>NC_082595.1:101340895-101649958 GCF_030936135.1 Gavia stellata | reverse complement strand
TTTGACTTTTATTTTTATCTATATAATTCAGCAAAAATAATGCCTTTGACATCAGTGGAGTAGTAGCTGGTATGTGCATGAGGAAGCTAGAGCATACTTCCGAGAAAAAAATGCTTGTATTTGTAGCATTAGAATGGGATTTGAGAGCTCTGCATGCAGTTCCTCATTATCACAACCTTTTTGTGAGAGCTTCTGTAAGATGTCATTTTCCTGCTCGTGACATGTAAAATGAGGGTGGAATGTTTTTCTTTCATCCTTCGTATGTCCCGTTTACTTGCATTAAATACTGAGATACAGCAACTGTTTTCTGGAATGTCTTTGAAAAGCACCCAGCACAACAGAGCCCTAATTTGTGATGAATTTGTATAAAAATGTTCAGCTTTCCCTAGTTCATGCCTAATGATGCTCTAGATGAGACACAGAGAAGTTCACATGCACTCTGTCTTTTTCCTGGTTACAGTGTGAAACAGTTTGACTAGAGCTATTCATATTTCCTCCAATATGCTGGTAGCATTTTCTGTTCTGCCCGCCAAAGAAACTGAAACTCTGATAGAATCCTGGAACTGCACAACACCTGGTTTTTTTGCCAAAATATTTTCAAGGTGTTGCACAGTGGTGAAAAGCAAATTTTGAAAACTGTTTTTCCCCCCACTGCTGAAACTTATCCATTCCCAACAAAAACATTGCTCATGTCTCAGGCACTCTCTGCCTTACAGGCTATTTTATGAAGAGAAGGAGGAGGGAGGGAACACTCTGCATAATTCCTCGCAGTCCCCTGCCAGCATCTACCTCATCAGTGGAGTTAAGTCCGAGAGGTATTGTTAAATCCTTATGCCATCCTTCTGAGACTTGTATCCAATTTTGTCTCCCTTTACATGTCCTTCCAGGTCCACTGGGATTGCTTCAGCATCAATTTAAAAAAAGGCAAAAGAGGGAAAAAAAAATCCCCAACCCCCCTTCTCTAGTGTGGGAGGTCTCAGCTCCCCCAGAAGGCCTGTGAGATGTTGAGCATGCTCATTTGGAGATAAATTTTGGCAGTTTGCTGTCACTAAAGGACAATGCAGGTTCCTGAGCTGTGTACCACCTCTGCTACTCTGTAGGTGTTTGAGAAGTGATGGTTGTCAGAATAGGCAGTGTGAATTCAAGCTTACATGTGCTGTGGAATAACAGGATGATTTCCTCTCCCCTGTCCTGTTTGGGTATGCCTGTGTTTGTGTGCCAAGGTGGAGAACTGCCTTGGTGTCTCATCTGTTTAGAAAGCGCTGCTTTTGCTGGCCAAGAAAGGAGGCAGGTGGGCAGATATTTCTTTCCAAAATTTCCAATTGCACTTTATGCCTTCAGCCAGGTATGAGGCTAACTTGTGTACATAACATTTCCATTCATTTGTCGTCGCCCCCCTCTGAAACTACTCATTTAAGAATCATATTTTTGATTGATTGCACCAGTTCTATTTGCCTAGTTCTCTTTTTTTAAATGCTCCACCTCGTTCCGTTGTTTATTCCCAAGCCACCTATGAACTGACTCACCTGTTGTATGCTGAAAAGTCTGAGTTGATGATGAATACCAGTTCTGTAAAGCTGTTCAGAAGAGGCAAATTACATGGCCATTATAAGCCAGTTGCATGAAAATCCTTGGGTAAACATCATGTAAGTCAATGAACAGAACTCCAAGTTGGCACGTTTTCCTTTTAGGTAATGGATAACCCTGCGTACAACTACTAGAGTGTTCCCTCTGAACTAATAATGAGGAGGAAGCAAAGATCATACTTGGATTTAGTACAACCAAGTGTGAGGGCAAGAGTTTTATTAAAGGAGTTCAAACAAAAGGGCAGGCATGACCAAGATGTTATGCCTAAGGATTTAAATTTAGTTTCCTGTATAAGTATGCAACGTCTGCCAAGAGACAAATTGTTTCCAGGGTAACACTTGAAATGAGTGATCATATATCCCTTAGAGCCAGGCTGTTGAACATTCGTATAGCAGGATGCCACCATGACTTTGTGCGTGCATCAAGTTTTACGCAGGAACTGTTCTAAGTGAGGTTGTACTGGAGGGAATGTCATTCACCGTACTTTTTTCCTGCCATTTTCCAAGAGAAGGGCCACCAGCAAAGGATTTCTACCTAGAAGTGTATTGCTGTAGATACCGCTGATTGAAAGTGCAAATGACTGTATAAGAGCCCTAAGGCTTGAATTTTCAGGGATGGCTGATGGAATTAGGTACTCAGTTCTTACTGAATTGCAGTAGAATTTGCATGCTTTCTGTCCAAGCTTTTTTGGAAAACCCAGACTAACAGTCCATGACACTGTGAAATGGCTGAAAGACTGACCATTTGGTGCATTTGATGTCTAATTGCTGAAGCTATGCCTATGATAAAAGGAGTTCCTTATTGATTCCCTGTATGATAACAAGTACAATAAACAATGTACTACTACATTGGTTTTGAAAAATGTGGAGAAGTCAATCTGAAGCAGATTGGGCTCAGAGCAGTCCTGATGGTAACTAGCTTAATTTCTAACGCATCCTGTTCTAGGATGTTGAAAATATTGTACTGACAGCTTCATGCTCATTTTCTGAAAACAGGAAAATAAATGCTAAAATAGCTTTTGCACTCAAGCTATATCCTGCTTTTTTTCTGGGGTCAGTTTTGAGGTAGTTGAGAGATTGCCTGATCTTGTTTCAGTTTTTTGATAGTTTTAAAAAAATAAGGAATTTGAAGTCACTTTGTGTTGACTTAATTAGAGAGATTTCTTTTCCAGTTTTTTGGTGAACTGCGTAGTTACAAATATTTAATTTAATTTAATGTTTTACTTATGCCTTTGTTCTTTTTTTAGTGACACTAAAACCACTTATCAAAATGAAACATCATTTTGAATCAAAACCTTTTGTTCTGTCAAAATGAAGTCTTTAGAGTTAAAAAACAAAACAATCCATTTTCCAGAATGAACACCAACTTAAAAATATTTTGGTTTATCAAATTTGCATTTTCTTGGCAAAAAGAAAAGAAAAAGTTGTATTCTATTTTATTTTATTGACCTGGATCTAGTTAGAAAAAGATACAAGCTGAGTCAAAAAACTAGAATATAAGAAAGGACAGTGCCAGGATATTGTGTTATGTTGCAGTTGTCCTGGTGTAAATGCAAAGATATAAATTTTCAAGGTTGCATTTTTCTTCTGTTAATGCAGAATCATTTCTCTCTTGGGTGGCTGAGATAGCAGTGTGCAGATTTTAAATGTCAGCTCACGCTTTTCTGCTCGGTGGAGCATACTTATTTCTGCCTTCTAAAGTTGATTTAGAATTTATTGAGAGAAACTTTTGTTTTGAACCAAAGCTAAGAAGTTTGGCTTCCTTCTACTCAAAGCTGAAATACCCAAGATCATGATCTCCGTCTGTACATACCGAGATAACTTCTGCTCTTGAGAGCAAAAGTGTTCAAAGGACATAGTTGGCTTAAAAAAATCTTTCTCAGGCATTTGGTTGAGAGAATGGGATGTGGGGGCAGGAGGGTTTGATTGTTTGTAGTTTTACGTCAGGAAGTCTAGCAGAAGCCACTGCAACATCTCATAAAACATTGTGCAGCTGTGTGCAGACCTCGGGGTGCACAGATGCATATGTATTATATTTCCTTGGAAGGGGCACAAGCTGAACTTTTCGATTTTGACACCCGACAGCATCCAGCAAAGGTGAGGTCTGCTACTTGTGCTTCAGGTTTTAAAATTAAAACCGTGTGTGTTGTAGTGCTCACATGACATGTATAAATGTATAAATGAGGGCCATTAAGTGAGTGCGTTTACACATCATTTAAATGAAACAACACACCTAACCAGATGGATTCCTAAAATGAGTAATTGTGTACCGTTATTTCCATAACTATTGCCCTTCCTGGTATACCCTCACTTCTCTGGTATGTCCATCACTTTGATTTGAGCTTCCAGACTGGGGGCCAAGACCTTGCTTCTCTATGTTTTCTGTGAAGGTCTTGACGTTATTATGTGCAACTGGGAGTGGGATTTTTCTCACCTAACTTTAGCCATCAGACACGTAGGCTTTAGTCTGAGCTTGCCTTTTTGGCATCCTCACTAACCAATGGAAAGAAAAAAGGTTTCTTTCAGAGGGCAGTTTTACCCATCCAAAGAGATATATATAAGACAGTTAGATCCATGAGGTCCTCTAGATACGCCTGTCACTGATCGCTTACGATAAGGGAAGTCTGGAGAACTAACTTGGACAAATTGCCAGCCTTTCGACGGGAACAGTTAGCGAGATGAAATCAAGCTTACAAAATAATATCAAAGAACTAAAAAGAACACAGAAAGGTAGAAAAAGGCAACATCCAGGGGCTTTTGGGAGACACTGAAAGCTTTTACCACATCTCTGTATATAGCAAATTCTATAGCATTTTGTTCGACTTTCCATGAGAAAGTCTGTCAACAGTGCTGCATCTTATTATGGTTTCCAGGATGGCTGCCCAATTTAAAACAGGAAAATCAGGTCTCAAATCTTGACATGCATGTAGGAGGACTTCAGAAGCCAAAATCTAGCTACATGTCTGCAACAGCTGGATAAAACTACCAAACAAAAATAGAATGTTAACCAGCCTACAATCCCTCTTTCAATTCAGACCTTAAACATGCCAGTGGCGTGAAGTATAAATTCTTATTTTTTAGATTTTGTTGTCTTTGTTCTTGAAAATTGGCAAAGTATCCCATGCGAATACCACCCTCCACCCAGATAATTCTAGCCTATACGAAGTTGTCAAAACACATCTACTTCTTTGTTTCTGTTATATCAACTTTCATTCTTTTTCCCTCCACAGATGGTAAGAGAAAAATAATAATAATGCCAGCTTTTCTTGTAGCTCTTTTTTCCTTGGATTTCAAAGTGCTCGACAAAGGTCAATATCATTACTCCCCATTTTTCATATGTGGAAATTGAAGCATTTAGCTGTGAAGTGGCATCCAAATATAGAACCTGAATATTAGTTTCCAGTTAAAAACAGAAGTTGATATTCTTTTCAGTAACATTTCCAGCAGCTGAAGTGGGTCTTAAGGAGTACCAGTATGCTAGTAGTGGTGCATTTAAGAGTTCTGGCACAAAGAAAAAGAAATCTGCAAATGTAATTTATTATTGTGACCCATTTTGCTGTCATGGCACTTGCTCTTTGCCACATGAGTATGCCAGACAGCTGCACAGCAAAGTGTTGCAACTTCTGGACTGTTCATCAGTTGTTTTTTTATGGTGATAAAGTGAAAGCTGAATTTGTAATAATACAGGGTATGTGTTCATGTGCACGTGCAATGTGTGTAACATAGGTGTGTATCCGTGCGTTATGTGCGGTTGTTTGGCTGTGGTCTGAGCTGCATCTGTTAGCAATGAAAAATATGTGTTTTCTCACAGACATAAAATTCTGGGCCACTTAAAGGTGAATATTTTCATCAGATCTCTCCCCATCCTGTAATTTATAATCAGTGGAACTAGTGTGCAGTGCTCTAAGACCATAAACCAGATAGAAAATAATCATGAAGGGAGAAGTTTGTAATGTTTGCCAGATGATAATCCAGAAGGTCTACATGCTTGGAATTCAGATTGGTGACCCCTGTTACCTTCTTCAACAACACAAGAAGGAAGAAGATAATAAGATTATGTATTGGAGGGTAAGTAGTCAGCAGTGTAATGGGGCATACTTCTATTAAAGTGTGTGGACAAGATTTTATAATTAACGGCCAGCTTTATGCACGTCCTACGCACGTGCTGTAGGATACAGCAAGGGGACTGGGTCAGGGAAGGGAAGGGAAGGGTTGGAAAGCATGTCAGAGGACAGATATGAAGAGCTAAGGGAAGGTAGCAAAAAAATACCACCCAGTCATCCATCTGTGAAAAGGGAAAAATCTTAAATGAAGGATCCTTTCTAGGCTTTTAAATATGCCATATATAATATACTGCTTTGTACTTCCTGTTTATGTTTTGTCTCTATTATGAGCTCAGGAGAGTAAGTCAGTCAATGTAGAAATGGAAATGCTTTGCTGGAAAATACTCTGCTGGAAAATGCTCTGCTCTTTTCATGCGATATGAATCCTGAAATATTAATTTCTTCTGCCTTTTATTCCTAATAGGACTGCGGGGCATTTATAGCTCTTGGAGGCACTTCCCAGGACTCTCTGGCTATATCCATATGAGTAAGACCACAGACTGTTCTCCGGCTCTGAGGTCGGTGGCATAAAGAGCTGTTAAAATCCTTCAGCCTTCGGAGGTTTTAGAGGCTTCAGAGGACTGCAACCACCCTGCCTCTGGGGAACCATCCCTGGCCCATGCATACTTCCAAACAGTGCCCAGGAACTGTTTACAAAAGGGCCAATGGCAGACACTGTTTAATTTACTTGCTTAATAGATGTACCCTGTTTTGCTCTAAGCATCATCCATACTGGTCCTGCAAATATTCACACACTCAGTTTTCCAAGCAGGAAGGAAAAGTAGTGAGAAAATGCCTATTATTTGGAGAAACTACTTGTTCTTTTTAATGTTAGTAATTTTATGATGATGATAACACGGTTATTCTGAAAATCAAGTCCTGCTCTATCTTGGCAATAGAATACTAACTTAAAGAAGATGACCAGTTCTCACACTCAGCATTACTTCTGTGCCTTTAGGTAAAGATCTGGGGACTCGGAAGCTCTATACCCAGTGCAGAATTTTCACTAATGACTCGGCTAGGTTGACTCTCTGACATGGTGTTTCTTTTCTTTTACAAATTGAGCAGATTTGCTCAGAAGTCACTATGCAAAACTAATAATGAAGTTACAATGTTGAATTTTTAGAATCTGAATTTTAGAGATCAAGATAGAATAAGCAAAACTGACTGTTTTCATTAAATAATGATTGCTAATTGTGCAGTCATCTAAGGTTTTGTTGCCCTGGACCTATGTGACAAACACTTAAAACCAGTTTCTTCTGAAATTGATGGGAGGTTTTCCACTGATTTGGTTGCATTTTATATCAGTCTCTATTATGAGTCTTTCTAGTACATACTAAAAGCTAAATTAACACAGATATAGTGACAGAGGGTCTGTAGTATAAAAAAGCCAAATTCTCACGTAGACTGTATTGTTCACAAGCATACAAATAAGCTTCTGATTGACTGTCTGATCCTGACCTGAGCTCTGACCTGAAGTGCACAAAGCTTGAAGGTTTTACATCCAAAGTGTCTGTTCTCATAGTGCATTCTGGAGCTCTTCCAGAAGTGTCCAGAACTTCCTCTTTGTCCCAGGACATATTACCTTCCTCTGCTGGCAGCAGCCCATGAAAACGTGCAGGTAGAAACAAAACAGAAAGTTTCTAGCCCACGGCATCTTATGTTAAGAGAATCTATTGTATTGACATGTGGGTAACTAGAGATGAATGAACTAGTTCAGTCTAAATAACAACCAGCCCCAACCTTTGCCCACTCAAAAAGTGACCCTAACCCAAATCTTTTTCCAATTTGGATTGGTTCAGAGAGATCAGCTGTCGAGTCTGTCAGCTGGTAGCCAGACACCAGAGCAGACATAACTAATTAGGATATATTCCCTCATCTGGAGATTAAACATATTTTTTTGTGCTCCTTGCATGTTCCCATAGTTACAACTTGCATTAAAACCTTCTGGTCTGAAGGCAGTGTCTTCAGAACCAAACCAAGTGAAAAAGTAGCTTTTTCCCAGAGAAACCTATGGGAGTTGAATTTGTCTTAACTGGATGTTTTCTCCCCCAGCAAAGTTCAGCCTGCAAAGTTACTGACATCCCATCCTCACAGAACATCTGATCCTGAGTTTTAGAACAATTTATTTCTCAGCCCTTTTAGGCAAACTTAGCCCACATATTATCAAAATTTGTCCAACAACATGTTTTTGTCACTCATGTCTTGAGAGAAAACATTGCAAATCCAAAAGCTCTAAAAATATGCATAACTTGGGACTTCAGTGAGGTGCCGTGTATTCTCGTGGCTAGAACTCATGAGGTGTCTGTGGAATAAGGATAACCCATAGGACTGAGAAAATTTAACTGAGCAGCTGAACTTTGGGCCTCTACTAAACAGCTTGCTGACTGCGAGAGGCAGAGTATGAAGCTTCCCTATCTTTCTAAAAATAAACATTGGTGCTGAAGCATGTGTTCTTCTGCACTTGCTATAATTGCAGCTTTTGAGTGACTTTGCTCTACCATTTATTATTTTCTGCCCAGATTTCAATCTGGTTCTACAATGGTCAGACAGTGCGCTAATGTATTTGAGCCAGAGTATATTTACCCTGTACTTTGATGCCAGTGGTATTCAGAATCTGGGGAAAAGTTAATATGATAGAGGTCGGGATCTCAGTAGGTTTCAAAACCAAGATTAAACATGCTTATGGCTAAAAAGACTGTAGGGCAACTTTTTGATAGGGAGACTATAAACTCACATCTTCCACATGTGTTAGTGAATGGTGGAAAAAAGATTGGAAGAATATAGCATCTCAGAGAAACTAAACATCATGTGCTCCATTTCTTTTCAATACTGATTGTGCTCCTGAAAAACCGTTTTAATTACATATTATGTATGTATTGCCAGAAATTATTTAGCCACTCTGCATTCAGCAAGGTACCTCTGTACTGTCTGAGTAGGATGGTACTTTTTTTTTAATGCCAAACTGTGGACTGATTATGTGTAAATGACAGTTTTATATAACTAGAACAGGAAACATATTTCCATAATCCATGTGTCAAAGCTGTAGGACAATTGGAATAGCTTTCTAGAAACTCTGCTTTCTGACAGCCCATACTAATGTCTTTATTTTTTCTGCAAATCCAGCTCAAACTTCCCTTGCTGAGTCAGTCCTTGTTTGTAACAGAAATTGACTGCTGTTGAATCTCGTTCCTTAAATATTGAATGGCATAGTAGTCAGGATTTATCGGGCATACTGGAACTCAAAAACATCTGTACAAGAAGGCAGAGCAGCCACAAGAGCTGAATGGATGCAATTTTCACTGAGTGTCATTTAAAACTTCTTATACATTTTGTACGATTAAAAATGCTTAGGAGCATCTTCTAAACAGTTTCCCTCAACTTTGTGAATTAAAAGTTGGGACTGATTTCTTGTGCTTCAGCCATGTACATGCCAAAGCATGCATGCTTCTGTGGGTACCTTACTTGCTGCCATCCAGCTGCCAGTCTAGACAGATGAGGTCTCACATGATGTGGGAGCAGGTATGTCAGGTACACTACAGCATTTCAAAAGGCACCAGAAAAACCTGTGTTTAGGCAACTGGGTCTGCCCCTAGCCCGTAGTAAGCTGAATCACTTTCTGTGTTCCTTTGACTGTATTAACTGCATCTTCATTGACCATGTAGGGAGCTTAGGCACCTGGCCCATGTAATATGTGCCTATGTGTAAAGAATTAAATTAGAGTGTCTAAATATTTTGCTGAATTCTGCCCTTATCTGTTTAATCATTTGGTCTCAAAGTGAAAAGACAGACACTTCCACCCATCTCTTTACCCCGGTCTGAGGGATGACTCATGTCCCTTCTTGAAGTGCCCATCTCCACTGACATGAGGTGACATCAGCCCTTATCTAAACATTTTTATCCTGAACGGTTTTATCCTGGAGCTTTGGTGAAAACCCTAAGGCTTGGGAACACAGGTTTCTGTTGTCTGTCCATGCTTCCCACAGGCAGGGGAGGGGCTGAACCTGCAGCTCAGGTGCCAGAAGAGTTTTGCCCTGGTGTCAGTGGAAGAGCTTAGGACCTTACAGAGCAAGAAATACTGCAAGCCCAAAAAACCTCTTCCTGGATCAACAGAATGGGATATATTTGGAAAATAGAACACATCTGATCTGAAGGTGGCCAGGAGATGTCACACTGAATGTGTATTTTCACTTGCTCTGTGTATTTAATTAGACATAGTATGAAATCATTGCTACCTGCCTGCACAGTTATTTCACTTTCTGTGAATGCTGGGTACACATAGCATCAGACTGAATGGTGAACTTTGTATATCCAGCCTCTAATCCACCAGGTCAGTGGAGCTTCCCTGATGTTACCTATACTAGACATTTTGTCCTTGGAAGAAAAATGTTGCATATGTAAGAACAGAAATAAATATGGAAGTGTTTTCTGTGTGCAGCATATCTTGTCTATTTGTTTGATTATTTTTAACAATAGTAAAGGTTTGATATTTTCCAGGCCTTGTGACTGCTCTTCATCTGAGAATCTCAAAGCATTTTAGAAAGATTAAAATTAACCCTTACTCTGTATGTATATGCTATGTAAGTTTTATTACAGACAGTTTACAATACTGTCATTTAGCACACACAATCTGTTACGAGGTGGAAAGCTGAAGCAGAGTCCAGTTCTCCAGTCTCCTAGTTTTGTCACTAGAAATCTCTGGTTAACATACACACCATTCTTGTGGATAGGGTTTAAGGTACTAGGACCTTCACTGAAAAGCTCAGTGCTTGTCAGCAGCTACTATATTGTGGAACCATTAATGGAGATCACTAATAATGCTTTTTGATTCTGTAAAAATGTATAGGAGCTTTGGAGCTGAACTTCTGGATTGTTCGTGTTGCCACATTGGTAAGACAGCCCTTGTTATAAGCCTGATAGATCTAATGGCCTTTTTAATGGCCTTTAATAGCCTTAAGCTTTCTTTTAGCATGTCTTAAAACCATCACAAGTCCCTCTAAGCAAAGCTGTGATTTTTCACATAGTCATGCAGTACATGTTTAACTAGCTTAAAGACACTCTGTGATCACCTCAAATTCCTCTGTCCATCAGCAAAATTGCACAAAGGGTGAACAGTTGCGTTGGTGCAACTTTCCCTATGGCCAGTGAAAGGGGATTTGGATCTGTCTTAAATTTTGATACTGGTATGCAAGAAAACTGGCAGTATAACAAAATAAAGGATAAGACAACCTTACCATGAAGATCTTACAGTCCAATGTCCAAATTATATAATGCTTATGCTGGCACAGCGCTGATTGCCTTGACTACAACTGTTGAAATATAAAACTTTGGATGGGCAGGATGATATCCCCATTTAGCTCACTGCAATAGACTTACTAATTAGGGTTGATGACTGAAGCAAAATAAGATGTGGACCACAATGTTTAAAAGATGTGAAGCACAGGTCATTTCAAAGTTAACAGATTTTTAAGACCAGAGGTAGCACTGTAGTCATCTAAGTCTTATTTCCTGCATAACACAAGCCAGAGTGTTCTGCAGATTAATTCATGCTGTGGAGAGAATCGTTCTCCCTTTTTCAAAGTTAAGAATACTGAGCTCAAAAGCTTATGGTTCACTAGACGTGGAGGTGATGGGTTTGAGCTTATTTGTTCAATTATTTCCTGGAGAAGCTGCACAAGCAAAGTACAGAAATCAATTTTATCTTTTCAAATCTTCTTCCTCAATTGTCTTATTATAGCAGTGTTTATGATCTGGCCTATATTTATTGCATTCTTCACTAGCATAGGCCTTGCATTCCTCACTTGATGTTTGCCATGTGTTGGGCATTACTTGAAATACATAGTTCTGGTTTCTTTTCTCCACAGTCACCGGACAATTAACTGATATAATGTAGGCAGTTTTTGAAAATTCATTTCAAGCCATCAGTTATAAAGGTAACATATTGCTAGAGTACTGGTATCAAGAAAAAGATGTCAGTGAAGAAAAGAAAGAGGCAATAAACAATCAAGCTGGCACGGAAATCCAGCAAGATTAGTAAAACGACATAAGCTGTAACCTGCATTCCTTCTTTTTCTCTCCTTTTCTTCCCATACACACATATATATACTCTTGTGTATGTATGTGCATATAAATGGATTCTTGCATCTGACATAAAACATAAAGGATTTGGTTTATTTTTTCCTAGCTGTGAGATGAGCAGGGGCAAGATACACTGGTTTGTCTTTGTGTGTCCAGATTTTTCCTGCAGCTATTATTACTCAGCACCTGTACTTCCACTGCTTCTTGTCTCCTGTAGGAAAGTAGGTCTGTTCAATATCGGAGCAGGTAAAGTGAAGGCTGTGTCTGAAGCCACTGCTTTCTATTTGTACAAGCAATAGGTACAAAGTGGACATTAAACAGGCACCCTGCTGTGTACCTGATCAGTGTCTGTTTCATGTCTATAGGTTTTGTATATTTATCTTATACCTGCTCCAGGAGCTGTTTCTCTCTCTCTCTCTCTCTTTCTCTCTCTCTCTCTCTGTCCCCTCCTTCCCCAAGCACACACTCTTTTTTCTTTTCCTTAAAAAAACAGGTGATGAATTAGGATAAAAAGTGGCATCTTTGGGAAGATTAGATAAATCAGTGCCTCTGGAACACAAACACAAAACACCCAGGCAGCTACAGGGATGACAGAGCTAATCCACTAGTGGAGGTGGGTCTAGGAGAAGAATTTAAAGCCAGTATTAAAATAAGTGGGATTCAGTCTATGTGCTGCACTCACCAATTCTGCATATAAATTCCCTCTTCTCATTGCCCAAGTTTTTCATACAGCAGGCTCAAGGGAGTTCACTTCCAAACTTAGGTGTTTCAGTTCTGTGGGTTCAATCCAACTCTGAAAGCATCGAAAGCACCTACGTCTCCTCATTGACTTAAATGGATGTCCTGGCTAGACAGCTCAATGCCAGTTCATGCTATTAGCTTGCCCCTAAGAATGAATTGAGTCCTAATAAACCAGGAAGAATACATCCTTGCATGCATTTTTTCTTGCATCTGGTCACTGCTGGGACCGTGCGGCATGCTCTACCTCTTTCTGACAGCTATTGCTCTTCCAGAAGTTTTTCAACCTAACATTGAGATAGGACCTGTAAGTGGTACATGGGAGGTGTGGATACTGGTGAGGAGTCTAGAATAGCAATGATGTGCTAGCCTCTGCTATCTTTCTAGGCCATCTCCATCTTCAAGATCTTAAACCCTTTACCTTGCGTTCCCTTAGATCACTGACTTTAACGCTAACACTGCATGTACAACAAATTAATCCATTAGTTATGGGTAACAAAAGACAGTATAGCATTCAGTGACTTCATAGGAGTTAGATAAACTCTAATTGCAACATCTATGTATTTTGCGTCAATTACTCTCTGCTTGGTATGCCATCTGAAATCTTAACTTGAAGGTCAAAAGCAGAACAGATGCATTTTTCGTATATTGTCCTTTGTTTTGCCCCCTCCAGAACATGCATTTCAGGTGGCAAATACATTTGATCCCAAAGTCTTTTCCTCTGAGACCCTGTGACAGTAGCAGATTAGTCACTCCAAACAAAGCATGATTCATTTTGTTGCTTCAGGGAGTATGACACGCAGAACAAAGCCCTAAAAGAGTAAAGGTCTAAGCACACATTTCCCTCTACCTAACCCTTGTTTCCCACTTCTGGCTGGAGGGATTCATTTGGTACATCATGACTCACTGGTCATTCTGCAAGTGCTGTAGTCTGGGAAGATGTAAAGCAAGCCTGTATTTAAGTTCTAGTGAAATTTAGATGCCATCCCACCAGATGTGTGAGCACCTGTAAAAACTAAAGAATGAGGCTGAAGTGGTGGTGGCAGAGAGGTTGCTTATTTACCTCTCACACAAGAGGATCCTGATCGGTAGGACATATAGGAAAGAGGAAAGATTTTCTTCTGTCTTTTTTTTTCCTGCCACTTGTTGAATGGTTTTCTGTCATAAAATACAACTATTCAGGCTGTGATGAGTAGAATCACAGTTTTTTCCATGCCAAATGAGTGAATACTAAACTCATGAAGGCACAGGGGTCTGCTTGCCTTCCCTCTCCCTAGCGCCATGAATCTTTCATGCATGGGTGCAAAGTGGACCGGGAGGTGAGGCAGTCTCTGATTCAGAATACTTTACAAGTGCTGTTCAATGAGCTCTGCTAGACCATGGGACTGGTGGGCTCCCACCACTTTTGCCTGACAGGGGCATAGATCCTGGGTCCTCACCTTTGCTTGGACCAGTCTGGGCCAGGTTACACCCTTCCTTGGTGGGAGCTGGCTGTTGGCAGTGCTATGTCAGATAGCCTCTGCCAGACTTAGCCTCTTCATGGGACTGAGTCAGAGACAGTCAGTCTCTGCAGCCTAAATGGCATTGCACACATACCTGTTCCTCTGAGCTAGTCTCATCCAGAGGACACGACAGAAACTTTCAGCACAGCAACTAAGCATTTAAACAAGGGGATTAGGATTGCTCATCTGAATATACATATTTAAAAATTATTTTACAGACTGGACTCAGTTCCCCCAATTTAGGCACACGATTTGCACTCAAATTGAAGTTTCCTAATGAAGTATTTTGCATCAAGTAAGTGACTAATTTCTCTACGTAGTTAAGGGAGAGAGGCAGGTGCCTTTGAAGACCCATGGATGGTGATTTTATCTGCCTAATTCAATTGAAATGTGTTGATGAGCATAGCAGGGAAAGAGCAGACTACAGCTGGGCAAGATTCTTTGCTAATATTTTTCGTCTTGTAACTTGCGACTTCTCTGTTGTGATCACAAGAAAGTCCCCTGCGTGCTGTGTTCTGTTGAGAACTTCCCAAGGGTAACAACAGTTCTAAATATGTCTTTCTTTTTTAATTATATTGTCACCTTTGTACTGGATACTAGGCTGAACTAATCAAAATGTTCCATGTTTGTTTCCAAACATAAATATCAGTTGTTACTGATTTGTACTGGATTTAATCAGTGACCTAGGAATTTTACCAACAGGCTCCTCAGCTATTCCAGCTAGATCTGGTTTTAAACAGGTTTTATTAATACTAATTGGGGATCCTATTTAAGTATCCAGATAGGATGTTAATTAAAAAAGCATTTTGTTGGCTGATTTTATGGCAATTTTTATGATTTCTGACTCAGATTCCATTCCTCAGATTGTCACTTAAAAGATTTCAAGATGCATCTTCTGCACTATGTCAGATTCATGTAATGACAATGAAGTTGTTCCAACTCATACAACAAGTTGGGGAAAAAAATCCAACAGCATTCCAGTACTTCAGAAAGTTCCAAATTTCAATTAAATTGAATATAGGCATAACTGTCCCAAAAGATCAATTCGGCTTCAAGAAAGATTACTGCCATAAAATCAATTAGATTCTAGAAGGAGAAGAATATTTCTTTTTAATAAATGTGTGTGTATATTTATATAATTGTGTATGTATGTAAAAAAGGGAGTACAACTTCTGTCATGTTTTTTATCATAAATTAAGCCCACACTTTAGAGATGAAGAAAATATTTTCTGTTGGCATAATCAGATTATTCTATCTACTTGCATAACAGTTTGCAATATACTCACAGACAATGCAGAGAACAAATATACTGATTTTCAAATTCCACATTGTCATAAAAAACCCCTCAAAATCTATACTTGAAAGGAAAGCATAGGGAAAAAAAAAAAAAGGGACCAGATTCTTTCATGCATTGCTTGTATGTAATCCCACTGACATCAATAAGTGTGTGCATGAATAGCAGGGGAAGAGTTTGGCCCAGGATGTGGAAACTATTTGATAGAAAATGCTGAATTAATTTAAATTGCCTGGGGTATGAGCACTATCTTGTGGAATGACAAGTGGCTGAAGGACTATAAACAAAAGCAGAAGACAAAACATTAAAATATAGATTTGTGGGAAGGTCTTTTCCTAGTGAGGTACTTCAGGGATCTGTATTCAGTACGGTTTTATTTAACATTTTCAATAACGATCTAGAAGAAGCCACCCGTTACTGAAAGTCCTCTATGATGAATAAGAGGGTGGAGTTGGAAAAGGTGGTGAAAGACAGAGAGTACAAAGGAACCTGGATACGGATACAAGATTCCCATTGACTTCAATAAGCTTTGGAGCAGATCAGCAGAGATACTGGAATGATGGGCAGGAAGAATGACAAAATGAGATTCATCTTGGAAAATATACAAAGGCATCAGGTGAAAAATTATCCTAGACCTAATAATCAAAGGGAGACAGAAACATGGAGAGCAGCATTGTAAGTGAGTTTGCAATGCATTAGAGGAAGGAAAATAATATCAATACAATTTGAGGTTTATATGCTGCAAAAGGGAGGTACCATTTTCTTGTGCTAAGGCTAGACATTGTGGAATATTACTAGGAAGAGTAACAGGGGACCCAAGGGCTAGTTTACAGAAGAACAATGTGCATTTGCAAGTAGCAATGATACAGTCACCCCTATATCTAGTAGATATTGGGGAATAGATATTTACTATAGCTATATATAGCCCACAGTGAAGCAAGAACAAACAGGTCCCCAAAATACCTTGAAAACTACTCTTATGTTGAAGCTAGATGTTCTCTGAGGTGGCACTGACCTCCTCAAATCCCTTCCAAACGAAAATATTCAATGATTCTAAGTATTGGATTCTAACTGTAAAAGTGCCAACAGAAAGACAATTTATTTTAAATAGTTATGCCACATCTATTTCTGTCTTTTTTTAATATTCTTGTGACCAACCTCATGAAAATTCTGTAGAGGTTAATGATGTTAATGATACTAGGTCAAAATTATTAACAGATGAGTACTACTTAGGTATATTTACAAGCATCATAATAATTTTTAGCCCAGGAGGTGGTCAGACATATTGGGCCAGATTTTCAAAGTGTATAAATAATATTAAAAGTATCTTTAGGATATTCAGCTTGCTAAGAAATTTTTATAAATCTCATTAGATGCCTTTGATAGTTGACTCTTAATGACTGTCTCGAGCTCACACAAGAAATTCGTGATAGGAAAACTGAAGAAATGAATACAATGGATAAAATTCTACAGCTTTATGGGGTCACTATACGTATCAAAGATCACTAAACAAGCTTTTACCAGGCAGCTGCAACCTTCCACTACTATAGACCAGCTTAGACACACTGATTAAGAACTTGAAAATCCGACAGATCTTTTTGGCTACCTACTCGAATGGTATCTTTATTTGCGCTAGCATTCAGAAAAGCACTTAAGCACATGCTTAAGTTTAATTTTTAGCAAATGCTGGACTGTTTTACTGAACTGGGATGCAAAATTCATGATTTCCTACTACCCAGACTCAACACTGCATATAACAATGTAAGTATTCTTTTCAAATAAGAAACGCTTGCTATTCCAGTTCAGTTCTGAGCATTGTTTTACATTTGCCGGAAACAAAATCAGTCTGGGGGAATAATGTGTTTTGGAAACTTTTTATTCCCTCCAACATCAAGCGGAATTTGTTTTTAAAAAATACAAACATTTTTAAAGGTACAAAGATGTGTGAGAGAGATTGGGAAGCATGGCTATAGCCTGATTCCTTTCGTTAATATACCCTTGTAAATCAGAAGAAGCTCCAATGGAATTTAACTATGAGGAAACCAAAAGATCAGAATCACAGCACCAGTTTCTTCTTTAAATGAATTTAGCATTTCTGTGATGCTGGCTTGAATTTGCTAAAATAAAGACACTTTATATAACTCTGGCACCGTGAAATCATTTAAAAATTTGTCTAAATTATGTAGTCACACCCTTTTAAAATTCTCCTTTGCACCGGGGTGGTGTCAAGTCAGCAGAGGCAACATCCACATCTCGTGGAAGGATGACAACAGCAGGTCACACACCTTAGCTCTGCGTACGCCAGTGCAGGTCAGCAGTTAGCAGGTAATGCTGTCCAGGTGGCACTGTGCTGTGCCTGAACAAATGAGCTCTGCTTCCAGCCCCTGAATCATACATAAGTCCTTCAGGGAAACTTTATTTCCCTCAAGCTGGTGTTTCTTTGGAATCAGGGAAACTTTATTTCCCTCAAGCCTGTGTTTCTTTGGAATTTCTGCACCGTACCCCACCAATTCCTGAGGCTACATCTTCAGTGTCAAAAATATTAGCTCAATAGAGTGCAAAAGGCCAATAACAAACATAAATGGGCACACATTAATAAAATAAGATGAAGTTATTCACTGATGTGGGAAAGCAGTTGCTCAGTGATGCTTTTATCTGTCTTTGAAAAGCTTCTTAGCTCAGCTCACTGCAATTGCTACCACGTGGGTGCAAGTAGCAGTTGAAACAGTATTTCATGCTGACAGTGCTCAGAATCGCAGGCATGAATGCAGTGCCTTCCCAGCATGGACTCACAAAGGAATGGATTTCAGAACATAAGTTCTATTTTTTTTGCAGGACTTCTGAATTTCCATTTTGACTAGGGTTATATTACTTAACCAGTCAAATGAAAAGAAATGTTACTGTGGTGGCATAGTAAAAAGTTAAGAAGTATCAGCAATGTAGGTTAACTGTAGTTGACCTCCTTTGTGAGCCAAAAATCCTCACCAAAAAAAAAGATATTTATATAACTGAAGATTGTGCATAGTAATTAATAAGAATCTCTCTCTTACATGTGAAGCAACATAAGTGTCAGACACGGTGCTAGGTTCATTATGGCTTTGAAGCCAAATAGATAATTTACAATGAAAGTTTTCAAATTATTTTAGTTTCTTTTTTTGCTCCAGGAATGTCAGTAAATAGATTTGTCTTTCCTTAAATTATTTTTTATGAAGCTTTGGTATGTAAATACTCATTTTCTTGCATTGCTAAGCTATAATTGGATGGAATCTTCTCATATGTTTTTATTCCTTAAATATTTCTACTCAGAGATTCATCCACAGTATTTAAAAATTAAATTTCCATGAATGTTTTCCTTGTTCACTGATGCTACCAAAATCGAATGATTTGAAGACAGACTTGAAATACGTGATTTGAAGACACAGTAAGAAAGAATGATTTTGTAGTTAATTAATTTTAGGGAAAAAACCTACAAAGGCAGCAAACACTACTGCCAGTGTTACAGTGATGAATGCATCACAAGTGCCTAGACTACCCAGGCAGACAAGAATAAATTTATTCCATACCTCTGAGATAAGAATTGGCTCTGTCACACAGTAAGTGATCCCTCACTCCATTTGATTGATCGGACTTCGCAGTCAATCAGAACTATAAAAATGTGACTTTCCACTCTACACCCAAACACAGAATATTTTTCTTCTTCTTGTGATGTTTGCCTTCTTTCAATTGACCTAAGTTTTAGCGTGCAAGAAGTCAAAAAAGCATCTTTCTTTCTGAAATAGGAATTCCAACACCTGGTGAAAATTGGACAGTATTTCATAGAAATGAGGTCCAGCTCTCTTATTGTTAAAGATCCAACAGTGTTTTTCGTACAGGAAAGGCTGTTTATCCTGACAGTTTTAGTATTCTGGGAGATTGCATTCACATTTTCTAAAAGCAACCCCGAGTTTTCATCTGGTTTCAGTATTACTCCATTTCTACTTTATATCAAAGCTGTTACATGGTTTTCCTGTTCACTGTTAAAAAGTTATTACTGTACACCTCAAAGCATGATGCTCTAGGTCAATAGATTAATAGCAAACCATCCTTCTAAGAATGAATGCTTTATTCTGACAGATCAATAGAGTTCAGTCTGTAAAGCCAAACAGATATCATTCATATATGAAGTAGTTAATGATTTATTACATTATACTTAATTACTTCAAATAAAACAGTCTAAGTTCCTATATGGGCAATGTCAGGATATTGAGCTTAATGAACAAAAAACTGCTATTCTCATGTCTTTAGGTTTACCTAAATCTACTGCATTTCTAGCACACGTATCTTTTTCATCACTCTATCGGCATCTCACGCACAGAAGATTGTCAGTGTATTCTATCTCAAACTAAATTTTATTCTTAGCCTGTACAGATTCTTCACCTAACTGAATGTTGCTCACAAACACAGCATAGAGTCTCTGACACACATTCCAGTGCCCTTCCCACAGTCTCCTGAAAAAGGTTATATACCGGTATAATTCTTGAAAGCCCCAGAGGCTGATTTGAATTTTCAGCTAAGAAATTGTGCTAAGAGTAGTGCCAGAATTGCAGGGTTTTGAGATCTCAGAAATATTTCTGATCTTCATTATTTGTTGTATATTCCATATGATGACAAATGACTTTAGAAAATACCATAAATACTTAATACACTTGTGATATTAGCCCATTTATAATAAATACTCTGGGCGGAGTTATTTTGTAGATGATTTAGTGTAACCTCTTTGGCAGCCAAGCAAACTGGAAAAAGTTTTTTTGCATACAGTTCTGTTAATACATAATATGGCTTACTACATGATTAATAACTTAGTGCTTCTCATACATACATAAAATGTAGTAAAAATAAATAAAACCATAAAACAATTAAGGGGATTTGTAGTCACTGATTTGTTCCTGTTTATGAATATACAGTGTTAGTATAAACAGACAGGGGGTCCTCACTTTATCCTTTTATCATTTCCAAATGTTGTTATAAGATGGTAACCCCACTGAAAACAAACAAAACAGCATGTCATGTAAATGTAACTTCAATCTAACATTGTGTTAGGTCAGCTTGGCTTTGAGAAATATGTGGCTTTTTCAACTGTTACTTTTGCTGGAAAGTTCTGTTTGTAAATGTCAATGATATCACTTAAAAGCAAAACACGAAAACCTTATGTGGAAAAGTCACAGAAACACTATTCACTAAAGGCAGTTTGCAGTTAAATTCTTCATAAGACTTTACATTTTATGCATTTATTAGGATATTTCTTTAATGAAGAAAACCTGAGTTCATAAAAAGATTCTCTGTTCTCATGTAAACTCCCCAAACCACACCCTTTATATTAAGAAAAATGTGCTCCCAGTAACATTTTCATTTCAGTGAATGTAACGCTACCTTTAAGATGCAAGGTTACACCCCAGTGGTGCTATACCTCTTCTTCACTTCGTAATTTACACAAAACAAGAAGTATTTCCATGAAGATGTCCGAGAGTGTAGCTGCCAAGCATGAAGGAAGCACAACTGCTTGGGCAAACATAGTGGGGGCCAGGAACCAGCCTGCAAGGAAGTGGCAAGGTAATGAGTGGTGCCTCTTCGGAGAAGGGAGTCCCGTCTCATCTGTGTGGATAGAAATCCTGCTGTCCCACAGAGTTGCAGTATTATAAAAGGAAGACTATGAGACACTTTGTAAAACTGTTAATATTCTGAAAACATAATGTACGGGAGTTTTCTATCAGACAGTTAAAGTGATGGCAAGTAAGAATATGTCCTGCTTTCATATAATGTACTTGGAACAAAGGCTGCCAAAGAAACACTTTGCCTTGTAACTTGTACTTAAGCCATGGAACTCATTGCTGCATATAAATTGTATAGATAAATAAAAAGCATAGATGGTTTTGAACTATCTAAATATCATGGAAGAATTGTATTTGGAAACGTGGCTACAGACCTTCCTCTCTGCAAGCCTCTAAGCTGTCGATTGCTGGAAAATGCTATTAAGATGTAACAAAAGAAATACTGCTGCAGGTTGGTCTGCTTATACTCTTTCCCTCAGTTTCCCCTGTTAGCGATAGTATTCATCCAGGAGTGCGGGCAGGATGCTGCTTGGAGTCTCCCTTGACCTGCCCAGCACAAAGGCCCACATGTTTTGGAAGGTGCAGGGCTGGGCCCAAACGTTTGACATAAAAGAAAGGGCTGCATAGCCTCATATACGTGAAGTAGGTCTGGAAGGCAAGAACTTGAGAACTCTAGCTGTAGTTGTGGCACTTATTTTGTGGGCTTTAGCCCACAAAATTTTTAATTACTTTTTAATATTTTCGCCATTTCTTGAACTACTAGTTGGATAACGGTCGGGTGATCTGCTGAATTAATTTATAAATCTCAGGGCTTGAAGAAGAACATTTTTCCTTGCTATTAAAACAAGCACTTAGCAGTGTTTGCAAAATGCTTGTGTTCATCGTTTGATCTTCATTTTCTTTTGTCAAACATCTTCACCAAGCTGTACGATTCCAAAATGTATAGATTATACTACTGATAAGCTTTGATCACAAAAGATATGTACTGCTCTATGTACTCAACTCCTAAGATAATTAGTAAAATTGTGATGGCCGTACTCAGAGGAGGAGAATTTTACTGCATGAGGAAACACACTGTTCAGCATAAGTGTCTCACAATCTGGCATTACTTTTTGAAGGGGTTCTCACAATAGTTTGTTTTGCGATTCTTAGGGAAAAGAAAAGGGAAAAGAAAAAACAAAAGGAAATGTGTTTATTGTGTGAATACATTATGCTTTTTCAATCAGCATAGCCCCCTGAGAATTTGTACTGCAAGATGAGTGTGTGTGGCTCCATGTGTGTTTGCATGTATTGAAGGTGTTTTTCATTTCTGCAATGTAATAAGGCTTGAACTGATGCAAGACGAGGACGTTTCGTTCTACAACTTTATACTACAGGAAGAGCTCAAGAACAACAAAAATAAATTCAAATACTCTGTGTTCTGTTCAATAATGGTCTTTTGCAGGACAGTCAAGTTTCCCACAGAGTAAATACAATCCATATTATGTAAATATGATCCTGTGTACATTCATTTAATTTAACATTACCATCAGAATAGCACATTTCACACATGGGAATGCAAACCCCAGCAAGGGAGCAAATTAACTGCCCGCAAATTGTTTGCTAACTATGAAGTTTTCCAAAAGAAATCTCTAAGGTATATCTTTACCAAGGGCACAGTATTAGAACTCTAATACCACATGTTTCCATTTGAACAGATGGCAGTGAAAGGTTTGACTGCAATGTGTTATTAGTTAACAGAAAAAGACTTACTGATAGAGATCAAGGGTACTGTTTAAATTTACTTAGAGGAATGGTGGTTTGTAATCCATTCATACTTGCAAGTATAATTACTTTATAATTACTTATAAGTGGGTAGAACCTCAAAAGTCCAATGTCTTTTCTGCTCCAGAGACTATATCTTATCTGCTGTTGTAATCATCTCTTTAATGTGTTAAGAGATGTCTTAATTCAGGTTCATCTGCTGTTGAACTGAGACAAGTTGTAACATCATTTCTGTAATTTCATTTCTAAAAATTCAGAGGAAGCAACAGGTTCTATGAGTGCTATGATTTTAAGAAACAAGAAAACATTGCATTAAGTGTCTAAAAGCTAAAGCAAACCACATGCTTCTGTTATTCTTGTTACTTACTTGTGCTTTAATACAGGCTGCTGGGTGCTGGAATTCCTACACCCAGAACAGTGACCCCTGACTGAGAGTCTGAGACTCAGCTGGCACATCAGGAAACACAACCTTCCCTTACTTTCTGCTTGACCAGAAAGTGTTCAGTGCGTAGCAGGTTCAGCCCTCAGCCCTCCCTGTCAGATCCATAATGTTTCCCAGTGATGGGCAGGATTGAGTTAAGTGACTTCAGAGTGTCTGAAAGTCCTGTCTGAAGTTAGTGGGACCCCTCATATGGACATAGTTAGCTATATGTATCAGTGTCTGAAGGATAAGGATGAGGGGTGCTGGGCTAAGCTTGCCATTTCACATTAAAACAGTTGTGGAAAGATGTATTGAGTCACATTCTATTGTATTTATTCTATGTAAATAGATTAAGATTAAAGTTATCTGCAGTTAAATAAGAATGAAGAATGATATAGTATACATGTCAGAGAGGAAAGCGTATAACAAACATGCCAGTAGAAATGTTGCTATATTTCAGTTCTGCACAATAGTCTAAATAACAACTGAACACACATGGAGTAGGTAAATGAGTCAGCTTTCATTCCACAGGAAATTTCCCTTTCTCCATATGCAAATTTCCTTTTTTTAGAAAAAATTGAGATTTGACAAGTAATTTTGTTTCTTAATTTCATTCAAGGTGAAATTTATTGTAATCACCTAAATGTGTTCAGAGGCAGAGTGTTTTTTAAATTAATAATATCATATAAAAATAACACATCCCTTTTTTCACTTCATATTAAAGCAAAAATCCTGTTGACATTCAGTATGAGATATGCAAATATACTTATCTCTGGTGTGGGGAAATTTTTTTGTTAAATTACTTTCAGGAAAAAACATACAAAATTGTTTATTTGCTATTTAAGACATTTCACTTAGAATAATTACAGTTGTGATGTCAAATACTTTTTCAGTCTTACTGAACCCTGTTACTGCTTCTGCTTTTTATTTTTTTCTTGAAGATGATTTTCTTTTGACAAAAAACCAGAATGTCATGAAAACATAACTCCAGTTCTAAGAGAAGTGCTCATGGTCTTGTACGTGATTCAACTGTATACTAAAGCCAAATACTAATAAAAATTCTCAGCTGGCATTTTACTCCATCTTAAAACACTTTTACAGTCTGTTTTTGGCCATCTCCAGTAGGAGATGCTGGGAACATGATGTCATAGTCTTCTGAAAAAAAGCAAGAATCATATATAAAGAGTACACATAAGATAAGTTCTGTGTAAGACTTGTAATCCCTTTACTCAACACCATTAAGCCTTTTCTAAAGCTTCCATGGGTTTTGGGAATCCACACATCAGGAAGAACATTTAGCCATTAGAGAGTGTACAGCACAGAGATCAGAGGTCTAGAAAATATGACCTCTGAGGAGAGATTGAGAAGAAGGTTTGTTTAGTCTAGGGAAGAGAAGACTAAGGAGAGACATGATAACAGTGTTCAAATATGTACAATTGTGCTGCAAAGAATTGGGCAATAATTTGTTCTTCTTGTCCACTTAGGACAGGGCAAGAAACAGTGGTCTTGAAATGAAGCAAGATATAATAAGTGAACAAAACCCCTGCATTTGTTGGCAATGAAAGCTTTGGGTGCCACAAATATTAGCACCCAAGTAAGTAAACAATAGTGATAGATCTTTTATCTTCCAAGTAAGAGTCTTATCTTAGATAATTTTCCTATTGAAGTAAGTTGAGCTATCGAAACAACAAAATGAGAATCCTAGCTGTAAAAAATGGGGGTCTATTTCAGAAGGTACTTACTGGAGCAGAACCTTTTGGTCATTGCAAGTAGCCAGTCAAGCCCTTGTTCAGCTGTAGCTGGGAAGCAAATGCTGTTTTCAGGCACGATACACATAATACAGATGTGGCATATTATGCTAATTCTGCAGGTAGTATTTGCAAAGCTCTTAATATTTCTTGGGCTTGGGTCAGTTGACTAAAAAGAGGCACCTAATGCATTTTGAGCCACTAATGCTTAGTGTATCTGAGATGTCCATACAGGAGTAGCAGATGTAGCCCCAGATCTAAAGGAGACTTCTTTCCTTCTGGAATTGCAGCTGGAGGCCAGGTGGAATAGGTAAAGCTTCTACAGAAGTGCTAGAAACAAGCAAATGAATTTAATTCCTAGCGCCTGGAGTTTAAAGGCTTGTCAGCAAACTGGAAAGGGTCTATAAAAGTAAGGTCAGAAATAGTCAAGGTTTGGAAATCTTAATTTTTAATGACACTGAAGAAGCTGAAACAATTAAGTAGAGAAAAGTGAGGGCTACGAGTATGAAGTGTTTTCAAAGATTCTGATTTCTAATAAGGAACAACCTGTTGAACATTTTTTGTGCTGAACTTAAGAAGTTCACACTAGAAATTTAACACACATTTTTGACAGTGAGACTCATTAAACTGATACAATTTGCATAAAAATGTGATGGATTCTCTATTTGAAATTTCTTAAATTAAGAATAGTCGGTTCGGAAGATGTACTGTGTCTAAAATAGAAATTATGAATGGAAAAAAGAACTGAATTTTTGGGCCTGTATTATGCACAATGCTAAATTAAATTGTATCAGCAAATCTTAAGTAGGACCACAGCTAAAATATTTGTCCTCAGCCTTCAGTGAAATTTGAAATACACCTACTGACCTTTGTAGGTCTTTGTAGGTTTGCTGTAGCTGCACACATCAACAGCAAACATTAATCCAAAATCACTACAGTAGATGTTAATAAGTGTTCCTCTTGGTTGTAAAATATACAGACTTATGAATTAATATCTGTTGCATTAATTCAACCTCTTTTGCAACATACTGACTACTCTTCTATTACAGTGCCAACTTCAGGACAAGGTCAAAAATTTTGTACATATGTATGTGGCTAGATACGACCATCCTTTCTCCCGCAGGTTATAGTTTTAAAACTCCACGCCTTCATATACTTAAGCATATGGACCTGGTTGTCAGTAATAGGAGCAGTTTCACAGGACTCAAAAAGTTACCCAGGGCAAGATTCAGTTTGAGGCTAAGATGCCTCCATGTAAGAGTCTATAGATAAGTCAGGTGCTTAAGGGCCTGTTATTGCTTGTGGAGAGTGGGATTGCATCTTACACCATTTGAGATGCTCTGTGATAACCTGCAAGGCTGCCACTCCAGGAGGGTACAAATACTCTAAAAGCCCTGCAACGTTATCTGCCAGCCTTGGCACATATCATATATTTTGGGTATCTACCAAGAGCTTGGACATCTTAAGTACTAATAGTTGCTTGTGTTTAGGCAGCTGAATCTCACTCTTGCATAAGTTTAAAAAGCCATACATTCAAAGTAATGACAAACAAGAAGAAATTAAATGGAAATATGAATTTTTAAGCTTCTCATTGTCATCTAACTTTAGAGTTTCACAATCTTTCAATTTTTTTATCCTCCTTGTGAGGCACAGGAAGACTCTTACCCTCATTTTCAGGAAAAAAAGCACCATGAGCAAAATAATTCCTCAGTGGGAAGTCTCTAGTAAAACAGAAAATCCAGCCTTAATCTTCCACTCTCTGGCAGTGAAGAAATATTGCATACAACAACTTTGCATAATAGCAAATTTATTATAAATCTAGTCTAAAATGAATGTTTTTGTGAAAAAAAATCAAACGAAATGAACATAGCTAAAAGTGTCTGTGACTGTCACATGGGAAATGTGTGACAGAAAAATAGGTCTCCTGAGTCCCAGATCTTTCACACCCTTCTGTATTCTCAGTTCTCCTAACTATTTGCCAGGTTTGTTTTGAGTATTCTGTATTTAAAATTTGATATTCAGTCTGTGCAATTTAAAAAAAATGGAATATTAAGGGCATGTTCACATAAAGTTAAAAACACATTACTGCTGATCTACTCTTGTATAACAGCACCTCTCCAGACACAAATTTTCTCCTGCTCTTATGTCAAAAAACTTCATTTCTAGTTTAGAAGGAGTGCAAGAATAAAGGAAAGGATATGGATATACAAAAAGTTGTTTTTCTTCTCTCTGTCTCATTCTCTTTGGTTGTACCACAAAGATTTTGATAATGCACTTCCTCAGCAATGTTCTTTTGATAACTCTGGAGGACCTCTGCTACATCAGAGCTATAAGATATTTTGTACTGGATAGTGACAGCAGATAATTTTTCAGAACTCTAAAGTCTAGAGCAAGTTACTTTGAAAAAAAAGTCAGCTGCAATTCTGTAAAACATAATGGAATCTCTTCATAAATTACTACAAAAATGACAAAATACCAAAAAAATGCAAACCTTCTTGTAAGACACTAGAAAGAACCTCCTATGATATTCCTTATACTCACATAATTAAAGCAAAGAGCAGCTACAGTAATTTTTTGTCTTTTAATTCCACAGTCTGTTTTTATTCAATCTTCCATCCTGACTTGATATCCTACAGCATATAGCCTGGGGAAATGAAAGATTAAAATTAGCTTAATTCAGTTTTAAAGGCAGGTTCCTTTTTTATCAGTTTCTGGAGAGAAAGTGCAAACTTTGAGTTTACACCACAGTGATGTGAGTGCTGTACAGTTCCTTGGGCAGCTGAGGTCAAGTCTATGCTAATGAAGGCTGAGACAAAGAGCTGGAGGCAGTTGTGTCCACAGGACCACAACTGGAGTGAGTTTGGGAGAGGGGAGCAGATGGCTTGCTCTAAATAGAAGCCACAGCATAAAGCATCGTCTAGGCAACGCGTATGATCTGAGACTGGGCTCCAGATCAAGTTCTCTGATGGTGTAGCCACGGCCTGGAAGTCATAACCTTGGGGATGAATGGAGAATTTGGCATGTGAGGATTCTCACTCTTGTGTATTTCTTTTTGGCCATAATATTTGCTGATCTTGTTCTTCCCTTAATGCACTATATAACACTATCCACCTGCCATGGCCTGCTGTACAATTGCCTGCATATTTGTTCTGTTTCTAATAGCCACTTGCTGGTCCTTGGCAGATAGCCACAATAAGACTAGAACAGCATAGGCTAGGTGGAACAGAAGAAGATTGTCTTCTTTTAAAATACATGTTTTTATAGCCTCAGGAAATTGCTATAAACCATTGCACCTTGGAAAAGGAATAGGGGTTTCTATTTAAAGCAGCCTTTGCAAACAGCCCCTTGACTTGCTGTGTAGCTTGTGCAATCACATGGACAGGACTGGATGGAACTTATTATTTTTAGTAGAATCAGAGAAGACCTGCAAAGCTGGCAGACTAGGTGGGCTTTCCTGATAGCTTGCTGATCTCAAGGCGTGTGTGGATATCTCATAGCTTACACAGCTGTAACGTTCTTTCACACACTCTGGCTGGACTATCACATATGTTGCCACAAAATGTTAAGACATCAAGACTCAAATGTTCTTTTGTTCTTTTTTCCTCTCTGTGTATGTTTTACTCGGTAGCTTTGTTTATTTTCTTAAAATATTTCCTTTTTGTTTGCATTTCTTGGCAAAGGCATCCTTGTGTTTTTATAACTGTAATCTTCTTTTGGTCCCTCTGCCAGCTATATTACCCAAGATTAGCCACAAGTGTGCTCCAAGGGCTTCAGTTCCTTAGAAGAACTCGTGGTGTTAACAGGAAACCAAAAATAGCTTTTCATTTGCCTCTCAGCCAAATTTATTCAGTCCAGGTACAACACTAACGTCCAGAAACATTTTATAGCATTTTTTTCCTTCTTTTTAGCTATCTACTCTCAGTAAACAAAAAAGCTCATCTTATGTTGAAGAAGTGCTGTGAAAAGCAGATAATTGTCTTTGGTATGAAATTATTTATATGGATTTTTCATATGGTAGGGACATGGCTATTGTAGAGCAGAACAAATTCCCTCAAATGCCATTTCTGAATCAGAACTGCCTTAACAGCTACAGGCATTTCAGTTTTAACGTAGGGTTAGGAGCCTGTTTTTGGAGCAGGTGAACAGGAATGCTGTTCCTGCTCCAGTTAGGATTAGCATGTGAGACAACTTTCAACGTCTAGGTGCTCCTAAAAATGTTACAACATTGCTTTTGTAGGGAAAGATCAAATATTAATTTATAATCAGGTCAAATGAAATAGTCAAATGTACTTTATGATCAATGTTTCCGTATAGTCAATGTCACTTATGATGAGGGAACAGAAGAAATCTCTTATGGAAACCAGAATTCCTAAATGGTTAATCCACAGACAGTTTGCAAAAAGCTACATTTCTAACCTTGTGCAATTTTTAAAATTTTATTTTACTAGCAGGCTGAAAGTTGTTGGCTTGTCAGAAGCCTCCTTCAAAGAGCTGAATACCAGCACCTCCTGAACTAACAATAAGACATGTTTTACTAGTAGTGATGAAACATCTTCTATAAACACTCCCTACCTTACTGACCATCCTTTCCCAGTATTGATTCACCACTGAAATATTTGTGTCACTTGAGTTCAAGTACATGAAACCAAACCTTTCAGTGCTTGGAGTTGTATGAGTGCCACTAAAAGCAGCATGCACTTCAGCAGTTAGTGAATTAAATAAGCAAAAGCATGCTAATGGTCTCTGTGAGACCAGTACTGCTGACCTTAGAGAGAGAATGATAATAAAATGAAGAATACAAACAAGAGATGGAACCATGGGCCTTTTATGGGTCATATCAATAGAGCATGCAGCGATTCAGAGCTACATGTTATCATTGTCAGACCATCAAAAGAAACGTATTCTCTGTTTCTTTAGAACTGTGCTATCAGAAACTACTCTGAATAGTTTCCCTGAAATATTTGCAGGATCCTATCCCTATTACATATCTGCTCAATTCAGCAGTTGATAACAATTGTAAAAAGCTTGAACTAATCTCTTAAATCCAGGAAATACACCACAGTTAAGAGAAGTATTACTCTTATTTCACAAGAGTCACAATTTGGCCAATAAAATATAGAATGCAAATAAATTCTATGGAATCATTTTTATTGACAGGCTATTTTAGAGTTCACTGGCATTTGACTTTTCTCCTACCTGGAATTAGTTAATATAGTGTTTTATTATAAGGAATAAAATGACTGGTGAACAAAATATGTTATCTTTAGATAACAGATATTTCAAACCCAAGAATGCTAGATTCAGATTATAAACCAGCAATATTTAATTATGATTTCCCTTTAGAATATCCCTTACTATATGTTTAGCTAGAGGGACATAATCAGCGAATATATGAAAGATAGAGTAACTAATATGAGAAATAAAATATATTTTTTGCAGCATAATATGCCTACACAAATGAAGGGGCTTCCACACAAATTGCATTTCAGCTTTTTTCCTCTTATTTATTTACACAATATTACATATACTGTATCTCATGGTGGAGAGCAAGAATGTGAGCAGCAGTTTAGGTCCCCAAAATCGAGTGGGACCAGCTATGCCCTTTTGGAAGTCTTTTGTTGGTTTGGATAGAATGTTTTCTTCTTTGCTGTGAATATATTGCAGGGATTTGTGTAAAACTATTACCCACTTACTCAGGCCTTATAAATCAAAGAAAGACTTGGGCCAAAGCTGGGAAAGAAAAACAGATTAGCTCTTTCAAAATATGAAAGTATCCTGGGATGTTTTGTCTTGACATGGGCAGATGTTGGCAGTCAAGCTATTTGACCCTGGCACCATTTCACTGAGTATTTATTTTCAATCACATGAGAGGAGGAATGAAACCTTGATGTTCCTGAATTCTTCATGCAGCATTTTTAAAATGATTTAATTTAGGGCAGTATAAACTAATGTATGTAACAGTGAATAGATGTGTAGGGAACACAAGAAAACAAAAAAAGGAGGGAAATAATGTACTTTCTCTCCTTCCTCCCACTCCAGAAAATATTAAAATCATGTGTCCCATCTGTGTGAACTTTTATCTAGAAAGATAATTTTACTTTCAAGAAAACTGTCCTATGAATACTTATAGCTTGCAATCTGTTTGGATGACCGTTCATGTATCACCCAATAGAATGGATTTATGATAGCAGTGAGGATTTAATGGGTTGTATCACAATATTTCCACATTCTTAATGCATTTATTTACAAAGCTATACATATCAAATGAACACCCAAAATGGTTTTAGATTTTTTTTTTTCTATTTCTTACTCAGCAGTGTAAATTTACCATGTTTATCTAAAGTACAAGTACAAGTAAGAAAGGTAAGTTCAGGAGGAAGCTTAGAATATTTTGGTGCTTGAGCTATTCAGCCAGACATTGCCTAAGTGAGAAGCAAAGCCTTGGTTCTTTGGAATATCGCCTGCATATGCTAGCTGACATAATCTAGGAAAAAAAAGAAGAAAAGGAAAATAAAAAGTAGCTCTTCCAAAGCTACTAGTAATTAAATGCAGAAAACTTGCACATTAACTGACAGACAGTAGTCGTGCATTTTTTATCTATGCGTATTTTACCATCATCAAATTTTAAAGAAGGCAATAAAGTTAGACTTCAGAAACTAGAAAAATTAGCTATGACTGTTGCTAGCCATTGCCAGTCACTACTCCAATCTAGCTTTCCCCAGACTCCTGTCTGTTGATCTCCTCTGTCATCTTCTTTTACATAAATACTTCTTTCTACCTCTTTGTCCTTCTTATTCCACCTTCTTAATTTTCCATTCTCCAATCTCTATTCTTACTGAAAGGTGCACACCTTTAAAGTATTATGGACCAAAAATACATGTTTTTTTTCTGGAGCATATAGAATAAAACCAAGGAACGTTAAAGTCCTGTAAGTATTTTTTTCTTACTGCTGTGGGCACTGACATGAAACATTCCCTTTCATGTCTGTGTTAAGTAAAACACACAAGAAGCAGTGTATTGCTCAGAGCTTACTGGAAATATCTCATAATTTGTGTTTTCCCATATATATTCTTGTATGTTTTATACCTGTTGCTGATTTCCTTACTCATATATTGCAGCATCATGCTGCCACAGCGGGGACTGCCCCAGGGCTATTTAAGGCTAAACCCAAGCTTTTAGATAGAAAACTCACTCACACTCACAGGTCGTTTTTATCTTACACAGCCTGGAGAGCAGGCAGGTTGAGTGGCACTCTTACCAGTGATGCATTCATTTACTTACACTTATTTATGGCTCAGTCATAACTTAGCACAAACCTCCATGTATACACTTTATATACACCTCCTCTATCTAGCTTCCCTGTTTTCAGCAGACATTAACCATATCTACATTTTCGTTTTTGCACCTGCAATTAATTGTCTGAAGAAATACATGTAATGAAAACACTGGTGTGGCTGAGAGACGTGCCAGACAGATGTGTGCACAAAAGGCACTAAAAATTTCACTTGTGTTTACCTTGGTTGCCCATTAGCAACATTTACACTGTAGCTTTGGCTACTTGAGTTTTGAGAAGGGATGTAAAAACACTAGGAAATGAGGGAAATTAAGGGCTTTGCAAATGAGGAATAAATCCAAGTATGTATGCTGCTAATTGCTCTCTCTTTCAAAAACATGATTCAACAATCACTCCTACACAGCAAAGATACAATAACACACTTTTCTAAATAGAGTAACAGTAAGAAGAGCTGCTAGAGAAGCTGACTTTTCCTTTAACTACTGTTCTTTAAAAGTAATTCTGTTCCACAATGTACAAGGTCGACAAGTCAACACAAGACCACCCTGCTTGGGGATTTGCTCTCAACACAGAGTCGTGTCGAATCCCTCAGCTGAGAAATGTCAACCAGCACCTTTCATATTTATGGTGACTCATAAACAGGAAACTCAGCCCTGTCCACGACACTGGAGCTTTTTCATATCTTAGATCCTTTTATGAAGGAAAAAGAAAAGGGTAAAAAAAAAAAGAAAAAGAAAAAAAAGAAACCTCTCAAAACAAAACAAAGAATTTAGCAGGACATTTAAAGCAGCTGCCTTCTATTTTACGTGCCAAAATAAATATTGCCAAATTAGTAAGGCATACTGAACAAATTAAGCGCTAAATGCAAATTTATCAACTGAAATACAATGGTAGAGTAGCCAAGGAGCTTGCAATGGTATAGTTCATCTTTGTAAGTAGGTGTTTTGGTTGGCCAGTTGCTGGAGAGTGACATGGGAACAGTAATATAAAAAGAGAGCATTTCTGTTACACCCAAGATGAACAGTTTGCTTTAGAAAGTTCAAGTAAACATTTTCTAACATACATTCACTAGTTTCAGAGTGTCTTTTGCTACCAAGAGAGAGATAAAAACTGGTTTTAAAAGTCTCTTATGAAAATACAACATTTCAGAAATGGTAATGTCAGCATGATAAATTATCCAACAAAATTTTGGTGGAGTTTCTCATTTCAGAATAATGAGAACGTCTTGGTTCTATTCCCCTGTATTCTTATAAGGACACACATGGCCTTTTTATCTCTGATGTGATTTAGCCTTAAATAACTAGAAAAGGTATCCCAAGAACTGCTATATACATATGTTATAAATGAGTATGAATACATACATATGTATATATATATGTGTGCATATACACCCAACATCCAGAGGAAAATAACCAGTCTAATACACTAAACCTAGTGCCTGGGTAGTTCATACACATGGTTTACATGAGACCTCATGAGCCATTTTTGTCAGTGCACTGTTCACTTTTCCATAAGTTAATCTCAATGTTACTGAAAAAAAATCTGAAGCTCAAAGTTTTGCTTCAGGTCAGTCCAACCCAGACTTTCGTGCGTTTTGGCATTACTAGTTTGTTGGCTTGACACAAAATATTCAGATTTAAAATGAAATGTTTAAGGTCTCCTGTTGATAAAGCTGATAATACATTGCAGGAAACATACTGTGGCCAAGAAGTCTGATCCATGTGGAAAAAACAGAGATTTTTTAAGTAATGAAGCTTGCATAGATCATTAAGGTTCTGGGCATGATACAGTTAATGTGGAACTGATTTTGAATACCAGGCGTGCCTCTCTGTTCAATAAACTGAACAGAAGCATTGAGATTCAGAGATATCAATGTATTTTTCAAAAAGGTATATCAAAAAATAATTCTGATCAGTTAGTGACTCACAACAAGTTGGAGCCTTTCCCTTGGAGAACAATTTCAATATTTTAACCTTTCATCCTGAATTCAGGGTGAAACAAGCAGTGAAACATTCAAAAGTTTCTTGGAACCAGACTCCATTTTTCTCCTGTTGCAATTTTCCTTTTTGACTCACTATAGGTAAGAGTTCCTAGGTAATAATCCCACCTTTACAGTTTGAGCAAGCTACACTGAAATAATTTTCATTGTAAAACTAAAAGCAAACTAGGAATATCTCTCTCCAGCCTCTTCCCTTCCCACCAAACAAAAAAGAAAATGTCCAATTGCAACTAAAAGGGTTTCAGCCATCTTTTCAAATAAGATGGTAAACGCTTGCATTTCTATCCTGTAAGTGTAGCTCCTATTGACCTCATCAGCATCACATCACCTCATTGCAGGGCCCCAGCTATGCAAGGACTGGTATTTGGGAGCAGACTGTTTGAAATCAAGTGGCACCTGCTTCTGATAGACAAAGATTTCAGCTTCAGATTTACTCTCTTATGCTCAACCATATACTTTGGCTGAGCATCTACAGAGTTGCGACTGAAACCCATCTCCCAGCAGACTCTGGGGAGAGACTGCTGCTTTGATTATCAGCAAGAATATTTGGCAAAACATGTGCAACACAATTAAGAAAAAACAAAGTTGTGAAGTTTACTGTTCGAGTCAGCCCAGTTCAAAACAAACAAACTTATTCCAGCAAAATGTTATTGGTTTCCTTGGCTATAGAGCTCTTCTGGAAAAGAAAAAAACCCACAAAAATCCCAGTGCAATTTTAAATTCTGACGCACTTTGGGGGTTCGATTTTCCTCACAGAACACTGCAAACATGTTTTTTTGCATTAATTTAAGATCAGAGTGGATATTTCACAGAAAGCTGGCTTTATGTGCTCTGAAGAGGCCTACACGTTTCCTGATTTGTCATGAAGCTTTGGTCAGGGTGAAAGAGGGAGTATTTCCATATGCCGAAAACTTACATGGGCCTTGATGAGGCTAAGACACAGAGAAGAGAGAAAATAAAAGCTGATCCAGGAGTTTTCTCATATCTGAAAATAAGACAAAACCTAACTCCGAGGCTGGACTGAGAGGGTAAGTTTGCATCACCACAATGTTATGTACCATGGTGGCATTTAGAGTATAATCTTTAGTCCATGCCAGCCCTGCTCCTGTTGGGGGAGATGCCTTTCTCCCCATCCCAGGAGGCCAGTCTTCAAGACAAAATACCAAATTATTTTTCTTTCTCAGATTTATACATGTTTATCGTTTATAGAATTCATCTGAAGTGAAATGGATCCAGCTTTCTTTCAAATAATACAAAACATATGGGAACAAGGTTGTTTAAGTCCCAAGTTGACAAGAACCAAAGCCCTTCAATGACTGTCTCAGACCCATGTGATATTCTCAAATCTTACAGACCCATTACGTGAGCAATACTTGTAGCCCACCAGCCAGATTTGTAGCGACTTCACAACATGGACAGCTGCGAGGAGAGTTATTCCACTTACTTGTTCTTCATGCTGATTTGTGTTACACCATTTTGGAGGGCAGAAATGGGTGAATCGCATCTTGTGCCAAAACACTCTTGCTGTGACGCAAGCTCCTCTTGCTCCTGGAAAGCTAATACCTGTACAGGACCTACATCAAACTCCCTTGTGCATATGAACAAGTCTTCAAAATTTGCCAATATCAGTGTTCTGTAATGCTGAATTGATTGATATATGTTACATCACAAATTTTCATTGCAAAGGTAACCATTGCTTTGATAAAAATGGAGAAAAAAGAGTTCTTTTTTGAAATTCTTGCTAATATGAAAATTATAAATTAGAAAGTTTAGGAATTAGAAAAGTTAGAAAATTTCTTCATACTGACTGCCATTTTTTTCAGTCACACCTGCCTTCTGCTTTCTGCTTTCTGCTACCTTTAGAGAAAAACACTTTTTGTAAGAGTTTGCCAATATGGAGAACCTTCATGTTCACGACTGAATTTGGCTACTGGATACGCTGAAGATGTTTACTTCACCATGGGCTTAGATGTGCCACGTACAAATTACACTCCACCATGCCATCTTTCTAATGTGACGGGTACATCTGTGCTGTGTGGACGTGAGCTGTCACCTGCTGTTCTGTACCATGCATCTGTGGTACAGATCCATCATATGAATGTCATGCAGGTTTTGACTGCCATGCAGTGAAGGTGGAGTCCCACTCACTTGAAGAACTGTATTTAGGCAACACAAGGAGTGCCACCCATGGTGTTCAGATACCTGAAGAGCTGAAAGCTTTTCCATGGCAGTGATCATCAGCACCTGACCTAGAGCACATGCATCTTCCAGGTTTCACAGAGCGGCTCAGGTAGATAGGCTGAATGCACCCTACCCTCCGAAAGCTGCAGGCCACTTTGTCCAGAGCATCTGTGCTTGCTTTCCACAGGCAGTTTAGCACAGCAGAGCTGCAGCCTGGCCTGACTTTGTGGCTGCAGAGTAGATAGATGTGCCCAGTGTGCTGTACGGAGGGTAGCTCACAAGCAGGAAGCACCAGTGGGTGTGACAAAGCTGGAGCTGGAAGCATTTAGACATGTTGCATTATGTAAGTAGCTTAAACTACGCAACAGCAGAAGTTCTGCACGTGCCACAGGCAGAGCAGAGCCAATTATTTTTTATCAGTCTCAGACTGCTGTATTGTCCCCTTTACTTTTTGACGTTGATCTAGTGGAACCAGTGCGTATAAAGACACACTTTCATATTCTTTCTTCTTTTTTAAGTAAAAATATTTCAAAGAACCCCTTCCCATCAGTAATACCATATGGTTCTATTTTACTTAATTGTTGCTCTACATAAGAAGACTGGAGATAAAAGTTATTTTCTGCAAAGTCACAGCTGTATTGCCAGCTGCATTACTGGCAAAAGTAGTTATTCTAACATGATTTTTTTTTCTTTTTATATTCTTGATATATAGCTTAGATTTATATTGTCTTCATTCATTTGCGTAAGTTGGAATAATCTAATGTAAGCTATCTACATCAGAGTCACTAATTTAATGAAAATATAATTAAATGTACCAATCTTCCTAGAACCATATGGAAAAATATCCCTTAATGTACATACATGCAGCTTTGGGGAAGACAATCAACATAATCTGAGTGCAAAATGTGGCCATTTGGTCTGTTGAAAGAAAAGAAAAAAGGGTAGAATTGTACCTATCCCTCCATCCCCCGTATTACCAGGAGCCAATTTTTGACAAAGTGTAATTGTGTTAGGTACAATCTGAAGAATACACTGTATTCTTCAAAATGCTTAAGGATTAGTGTCTTCGGCTAGGGGGACAATCTTGCTATTGTCTCCAAAGCTCGCAGTCTTGTTGTTTTATCTTAGAGGAAGTTTATTCCTAGATAGTGATCTTCATAACATGGAGTCGAGAATAGAGACATTGACAGTTAGTGGATATAGTTTATTGCTTCTTTATAAAAGCACTATTTAGTAGCAGGAGTGAATATTTGAGTCAGCAAAGACTTGCATTTACTCTTCTCAGCTAGTCTGTCAGGTTTTGCTTATTTATAGATCTTAGGAGCTTCTTTCTAACTTTTGGCCATACCCAATACTTTGTCTGACTTTGTAGGTTTCCACATGCTTTTTGGAGAGGATGCAGTTTAAACTTTAACTTTTATAGTTACATAGGATGTATAAAATGCTTGCATAGTGTGGTTTGTACGCTGAAAGTAACACAGATCAGAGAAGATAACTGGCACCAGGAAATTCAAGACACATTCACAAACATGTTCATGTGCCAATACATCCCCAAAGTTTTCAGAAGTCACTTTCTAGTGCTTTGTTGACAGCCTCGGTGCTTTCTCTGCCTCTGAAAATCTCTCTCGGTTAGAATATCATCAAAACAGTTATGATTTCTAATTAGCCATTGAAATTGTTGTAATTATTTTGTTGTTTTCTATAAAACATCATTTACCCTTCTGTTTTTAGAATAATTACTGTGGTTGGTTGTTATTTTTTTCACTGACTTGCCAAATGGATGTTACCAGAAATAAAAAAATAGGATTACCAAAGTGCCTTTCTTTGTGGGATGACACTCCTCTCTTTCTAATGGCCACTGGACAGAATACCTTGAAATCTGAAAAAAATTTACTACTTTTGTTATCTAAGTTAATTGGTGACATTTTAGGAGACATTTATCTGTCTGGAAGTAAATTAACTTCAAAAAAACAGTGACATTATCCCTTATTCCTGATTATTATTCATTCTTTTATCAAGGTTGACAAATGTAGTTCATTAAATAAAGCACACTTTAGGGAACTTTATGTTTTTTAATCAACATTAACTCCTTTGGCACCTGACTTCTCAGGGTCTCAGAACAACCTGAAGATTCCCAACACTTCACATGCATATTTCTGTAACACAACATACTGCTTTCAAGACCCCCAGCTCAAGCTGCAGTCAGGACTGAGCACTATCACCACCTGATGACATTACTTGACTAGTAATGTTAGTTAGCAGTAGGAGTTTCCTAGTAGCAAAGACAAAACTTGTGGAATAAGAAGAGAGAAGGCAGTAGGTTTCTGTGAGTGTCTGCCTCTAAATCAAAGCCTCTTACCACTCTTGAGCTCCCATCACGTTCCCCTTCTCATCCCAAACCCCCAGTGACCCTTCCTGCTCCAACACAACACATCTACCACAGGCCCTCCCAGCTCTCCATCAGACACCTCTGCACTGCTACCAGCCCCCTTCCTCGCCCTTTCTGCCCAGGTCCCTGCCAGCTGAGACTTATCATTGCAATCCACATCCGCCCTCCTCCTTTCTGTCACACACGCTCTGGAAGCCAACCCTCCTGAGTGCTTTACGCTCCCAGCGGCCACCAGTGTCTACTCCTGCTAGCCACAAGCCCTTGTCAACATTTGCTGGCAGCTTTGAAAGAATACACCTAGACATGGGATGAATGTAAGTAAACCCAAGATGGGGCCCTATAGGGATAGGATATGTCTGGGGCTAGGTTAAACCCAGTGCCTGCTAGTATTACAGAGATACATCTGAACAGCAGATAAGAAGTATCCCTGCTTTCTGCAGGCATATTTGAAATGATGATTTTTTTGCAGTTTCCCATATTTTTTTAGAAATGACACTTCTAGTAAACTGCTGAAAATGTGCATCTGTCTTTAATAAAGAAGGGACTTAATTAGCACATCTTTTCTTCTGTTGAATATGAAAAAAAGGCAGAGAGGCAGGAGGAAGAGATTTATTTTGGTGCCATTTGAATCATAGCTAGCCTAGCATGCAAAGCCTGAAATAATTCTCAAGCTGAAAGAAATGATGTATAAATGGAAAAGTCATCCCCCATGTTTAACAGCAAACGGTGGATACAATACACCATGTTCTGGTGCAGAAGAGCAGCTTTCCAGTGGAATTATTCCAGATTTACACTGTTGTGGCTGAAATGAGGAACTGTCCCACTGAGCATATGTAACTGTAGAGTAACATGATATTCTTTTTCCTTGGATGATCTTGTTCAAGCTCTGCTTGAACTGCTACCCACGGCTGGCAGTCAGTACCATGGCCCGGTTGTGTTAAGTGCTTTACAACATGTAATGAAAGATAGTCCCATACCTGAAGAGCTTAAAACTTGAGTATAGTATTAGAGGCTGTAGAGGAACATATGAAACACAGACACCAGTGAGTTTGTTACTGACAGAACGAAAATAATAATTTTGGCTGTTAGGCCAACCATTGTCATGTTGTTTAAAGGTGTTAGGGAAGAGAAGAAGTTTTAAGAAGATCCTGATATGCCTTTGTGGATGGCCCACATGGGGGTAGCAAGAATAAAGCCTTAGTCTGATTTTGGTAAAATTGGACTAACAGATGGTCTAAATAGGGATCATTTAGAACAGCAAGAGCACTGTTTGGGGGATGGAGCACTATTGTCAGCTTTGCTTTCACATCAGTTGATTTTGGAGCATGGGCCACAGTGGGTGGGTAACCACACTGGTTACAAGCTTTCACAGAATCACAGAATCACAAAATTGTTTCAGTTGGAAAAGACCTTTAAGATCATGAAGTCCAACGATTAATCTAACCCTGCTAAGTCCACCCCTAAACGATGTCACTAAGCGCCTCATCCACACGTCTTTTAAAAAACCTCCAGGGATGGTGACTCAACCACTTCCCTGGGCAGCCTGTTCCAATGTCTGACAGCCCTTTCAGTGAAGAAGTTTCTCAGAATCACAGAATCACTAAGGTTGGAAAAGACCTGTAAGATCATCAAGTCCAACCATCAACTAATGCCACCATGCCCATTAAACCATGCCTCCTCCACACGTTCCTTGAACACCTCCAGTGAGGGTGACTCCACCACTTCCCTGGGCAGCTTATTCCAGTGTCTCACCACTCTCTCAGTAAAGAAATTTTTCCTAATATCCAGCCTGAACCTCCCCTGGTGCAACTTGAGGCCATTTCCTCTTGTCCTGCCGCTAATCACATACATGGGAGAAAAGACCAGCACCCACCTCTCTGCAACCCCCTTTCAGGTAATTGTAGAGAGCGATGAGGTCTCCCCTCAGCCTCCTCTTCTGCAGACTAAACAACTAGTGTCCTGAACAGGCTGAAGTCTGCCCTCTGGAAGTCCATCATAGTGGTTTTGCTGACCCCCCTCCTTACTTCGCCAAGAACTGAGAATTCTATCATTTCGTGGTCGCTAAGCCCAAGACAGCCTCCGACCATCACTTCTCCCACCAGACCCTCTCTGTTTGTAAACAGCAGGTCAAGCAGGGCACCTCCCCTGGTAGGCTCCCTTACCAGCTGTGTCAGGAAGTTATCTTCCACACACTCCAGGAACCTCCAGGACTGTTTCCTCTCTGCTGTGTTATATTTCCAGCAGACGTCTGGTAAGTTTAAGTCCCCCACAAGAACAAGGGCTTGCGATTGTGAGACTTCTGCCAGTCGCTTGTAGAACGCTTCGTCAGCTTCTTCACCCTGGTTGGGTGATCTATAACAGACCCCCAGCAGGATATCCGCCTTGTTGGCCTTCCCCCTCATCCTTACCCACAGGCATTCAAGCTTGTCATCACAATCATCGAGCTCTATACAATCAAAACACTCCCTAACATAGAGAGCCACCCCACCGCCTCTCCTTCCTTGCCTATCCCTCCTGAAGAGCTTATGGCCATCCATCGCAGCACTCCAGTCATGTGAGTCGTCCCACCATGTTTCTGTGGTGGCGACTACATCATAGCGTCATAGCTGTCCTGCTTTCAGCCCCCTCAACTAATTGTCATGAAGGTGGAGGTGGCAGGTGACATTTTGTTGGTGTGGAAAGTCAAAGAACTAAAGCAGAAGTAGGACGTGAAAGTCCATAACTTGAAGGTTTGACAGAGGAAGATGATGTGTCTGAAATAACCAACCAAGAAAATGATGTTTGGAACACTGTTCTGAAAATATTTTAAGTGAAACAGGGTAGATTTATATCAAAACTACAGAGGATGAGACTGGAAACTAGAAGATGTTAATTTATATTGACATTTGTCATACTTGTTTTGATTCTGCCTAATATATATTGGTTATGGGGAAAAACCTTACAGAACAGAATGAAATGCAAGATCGAGTTATCTGAAATAACTGTAAATAAATTCATGACAGAAGCAGATTAATTGTAAGCTGAGAAGCAGGGTAAATTAATACATTTAGAGTTACTGGTGTGCTACCAGAAGCTACAGGCTTAACAATATTCAACATGGGCAAACACTGTTTCCAGAAAACATAGCTCAGCTATGACTGCTGTTTCCCAGTAAGTAGATAGCGCCAAGCTGATTTCTGTAGAAACGAAAAATAAGCCAGGACTAGGCATGTTTTGTAGGATTTCTGCTTTAGACATATCAAATTGAAGCTCACACTGTGCTTTTCCTGGGTGCTTTGAAAAATGTCCTAAGATTTGAGTTCATGCAGATGGAAACAGGACAAGGAAAGAATGTGTGGGTTACCAATAAGAGTACAAGGGTTGAAACTGTGTCTCCGTTTATTTAAACAACCCTCCCTTCATCGCCATATGTTCCAAGGACATAGAGCGCTTCTCAGAAGACAGGTTCATCCTGTGTCTCAATGCAAGTTGAGTGGTAGCACTCATGGTTTTCTTTGTAGCTTGCTGTAAAGCCATTTTAACTGAGTAGGCATCTGAATCCGGTGTTCAGTAAATGGGGAAAAAAAATACAGGTGTTTATTTTTTAAAAATCATCTTACCTTCTTTCAAATACCCTCCTGCATCTGCTGTCAGAGTATGTGCCATTTCACTTCATGAGTGACACTGTCTCCCTGTCCTGGGAATGTTATCCTTCACAGCTATCCCTGAGGCAAGTCTACCACATTCCAGTGCTATAGCCAGCCAAAGGAATGAAAACTATTTTCATTTAAGCTAAAACTTTCAGAAATTATTAGCAGCTATGTATTACCTCCATTTATGCCACTCAGTGACTGCCAATATTTTAGTTTACCATTTAGTGGCTTTATCAGAGTTTTCCATGTTAGAAATTTGATATAATTTTTCTTTTTATTAAGAAGCACTTGAAGAAAGCACAGCCTTGACTTGTAGGCATGTTAATGCAATGCTCTCCATTCAAAGTGTGCCCGTATTTGCTGGTCTATAGTAGATGTTGAAAAATGCTATACAATAACATCTGTTATTACACAATAGTTCTCTATTTGCTTCCAGGGAGCTTACACTAACCCAGCATTGCGTAATTTTTTTTCTTCACATAAAACAATGAGAGTGTATGCTGGCCTGTAAAAGATTGTATGGCCTCGAGTAATAAATACCTCTCAAAGACACTCAGCACAAAACCTCATTGTTAGAGCAGTTTTGCCAGAGAAGTTGCATCGTGGCTCAGAGTAGCTATCTTGATGCCGAAAGTTTTAAATTGTCTCAGAAAGATTTCAAAAGAATTCACACATCAGGCAAGTGAGTCAAGATAGATATGAGCAGTTTATGTGACAGGTGCAGTGCTGGCTGCACAGTATAAGCATGGAGCTGGGGCTGTGATTACATCCCTGACCTTGCTAACATAACCATACTGTCCTAAAAAACGGGGATAACTCTTTGCTCAGTCTGCACAGACTGCTTTTGGAGCTTGTGTGCCAATGTCATCATCCTCTCTTTTCTCCTGAATAACACGTGGCATGGAGTTTGTTGCCAGAGCAGTTGTAACTTCTTTTTGAACCATTAAAAATGAGATAAATGGTGGTATGTAGGTGAAAAAAAAATATAAAGCATTTTGATTTCTTCCAAAGTTTTCATTAATCAATGAAAATTCAAAGCAGAAAACAGCATTTAACTTTCCAAGAACTCATACAGGCTTGATTTTTTTTTTCATGAGACTTGTGATCAGTGACAGCACGCATCACTGTGTCCAAGCAAAAGCCTGTTGCTGCTCTAGTCTCTGTAAAGAATTTGTTACTATTGTTAGTTGTTTAACATTTGAAATTAGATGCCTTCTGGACAATACACATAAATAAAGAGAGCCAGATGGGTTCCATCTGGCCAAATATAGATGTTTACATCTAAACTGGTCCTTATAAAATCCCACTGTAGTCAGTGGCAAGAGAAGGAGACTTTCAGGCTTTGATTTAGCCCAGGTTAAATTAGATACCTAGAACTAGCCAGCTGAATAGCCATTCTCATGGCTCCTATTCCTCCCCACAGATTTCAAAGGGAGTTTAAGGAAACAACCACACTGTAGATGCTGAAGTAGAAAGTTCAGGGAGGTGTGCCCTACCCCTCTTATCACAAAAAATATAATGACTTAAGCAGTTACTATGGTCTTAGCAGAGATCTGTCTGCAACTCTTTAAAAAGACTATGTTCAAAAATGCAAAAGGAAGAAAGAGAGAGGTGGGACATATTTATATACTTAACTGGTTTACTTTTGGCATTCTATGAAAGCTAACACATTTAAGTAAAGTCCATTATACCCCCAGGTAGCAAAAATTAAGCCTGAGGCTACATTTTTTCCTAGGATTGCTATTGATGCAACCCTGTTGATATTCCAAAGGGTGACAAGGAGTAAAAATCAGTACAGAAGTAGCCTTGACAGTGCAAAGGATGTGCTTTATAATGCATGTTTCCCCTCCCACTCTCTCTGTTAATGATTATTGGTGTAGCGTGCTTTGTATGGGAAAAGCAGAGTTATTATTGGTAGTTCTTCCCTCCTCCAGGTTTTAATACTGGCCTCATACAGATTGTTGTGGGCCAAGACCAGTAATTCTCTGTCAAGGATTTTAATGAGGAGCAGGAAATAGGGAGATATTTTTGGTCCTTTTCTTTTGGAATGAATGGCCCCATAAGAATACTATGTAACATTACTCAACTCCAAAGTGAGTAATTCCAGTGGTTCAACAAGAGCATCCTAATCCAACTTTCAGAGGATGGTGCCTTAGCCAAATAAATGGTAACAGTCCAAAGTAATGCAGGCTTCCACTAAGCATGTGGAAGAGCTGGCCCATTAGGACAGTTTTGTTATGCTTATTTACCTTTTGCAATATCAATGCACTCCTTACTCAGCTGTAGCAACATTCCTAGCTGAAGTCTGAAGCACGCTGCTGCAATTCTTTGCTACTTTATCTTTTGCCTGTAGTTCATGCTGACCCACAGTACACATAGAAAAAGAAAAATCACTATGTTGATTTGCTCTGCATCTTCAGTCTTGAATCTGTGAGTGAAAAATGCACTATCACTCTGACTATGTGGTTCCTAGTGTACGGCAAAGGCCATATTAACATAAAATAGACCCTTGTGTGAAAACTGAACTTGATGTCTAGTCTAAAATGAAAGGGCCATCAACAACTGAAGATCCCCATAGTGAGAGGGCACTCTCTAATGAAATAGAAGAAGTCCAGCACAATGATAAAATAATAGAAAAAGAATTATAAGCTGATATTTAATAATAGACATAATCTTCAGTCAAATAAAGATACTATCCTATAAAGGGGAAGGTTGAACAGAGAGAAAAAGGACAGTGAAAATGACAGAAGGCCAGAGAGTTTTAGATGTGGCAGAAAGTTGACATGGTGGTGTTTGTCCTTCTGCAGATTTGTAATTCTTTTGTATTTCCTATCAGTAATGGGTGAGTCTAAGAAGTTCATTTGCAAAGTCTATAATCTCCTTGCATTAGCAGTCATGGTTTGTCCAGAGAATTAATATGTAAAGTGACCTTAATGATGGAAGTCTGGAGACCTTGTGCATATGTTGTGGAGATATTCAGATGGTGGTAGGAGATGTGGCAGCAAAAGGTAGCATTAGAGCACCACAGTCTGTGTAATAGCTTTAGGTGCAATCTTTTTTCTTGCCCACAAACCCTGGCTGTGGTCCAGCTAATTATTTCTCTGCTGTCAGTCTCAACTTTTTCCTCATGAAATCATAATTCCCAAAAGGGAGAGGAAAGGCCAGGGAGTTGGTACTGTTGAGGCTGGGTAGAGAGATGAGAGTGCTGACCTGAAATTAAGTTGGCTTTGAGGAAGATAGGATCCAAAGACTGAGTTCAACTCAGCAGTGTGATGATCATTCAACTATCAAAGCTGTAAGATATTGTGGTGCCAGAGTTCATCTTGGGAGGATCAGCTACATACTCCAGAGACGGGGGAGTATCATGAAAAAGATGTAAGACATTGAACATAGCATAACTCCTTTAGCTAGAGGAATGACCAGCAGACTTTCTTGTAGCCTCTGCAGAACATTGTTTCCTTGAAGGAAAACCAGGAGTTGATGTAAGATGGGCGGAGGGGCAGCAAGATGTCCTGCAAAACGGAGATACAACTGAATTATCTTTTGTCACAGAGCAAATTGATAGTATTTTTCTTGTTAAAAAAAAGAAAAAAAGAATGTGAGTTGTTATTTCCAATTTATTCTTTTGTTCAGCAAAAGATTGATTTCATATGATTTAAAGAAAGAGGATGATCATAGCTGTCTTGTTAGAGGGGTCCAGAAACATTATTGGAAGAGCATACAACAGAAGGAAGGCTCTGTGAAAATAAAGGACACCCTGAAGTTCTTTTTGTACTTGAGGATCTCCACAATAGCACATTCAAAACTGCTAATAGAGTGATCTTATGGGAAACATTGTAGCTATTACCTGCCCAGAATTGCCTCATAAAAGTTCTTAAGCATTTCAACATGTTTTATTTTGGATGGTCAGAAAAGCTGGGACATGTGGGTGGGTGCAAAGAGCTCTCTCAAATATAATAAATAAATAAATAAATAGCAATCTTGACCCCTGACAGCTCACAGTTCCAGAGCAGCAATGCACAGAGAACAGGGAGAGGGATGAAAATAATGCCACGAATGTACAGGATGAAATTAATTCTTTGTATCATTCCAGTGAAATTATTCTTGACTCCTGCAGTAGAACAACAGGCCAGATGAGCTGCTGGCATTTTTTACTTCCAAATGGTGTAAGGAGATGGAGCATAAAAGGCAAAAAGCATCATTTAAGCAAAGGACTGAAGAAGACTTTGTTGAAGTCTTCCAATTCCCTTTCCATACCTGCTTTGAGAGTAAGAAAAAAGGTAGTCTAAGTTAACAGAAAGTCATATTCTACAGCATGAGACACCATATTCACAATGATATTATGTTCAGATCATCTTGTGCTTACAACAATAGAGAAAATAAATATTTCTTTAGTAGTTGGAAGCCAGCAATTACCATAGCACCTGCCCCCACTGCAACCTCATAGAGTCATAGAATACCAGGTTGGGAAGGACCTCAAGGATCATCTGGTCCAACCTTTCTTGGCAAAAGCATGGTCTGGGCAAGATAGCTCAGCACCCTGTCCAGCTGAGTCTTAAAAAGTGTCCAATATTGGGGAAACTACCACTTCCCTGGGGAGATTATTCCAATGGCTGATCATTCTCATTGTGAAAAATTGTCCTTTTTGTCCAGTCGGAATCTCCCCAGGAGTAACTTGTACCCATTACCCCTTGTCTTTTCCATGTGACCCCTTGTAAAAAGGGAGTCTCCATCGTCTTTGTAGCCACCCTTTAAATACTGGAACATGGTGATAAGGTCTCCCCTAAACCTTCTTTTCTCAAGAGTGAACAAACCCAGTTCTCTCAGCCTTACCTCATACGGCAGGCTTCCCAGTCCTTTGATCATCTTTGTGGCCCTTCTCTGGACCCTCTCCAACCTGTCCACATCTTCCTTGTACAGCAGGGACCAAAACTGAACACAATATTCCAGGTGTGGCCTGACAAGTGCTGAGTAGAGTGGGATAATGACTTCTTTATCTCTAATGGTGATGCCCTTGTTGATGCAACCCAGCATCCTGTTGGCTTTCTTTGACGCAGCAGCGCACTGTTCCCTCATATTGAGCTTGTTGTCCACCAGGACCCCCAGGTCCCTTTCCACAGAGCTGCTCACCAGCTGGGTAGATCCCAGCCTGTGCTGCACTCCTGGATTTTGTTTTTCCAGGTGCAAGACCTTACATTTATCTTTGCTGAACTTCATAAGGTTTTTGTTAGCCCACTCTTCCAGCCTATCCACATCTTCCTGCAGCATGGCTCTCCCTTCCAAAACGTCCGCTTCCCCACTCAGTTTGGTATCATCGGCAAACTTCATCAGGGTACACTTGAACCCATCATCCAGATAACTTATGAAGATATTAAACAGTGTTGGGCCCAACATAGATCCCTGGGGGACCCCCCATGTCACAGGTTGCCAGTTTGAAAAGGAGCTATTTACCACAACCCTCTGGGCACGGCCCGTCAGCCAGTTCCCCACCCACCACAAAGACCCCTTGTCCAGACCATAACACAGCAGTTTCTCCAGGAGGAGGCTGTGGGGAAACTGTATCAAAAGCCTTGGAGAAATCCAGGTAGACAATGACCACCGCTCGTCCCACATCAACTAAGCAGGTTACTTTGTCATAGAAGGAGATCAGGTTTGTCAAGAACGGTTTGCCCTTGGTGAATCCATGCTGGTTTTTCCCAGTCAGGTGCTTCATTTGACTTGTGATAGCCCCCAGGAGGATTTGTTCCATAACTTTCCCAGGGACTCAAGTAAGACCGATGGGCCTATAACTGCCTGAATCTTCCTTTAAGCCCTTCTTGTAGATGGGGCTCACATTAGCCTTCTTCCAGTCTTCTGGGACATCCCCCGATCTCCACGACTTCTCAAAGCTTATGGAAAGGGGCCTTGCAATGATGTCAGCCAGCTTTCTTAACAGCTTTGGGTGGATATTGTCAGGGCCCATCAATTTGTAGGGGTCAAACTCCTGTAATAGCTCACATACCAACTCTTCCTTCACTGACGGTGGATCTGTGTTTGCATCAATCGGGATTTTTGTTCTCAAGGCCTGGGGCCCAACAGTGCTGGTAAAGACACAGATGAAGAAAGTGTTGAGACCCACCATCTTTTCAGGCTTGTTAGTAACCAATTCACCTCTCCTGTTTAACAGTGGATCAATATTTTCCTTCTGTTTGTGCTTGTTGTTTATGTACCTGAAGAACCCTTTCTTGTAGTTTTTGACATCTCTAGCCAATTTGAATTCGAGCTTTTGCTTTTCTAACTGCATCTCTGCATGCCCTGGCAATGCCCTTGTAGATCTCAATGGGTATTCATCCGCTTTTCCATCTCTGGTACGCTTCTCTTTTGGTTTTGAGCAGACTCAAAAGCTCACAGTTAATCCAAGGGGGTCACTTGCTCCGCCTATTCTCTCACCTTTAAAGGGGATGAACTGTTTTTGTGCTTCCGGAGAGCATTCTTTAAAGACTCCCAGCATTCACTAACTCCTTCATCCTCCATGGAAGCCTCCCACAGAATCCCCCCCCAAGTTGAGCTCTGAGTGAGCTGAAATTTGTTCTTCTAAAGTCTAAAACCTTTGTCTTAGTACTACCCTTCAGCGTGCTCAGCAGGATCCCAAACTCTACAATATTTGTGATCACTGCAGCCAAGGCTATCTCTAACCGAGATACTACAAAGTAGGTTTTCTTGGCTGAACTCAACCTGGAGAATTTTAGTTCAATGCTCTTGACTTTTGCTCCTACCATAAGCCACCCCATCTGAGCTGCTCCCTATTTGCTGCATGACTGCTTGTTGAGTATTATGCAGGTTATGTTCCATTGGCATCCATGGAGGTCCAGCCCACAGGGGAAAAAAGTGATGACAATTTGGTTGTAACGTTTTCATCCCAACTTCATGTCAAGCATTCAAAATTGTTTTAATCTGAAGTAACTTCATTTAAGGGATTTGGATCTGAAGTTTAGATTTGCCCCATTCTAAAGATTATATCTTATTACATGATTCAGAGGCAGATGGGTAGCCTGATTGCAAACTTCCTACTTAGACTTTTCTCCTGGGATTTGATTCAGGCTCATTTCTCATTTTCATATAAGCTCGACTGTCAGTTTTTCATTTTTATGAAAATGGACTAATATAGCCAAGCCAAAATAATGAAGACATTGCTCATTGTAAATTAAATTTAGAATGCAAAAGTGTCTGTGCCAATTAAAAACAAAATTGATTTTCAAAGATAGACTTCGCAGACACAAATTTCAAACCACATTATATTGCTGGAAAATTTTTTTTTTCAATGGAAGTGATGACACAACTTTAGATGGCAACATCCTGAATAAAACATTGTAATAAATACTCAAAAATGGTTAATAAGGGAGGAAAAAGACTTGGTATTCATATTACAGCATGTAGCCTTTTGTCCCCTAATCTTCAGCCTTATCCAATCTTGAAAGATTTATAGTTTTGCTAATTCTGTAAGGCAAAAGGACTTTCTCCTACCCAGCAAGGTCAGTCAAATCCACTCCAGGCAGTGATCAGTGGATTAACACATGTCACCGAACTCCTTACAGGTTTACTGCTGCCAAGACATTTCATTTAAAGACCATGACACTGTGAATGTTGGAATGGACAGCTGGTCTTACCTTCTGGTTGCTGAAGGCATGAGTAAATTAAAAATCCTCGGCAATATGTTTCTTTGGCGTATTCCTGTTTAACAGGGAGTCTGGTCTCATAAGCCTGATAGAGAAATATAAATACTGCTATGTATATACACACACGTATAGTTGGACATTTCCAGAGCTCTAAAATATTTTTGTTTTGCTCTAGAGGAGTCAAATCAAGTTTCTGACCATCTCCTCAAAATATTAAGAAAAAGGTTGGAAACAGATACAGAGCCTTGATCCAGCTCCACTCAAGTTAAAGTTTTCCCACTGACTTCTATGGGAATAAATCACACTACTGGAGTGGGTGGTCCCTCCGTCCTGCACAGTGGGCCAAATCACCCCCAGATCCTAACTCACCATGTGCTGTGGTTTGGACTCACTGCTGCTTTCAAATTTCAGGTTTGGCTGAGCTGTACAGCGGGAGGAGTGCAACAAAGGATGGGTTCTTACCAGACTGACGCTTTTGTCTTCCCAGCTTGGCCCCTGGCACAATTTAGAACATCCTAAGGCGCCAAAATCTAAAAATTATGAACAGCAGTAATCAGCCTTCAAGGGCAACACTGGCAGCTGGAAATCACTGAAACACAGTAGTAGTTACCCACACCCATTCCCTGGCCATTTAGTCATCTTTGCTGGCTTTACACCAGCTGAAGATCCCCCCAAGCGTATCCTCAGTTGGCCTTTAGAATCACTAGAAAAATACAAGGGGACTGGAACTGAGCTGAGTCATCTGCCTTCTGCCATGGTGCTTGGTTTTCCAGTCATGTGTCATACCTCTGCTCAAGACCAGTAATATTTTGAGGAACTGCTTATCACTGGTGGTCTGAAAGAATGATTAGAGCAAGCAGCAGCATCCTTCAGGTACTGGTAAAAATGTCTTTTCCTTTCGGTGTTTCAGCGCATGTTAGCAGCTGTCCTTTGCTGGCCAAGTTGGCTAAGGTATACTGAAATCATGGAGCTATAAAAATTTGCATAAGCTGAAAACAGGATCCAATCTTTATTTCTTGTTTGCTGTAGAGTAACTGCATAACCTGTTCTTGAAAAGACATTAAAGGAGCAAGTACGTATAACAATCTTTGTCCAGATCCACAAAAGTAGTAAACTGCCATGACACCTCTGAATTTCTGGAACAATATGGGTTTGCACCCGTTTAGGACCCTCACATACATGATAGTACTGGAAAAAGTGTGTCCAAACATCTGCATACAGTTAAGTCCTAAAGAACAAATTTCAAGGTAAGATTAAACATACTGCACCTCTATAAATATTACCTGTCAACAACTTATCCTAGTTCTTATGTCTAAACATGGCACTTGTGTCTCTGCCTTCCCCATCAGTAAATTCCAGCAGTTGATTGAAATTATTATATTTTACCCAAAAAAAAGGGAAAAAAAGATTGTTCTGAATTTGCTGCCCTTTCATCAAGTGTCTTGTTCTTGCATTATATGGTTGTCTGACGTGGAAGGGATGGTTGCACCAAAGAATTTTGCTAAAACCCTTGTAACTCTTCTCCCATGCACTCCATGCTGCCCCACTTGTTGCAATCTGGTTTACATATGCTCCACACTGCTGTGTAGCTTTGTCCAGGTACACTGTGCTCAAGGAAGGGAGCTGGCCCATGGCACGGCAAGGCTTGGCTGCCAAGCGTCCATGGGATGGATCAAGTGGACAAAAGGTTTCCTCCATCTTTTATAAGCTGCCAAACACTGCCTTGTTCAAGACACTTCAATCTTCAGGGCTGGAAGACAGTCCAGGTTTACTATAAGGTGAGCATTTGAGAAATAAACAGCTGTTGGCATCTATAACTTGATTTTTTTATGCAAGATACATAGGCTTCTTTATAGTATGCTTTTACAGATATTTATGTGATGCACTGTCATTGCAAATAGAATCTTGTGGAAAAAAGAGCACATGGAAAATTACATCATTAGCTAACGTTTGGAACATACCATGCCTCGTTTACTTTTTTGGTCTATACTCCCCCCTCTTTCCTTATTTTTCAGTATTGACTGTACATTTGAACCCCGCACCCACTCCTTTCCTCATAACCAGCTACTGCATATTGCATGGTGTTCCTGGCATTTCTTTAGCAGCAATGGGAATTTGACCTCTCTGTAATTCTCACTATTAACAGTGTTTTACCAAAGCTGGTAAATAATGAATTATATGGCCAATATATTCAAGCAATGATGGTTTTATTACTTCTTTGTCTTTGCCTTGGTGTTTCATAATCATCAGAAAAATTGTTGTGAGGTATAGGATAATTATGGAAATCCAATGTAATTTTCATTAAATATTATATTACTTTTCAATGTCTTACGCTTATATCCCATATAAGCATGACAAAAACTCTAACCTTGTAAATCAGAGTAATGTCTCACACTTCTGTGCACCGTTTGAAATTTGGTCTGATATTTGAAAATCTCTTTCTTTTATCATTGTGCTGGCTCTCAGTGGACCATATGAAAGAATTTGGTAGTCCTAGCTTCTCTGCATTAGGTGATCAGATTGCCAAATTATGAGCAAAATACCAAAATATTCTGGTTGTTAGTTTTACCAGTGTTACATAGGGCTCAGTAATAATTAAAGCTGTTGTCAGACTGTGCAATACATATTATATGCAAAGAATAATGTTAAAGTGTTGGGTGTTAGCTACAAATAGTTAAAAATATGCAGTTTTTCGTTAAATGTTACCTTTCTGTGTGATGTTAGAAGCTGCAATGGAACAATTACTGAAATAATTTATTTGAAACAACACTCTATGAGGTCTGAATTATTAGACAATATTTGTCACAATGGTTTTCATTAAAGAAAATCACCCTCTGAAAATCAGCCTCAGTTCCTCTCTGAAATTTTGGCAAAAAACTTGAAACTGGAACTTTTCAAAACTTAAATATGGCTCTAATTTTTAGTACATTCTTTTTTTTTGGTTATTTAACCGGATCTGCTTGGGATGTGCTCTCATTTTTGTATCTTTCATTTCTTCCGGTTTTTATTTAGGGCCTTGACATAAGAAAGATAATTTTCTCAGTAATATGGTGAAACGGGGGTGGTGAGATGGCAATTGGATAAATTTTCCCTGACAGGAGACTGGTAATCCTCATAATTTCCTCCTGCATCATTCCTCCTCTTTGCTTAACTGCTATAAGTGACCTAGGTTCTGCTCATACTTGCCTGCCTTTCCTTGCTTCTCAGGAAGATCCATTAGCAAGATCCACCTTCTTCCCTGTCATCCTTTTCCAGATTATTCAGCTCATATTACAAAATTACAGAGGAAAATAGTGATGTTCGCTTTATGAATAATAAACAGTATAATCTGAGAATTATAATAAAAACAGAAGTCAGGGACAGAAGAAATTATAGCTCTGCCATAATGAATGTACCAGGAAGGGAGTGTAACTCCTGGAAACATTGCTAACTACTGGGGGCAGAGATCTTTAAAGCAACCCTGGGACCAGACACATGGGAGATGGAGGAGCACAGCTTTCCATCTGTGCTTGTGTATCGAGAGGCATGGCTAAACTCTTGGGTGCAGCATGTACACCTGCTTCTGGGTCGCAGGATGGCATTTTGAGAAGCATTCATCCACGAACATTGTGGAGTTTTCTTGGCAAGGCCACAGCCAGCAGAGCCATGCCAAGTAAGAAGCACCAGAGATGCTGTCATTGCTCTTCCTCTACAAGTAATGGCAGAAGTCATGAGGATGAGCGTTATCTCTGTCTCTTGAAGAGCCCAAGGGGTGCTGTGCAGGGAAATGTGTCAATTAGAGATGAATTGGGAAAATATGTTCAGGGGATGCCATCTACTCCCAGGTCCAAGAGTTACCAGTGTGGCCCAGCCAATGTGTTTGTCCATAGTGTTTCAGCTGGAAATATATGTAAAGAAAAATCCATTTAAATACCAAAACTTGGAAAACCATGCCATTTTTGCCTCTTCAGAAGAAGCTTAGTTTCAGGCTACAAGTGGTCTCACAATTTCAACTCGGGCAATCTCTGTGTGACCCAGAAATATGAAAAGTCCTAGGTATTAGACTGTGTTTGCATAGTTTACTTACAACGGAAGCTCTTAATAGGAAACATATTTTTGTGACGTATTTATACAGTGTGCAGTAGAAGTGTGGAAAATAAATTTTGTAGCAATGATTAAAATGTGAACACTTCTGAATTAAATTGAGGTTTTTGGTTTGGTTTTCTTGAGAAACAGCTCTGTTCTCTGCAAGCTTTGTCATCTCTGTAATTTAAAACACAGTTCAGAATATAATTATAATGGAAGGCGGTATATTCTACTCTAACATTAGTGATTAAAAAGCTTGACATCTATCAGTTTGACATCTAGACCTGTCTTCAGGGAGTGGAGAGGGGTGGCATCTCCCCAGCTGATTCAGCACATCTATCTTAAGCACCTCTCTTAGGACTGGATGAATTGCTCCCTCAAAGACACTTCTCTCCATTGGTTGTGGATGCAGGCTACACAACGAGCTTCAGCTGACACCTCACTGCCAGTAATCTCCTCCATTGACAAACATAGTGCTGACAACAATTTCTAAGGATTTCCTGGTGTACTATTATTGTCAGTCTACATTAAAGGTCCAAATTAGAGATGTAGCACTGTGCAGTATACTTCAACAAATCAAAGCAATTAGCAGAGTTTCTCCTGGACAGCGTTTTAGAAATTTCTATCAAGTCTAGTTTGTTTTTTTGGGGAAAAAAACCTCAACCCCAAAAAACCACCCAAAACCACATTCCCTCCTCTTTCTCCTGGGGGACAGAGAGGAAACAAACAAAAATCCCCTATCATCAAATTTTTTCTTTCTCCTTGAAAAATATGAAAAAAAAAATCAGTAATTAATAATGAAGTTATTACACTAGACTTCATTATTATTTAAAATCCTAAAAGAGGCTAATATTTTTTTCCATTAAATAAATAAAAAAAAAAATTAAGGGCTTTTGGGACTTTTCATTTGTTTGTTTTTCCCTGTCAGTCAGCTATTCAATCCCAAGTAGAGACAAATTCTTACCAGAAAATTTGTTTCCAAAAGCCATCCCTATTACCATGCACCTAAATATATATATAAGAATTTTACCTTTCAGTTTTTCAGTGAAGAAATCCATCCTCCTGTAAAAAAGCTGACTGTATTCTATACAAACTGAAGAAAGAACTGCTTTGTCTAGTGCTACAAATACACTCCTTGCTGAAAGTTCTTGGGTAGGACCAGATTTTTTATGAAATAATCACGATTCACTTCGAATTCCACTTGGACCTAGTTATGCTGAGGATGCCACAGAAATTTGCTGGTGTTATTACAAATCTTACTTGAATTGTACGACAAAACTTTCTTCTGAAAAACCAATATCCTATACTGTTTATACATCAATAACTTATATGACAGATTTCATGTAAAGTCTCATAAACACCACTGTGTCTTTTGAGCTGTGTTATATGTTAAAAAAAAAAAAAAAGAAACCTGTAAAGTGGATGTGCGACCATTAATGAAGGACAAGAGACCATATTTTGCCCAAGAATTATCCCCTATTTTGATTTCACAAAATTCATGAAGCTCAAGTAAAATTATGTTTGCTTTCTCCAGACACAATAAAGTTCTTTCAACACTATTTATGATTAACTTCTCTATAGACTATGTACTCCTTTTCTGAACCATATTAAGCCCTTAACATCAAGAGCTTTCAGTAACAGTGCCTTTAAAAAGGAATAGAATATTATGTACAAGTTTCTGTCAGTTTTAAATTGTTGTGTTTGTTATAACTCCTAGTTGCTGTCTGTTGGTCACTTACACAAACTACCTTTTAAACTTATTTTGTGCTATTTCCTTTCTTTCAATCACCTTGACCTGGAATGAATTAATTTCCAACTTCTTCCTTCTAATCCCAGCAGTCTGGATTCAGGTATATCTTTAACAAGAAGAAGTAAACTCTGAAAATGTAAAGAGCAAAACACATGTAGTGGAGGATTATTGTTACCCTTAGTGTTGACAAAATGAATGGAATGAATGTTCCTTCTTAACATCTCAGCCCTCTGTGGAGCTAAATGCCCTCAACTTCCATTTAGTTTAACAGTTATGGCAGATTAAAGTGGGAAGAGTTTTTACCTTAGTGGATAATAAGCAGGTGGATGTTGTGGGCAGAGGAGATTTCCCCTTCCTCTCCTGAGTAAGCTCTTAGTTACACATCTGCTTCCTCTAATCTCTAATTTACTTTAAGGGTAGCTGAGGATTTGCAACACAAAGCCGAAAATGTTTGTGTCATGAAATCAGAGCTCCAGCTCTGAGTTGCCAGTCATTGGGGACTGAAGCTTATGGCTGTTATTTTATTGACCTTAGGAGAAAATGGATGGTATTGTAATCACAAAACCAGATTAGTAGGAGGTAGCTAAAATGAAGCCTATTGCAGATGAAAGCAAATGATCATAACTTTCATCTGCGCATCTCTAGCTCCCACTACTTTCTGCAGCTGATTCAGAATTTGACAGAGATTTTAATCTGGTGTGGTTATCATTTTCAGTTTGAAACTTTCTATGGAGAAAGATAACTTGCAATAACTTCTTAACACTTGGACAAAAATCAGATTTTTAAAAATACTTTTTAAACTATTGTATTTAAATATTTCAAAATGGAAAATATCAGCTTTCTCAGTTTCACATAACTTTTGTTTCATAATTTCAACTACTATTAGGACATAATTAAAATGAACTGTTTAGAGATTATTGAAACAATAAAATCTTTCTACAGATGGGGTGGGACATTCTGAACATTGTTTTCAGTTGTGCTTTTTCACCCTAATTCTCCAAAGGAAAGCTTTTCAATATCTCATTTTGCCTGAAGGATGGGGATGTGGTTTCCTGATTAGTTGTATCCCTTTTCAAACTGGTTTCTAAAAGGTGGTTAGATTTTAAGATTCAGATTTGGTTTTGGTTATTTAGCTTGGACGATTTCTAGTAGAAAACAATTCTTGTCTGTTGTTTTGTCTTTCATCAGTTTCTTATGAGAGATCCATTCTTGGAGAAAAAGCTAATTGTTTCTATAAAACCATGTCTTAGTTACTCCTTGACATCTAGGATTCTTCCTGGATATTAAGAACACAGCAGTGGTTTTGAATTAAATGACACTGGCTTTCATTAACTTGAACTCCCAATGTTAGGACGAAGGGTTGGAGTGAATAAACCATTCTGCTCAGACAGGCAGTGTTTTGTCTGAAGCCTCTACGACTTCCCCAATATGAGACCCAGGACTGGTTGTTCACTCCTTGCTCTTGGGTAAGACATTTTCCCCTTTCTTGTGCCTGGGGAAATTAGTCTGGCTGAAAATAATTTTAGGCAAAGATTTGGTAGACTTTCTATAATTAATTCTTCCAGATAGCATAGCTAGTATTTGTCTGTGTTATGCCACCTTTCCTTCCTTGCCAGGCTGCACTGCCACATACAGTGCTCTCAGCAGTGTGCACCCCAACTGCTCTGGCCTGAGCAACTTCATAATGGAAGGAATGAATGAGAGGAAACAGCCTCAAGTTGTTCCAGGGGAGATTTAGACTGGATATTAGGAAAAATTTCTTCACTGAAAGGGTTATCAAGCATTGAAACAGGCTGCCCAAGAAAGTGGTTGAATCACCATCCCTGGACATATTTAAAAGACTTGTAGATGTGGCACTCAGGGACATGGTTTAGTGGTGGACTTGGTAGTGTTAGGTTTACAGTTGGACTCGATGATCTTAAAGGTCTTTTGCAACCTAAATGAGTCTATAATTCTGTGATTCTATAATCAAGAGAGACCGACAATGCAAATGTGTTGGTAATCCCTGAATCTAAAGGAAGTTAAACACTAATCTTAAACTTGATAATTTGAGAGGGAGGTGCTGATCTCTTCTCTCTGGTACCCAGTGACAGGGCACATGGGAATAGTTCAAAGCTGTGTCAGGGGAGGGTTAGACTTGACATTAGGAAGCGTTTCTTTACCAAGAGGGTGATCAAACACTGGAACAGGCTTCCTAGAGAGGTGGTCGATGCCCCAAGCCTGTCAGTGTTTAAGAGGCATTTGGACAATGCCCTTAATAACATGCTGTAACTTTTGTTTGGCTGCTCATGGCTTGGACGGGCACACTCTCGCTGGGTAAAAAATTGGCTGGATGGCCGAGCCCAGAGAGTTGTGGTGAATGGAGTCAAATCCAGTTGGTGGCTGGTCACAAATGATGTTCCCCAGGGCTCAGTATTGGGACCAGTTCTGTTTAATATCTTTATCAATGATCTGGATGAGGGGATTGAGTGCTCCCTCAGTAAGTCTGCAGACAACACCAAGTTGGGCGGGAGTGTTGATCTGCTGGAGGGTCGGAAGGCTCTGCAGAGGGATCTGGACAGGCTGGATCGATGGGCCGAGGCCAATTGTATGCAGTTCAACAAGGCCAAGTGCCGGGTCCTGCACTTGGGTCACAACAACCCCATGCAACGCTACAGGCTTGGGGAAGAGTGGCTGGAAAGCTGCCCCACAGAAAAGGACCTGGGGGTGTTGGTTGACAGGCGGCTGAAGATGAGCCAGCAGTGTGCCCAGGTGGCCAAGAAGGGCCAATGGCATCCTGGCCTGGATCAGAAAGAGTGTGGCCAGCAGGAGTAGGGAGGTGATCGTGCCCCTGTACTCGGTGCTGGTGAGGCCTCACCTTGAATCCTGTGTTCAGTTTTGGGCCCCTCACTACAAGAAGGACATTGAGGTGCTGGAGTGTGTCCAGAGAAGGGCGATGAAGCTGGTGAGGGGTCTGGAGCACAAGTCTGATGAGGAGCGTCTGAGGGAGCTGGGGTTGTTCAGTCTGGAGAAGAGGAGGCTGAGGGGAGACCTTATCGCTCTCTACAACTACCTGAAAGGAGGTTGCAGAGAGGTGGGTGTTGGTCTCTTCTCCCAAGTGACGAGTGACAGGACAAGAGGAAATGGCCTCAAGTTGCACCAGGGGAGGTTTAGGCTGGATATTAGGAAAAAGTTCTTTATGGCGAGAGTGGTGAAACACTGGAACAGGCTGCCCAGGAAAGTGGTTGAGTTACCATCCCTGGAGGTATTTAAAAGATGTGTAGATGTGGCACTTAGGGACCTGGTTTAGTGGTGGACTTAGCAGTGTTAGGTTAATGGTTGGACTTGATGATCTTAAGGGTCTTTTTCAACCTAAATCATTCTATGATCCTAAGTGGTGAGGCAGTTGGACTAGATGATCATTGTAGGTCCCTTCCAACTGCAATTATTGTATTGTATTGTATTGTATTGTATTGTATTGTATTCTATGCTATTCTATTCTATTCTATTCTACTCTACTCTATTCTTATTGATTTGATTCTAAGCCAATATCCTCTATTCCTCTGCTCCTGGTTTCTAACAAGGAGATTTCACCTCTCTTAGTAGATGATGACCTCGGTCTGAGTTTATACAAGCTTTTCTCACCTCCCATCTGGCATTCAGTAATGCGATATACCTGGGCCCTAAGCCATCTCTCCTAGGAATCTGCAGCTAAATGCAGTAGCATAACCCAACAACACAAGCTGTATAACTATCCCAGAATGTCCTCTCTCTCCACTGACTTCCTCTAAGAAGACAAAAAAAAGTGAGTTGAAAGTCTTTCTCCTTGACTGCAAGATGATTGATGGCCTGGGCTCAGGATAGCTAAGGGCAAAATAGAGCATGGTCCAGAGATCCAAATTAGTAAGTCCATGCAAGTGCAGAGTAGGACTTTGTGGACTCACCAGTTTGCATCTGGAAGCAGTATAGCTGCATGTACTTGGCTCCATGCCCAAGCTAATATACCCTGCCCTTTGTGTGCGAACGTGACTATTCTGCTTCCAGGCCTGATTTGGCAGTTTATCCAGAACCGCCCTTCTGGTTCTGGGGTTAACACAGGAGGAGCGAATCTGTCTGCAGCTGGCAGTGTGGACAGGCTTTCAAAGAATCTCTCTGGCACCAGGGTGGGAACCTGGGATGCAAAATCCCCTCCTCAGGCACAGCAAGACTTTCTACCCAGAAGGTAAATGCTTGTCTGCGCAGAGGAGAAAACATTCCTTTCAAGAGGTTGGTCCAAGTTTCTGGAATTAATTCTCATAGGAAAAGAAATGTTAAAGAAAACCCCCAACAACCCATGTTGTCCTGTCTATCACGTGCCATTCATCCGACCTACTTTTCTGCTAGATGCATGCAGCACATTTATCACTCAGCTCTCCTACTCTCCCTCCCCAAAACTGTTACCCAAATGCAATGACATGCATAGAGTATCTCCTCGCACTGCAGAAAAATAAACTGCATATGATAGATATTAGTTACATGACATCATGCTCTTTAGAAAGGCATTGGCATAAGAAGAGTTATAAGATTCTCCCTAAAACTGAAAGGAATAGAAAGTGTCTATATTTTAGTGGGGTACTTTAGGACACACAAAAATTGAATTTGCTAAGCCTGTTCCCTGCCAGATCAAACTGGACATGCGAAACTTCCAGATAAAAATATTGTTATATTAATCTATGTTCTGTGTTATTGGTTAGAGATTACATTTAGTTGTGCCTTATGTTGTGCTGAGCACATCAGGCTAAACAAAGAGTAAATGATAACTGTAGGCAAATACTGACTTTTTTTCACGGTTTCGAAGTTGCTGATGCATTTCACAGAAGGCTGCTGATTACTCAGGTGTGGTATTCTGGTGTTAAAAATACTTGAGGCTGCCCCCACTATTTCTTGCTCATTTTCAGTCCTCTTAGCCAGGTCAAGCTTCACTTGGAAGCTGGAAAATGGAAATGGGAGCTTTGCCTGAGGTGAGTCTTCAGAGCTATTCCTGTTGATCACATTTTTGGCAGACAGAGAAGAGCTGGGTGAAAGTTCGGGGAGAAGAAGAAGTTTTATTTCGAATTTGGTGCCCAAATAAACTGAGCCAGCACAGAGAAAAACTGAATTAAAAAGCAAAACCTAAAAACTAAGAAGGTTCCTTTGATTTTGCATACACTCTGGGCTTTGGATAACTTAAATGCAGAACTATACCTCAGCCAGATATATTTGAAAGATTTGTGAACTTTCTAAAATGTTTGGTGAAGCTGGGCTGACTTTCAGATCTGTAATGAAACATGGAAGCAGGTGAGTTCCATGTGTTTTGGAGATTTTCTCATAAATAGTTTGCATTGCTCTAATAGTGACAAATTTAGAAAACTACCTTACCAGATGTACGCAGAAAAAAAAAAAGGCTGTAATATGAGGACCAGATAGAAAGCCTGAACACCGAGCTGACTGCCGTGCATTTCTGCTCTTCTGAGCTGAAACAGAGCTGCGCAAGGCTGTGTCCAAGCCGAACACTGTCAGAATATAATGGATGGTTTCTATGGTAAAGAGCTCCAGCTTCAAATTAAAAGAAAGAAAAGAAAGAGAGGAAGGGAGGGAGGAAGGGAAGGAAGGGAGGGAGGAAGGGAAGGAAGGGAGGGAGGAAGGGAAGGAAGGGAAGGAAGGAAGGGAGGAAGGAAGGAAGGAAGGAAGGAAGGAAGGAAGGAAGGAAGGAAGGAAGGAAGGAAGGAAGGAAGGAAGGGAGGAAGGGAGGAAGGAAGGAAGGAAAAAGAACAAGAAAACTGTGAAGTTCTGAGTAATTATTTTCACAGAATTTTAACAACCAGAGTCATAAGGGGTCACAGTGAAAGCAGTTATAAAATGAGGTCTTTCCTGAGAGTGTTTAACTGGCTGAGTTCTGAATAGCTCACAGCAGCTCACTATCTGAGCATGACCTTAATATCTTAATTAATAGTATTTTGTGTTGCAACCCGGTTTGCCCAAAGAGAACTGATGATTCAAACGGACACAGTAAGAAGAGGTTTCATACTTCACAAACCTTACAGTTCATAATTGGTGTTGGTATGTCATGCTCATTATGTTTGATAGGTTTTAATGTTTAATATGGGAAAAAGCCAAATCTCCTAGTTAGTTATTTAGAGAGATGGTTGGAAAAAATATTCCCAGAAGAAAGTTTTGATGAATGTCTTTTGCATTTTCACTGCAAATAGAAAACCAAAAAAACCCCTCACCAAAACAAAACAAAATGAGACAAAAAGAACTTTGGGTGAACAGTGAGCCTTTCCATCCAGAAACTCCTGCATGCTTTGCAGAGCAAAACCATACTACTTGCATGACTCTGAGTTTCCTAACCAGACAATCTCTCATGTGATATAACATAATGCTTTATTTTGATGAGCTGACACGGTAAATTATGGAAATATCTAGGTGTGATTTAAAAAGATGATGACACTTCTCTGAAGTGGTAGTTTTGTATGTCTATAAATATCAATATCTGTAAGCATAGGCATTTCCAGTATAAATAAAATTTTTTTTAGACACTTTGGTCCCAGTTCATTCCAGCAAATTTAAGTACTTACTGTGGTACAAATTGAACCATTCTAATCCCCTTCTATAGTCAATGGACAGATTAGACTGCTCCAGAGGTCGGTCCCAGTAATATATTGACTTTGAAAGTGCTTTTCTGCTGTCACTGAGGCATAAGATTAGATGAGGTAAGTCAGTAAGTCATGATCTTTCAGTATGGTTGCAAAATCAAAATAGCTCTATAGAAGCTTTCCCCCATTAACTCAATATTTAAGTTTTCAGTACTAAAAAATTTAAAGCCAGACACTGACAGTTCTTTTATTACAGATGAAAAATACATGTTTTTTTAAAAATCTGTCATTGGACCATCTATAATCAGAATAAAAGATAAATATGTTAAATATATTATTTACCACAAAGAATTTGCCAAGAACTACTTCAACATTGCTGCTAGTTCAGAACGAGGATCTAATCCAGTTTAGGGTCAATGTAGGAACCATAGACAAATGCTGTGTATTAAAAACAGAGGCTTTGGGAAGAACAGGCTCCTATAACAAAATATACTGGGGTTTTATTGTGACAAACTCACACTTTCCTTGCCTACATTAAGTTTTATAAGCAAATTAACTTGAAGGAGCAAATACAAATTGACATGACTTCATGATTTCCAGGAAGAAAAGCAGCAAAGTGATCTCAACCAGAATGTAGTTAGCTTCAATTGCCTGAAGTAGCACATCCTCTTTACCACTAGCCATAGCTTGGTATTATCTGATGGAAGAAGCAGTGTTTCCCAGTGGACATGCTTTATATAGTACTTGGCACACCTACTACTGGTCAACAACTGCTGTTCATCTACTGCTGGGCAACAACATCCTGACATAAAAGATGTTGGCATATGTCAATAATTCTTTCATGAAATGTTTCTCCAGTTCCCTATAAGAAAAAAAATTCCCATAAGTCATGGACAAGGTATAGTGTGAGTCATGATTCATGACTGCCCCATATGGGCAGGAAAAATGTCTCTGCCCGTTTTTCAAATCACTGTTCAATACGGACTTCATCTTTTCCTCATGTATCATTTGTTAGAAGTTTGATATTTTTGTGATTCATTTCACACTGAATGCATAGCTCTGAGTCACAACTGAAATATTTGCAGAAAGAATGTGAACAGCCTGCAGGAGCATATTTTGAATAAATAGCAACCTTATGCAAATAGTCAGATTCTTCTACTCTTACTTGCACTGGTGACTGTCCAGAAAAAAACCCACTGATATCCATACAGTTACTCCAGATTTACCCAAATCTTACTGAGCAGAATTTAGCCCATTACCATAAATCAATGGTTAAATTGTACTTATTTAGAGTGAAAATGGGCCAAGACCTACTTACTGAACTCATATGAAAGTTTCTAGTAATCTTAGAAGGAATTTTGTCCTATTAGGGCAGGATTTGATTTTATGTCCATTCCCTGGAGGGTAGCTTCTCTGAGCTGGTCACCTTCTTGCTGCATTAGCAATTTTGAAATTATAGGCAAGAGAAAAACCTTCTAATATTGTGGGAAATGCATTTACACAGTAACAAAGTTGCTGATGCATTAACATTTTGCAGAGTATTAACCGCAAAGGAATAGTGTTCTGGTATTAAGAATAATTTGACATTGTCCCTGCTATTTGTTGCTCATTATCAGTATTCATTGCCAGTTCAACATTACTCAAAAAAATTTAAATCCTACCTTGGGAAAATGAGGTAGGGAATATGTGCAAAGGCCGATGACATCATCTGCTAGTAATGGTTATAAATCGTGAGTGAATTTGTAAGTACAAATGTGCAGCTTGGAAGGTGCCAGATTTCACGCCTGCATACTTATAGCTTGCAAATTCATCACGTGCAAAACTTGGGAACATAATTTTCATCCAGAATGTGCTCAACTACACCTTGTTGAAGCCAGACCAAAAAAAAAAATGCCAATCTCTACTAGAAAAAATAAGGTGTCATATTTCATAGGATGATAGTTTTTATTTTATTTCCGATTTTTAAGTTACTTCATTTATGTCTTCATCTAAGTGCCAGTTTGACATTTTGGAGACATTTTAGAAATTAGCATTAATGATACAACAGCAAGAAAGTTTCCTGCATAGCGAGTGCAGTATAAGTGAGTGTTAACAAAGCACTAATGCCATTTGGACAGAATAATACCAGTTGTGTGTCCAAACCTCTTAAAAGTACATTCTAAACTATTATATTGCCAATTAAGCAGCAAGGTGGAAAATTCTTGTCTTCCTGTTGGCATAGAAAGGGTCTTTCTAAGTTGTTTTTCTCCTCATAACTTTAAAAAAAGTAAGAGAAAACTTGAACTTTACCTTAAAAGAATTGTATTTAAAGAGGTGCTCCCTAAATAACTTGTACATTGAGGTAAAACAATATCACCTGGGAGAAAATTGGCAGAAAGCCTGGTTCAAAAGGGGTTGGACGGTTCAGGGAACTGATAATGAAATCCTTAGGTTTTACCAATCTACTTTCTTTTGATTCCTGTCCAGCTTTAGTCACAGACACTGAAAGTGCCTACTGGAGATCAGCCCAAGCAGCAAAGGTTCAGGCCCACTTCTGAGCCCCCCCGTAAACACTGGGCAGTTTGGATTTAGGAAGAAAGTTGAGGCTTATCACAGACTACTGCTGCTTGAAATCTCTCCAGTTGTCTATGTGGAAAGAGTAGCTGACATCAGTGTCAGTGCACTTCCTAGTGGACAGATGCCCATCTTCCCACTGCTATTCAACAAATAAACTGCAATTTGAATGCTTGTTGAATGCTCAGTTTTCACAAATTATTGCCTCAAAGGGCATGCAGGTTCCTAAGTTTCTGCCGACCTGTCAGTCCCTGACTTGCTCTTGGGCCCATGAGGTTATATATAAGCTCTTATGGCCTTGTGACCAGGCCATATTATTGTAGCACTCTATCCCTACTCTATGGCATCACCAAAAGGTTTCCATGTGTCTACATGGAAATTGCCCTTGTTTGGGATCAGGCTTGGGCAGCAAAACTCAAGTCAGGTTCTCTAGCACTACTGAGATTTTGCTCAGAGCTTAGGTCCAGCAACTAGTAATTAGGCTCTGGAAGCCCAGGCCTTGCTACATCAAAGGTCATTGAGTTTTGAAACAAAATCTCCTTGGATGGAGTTATACATTCACAGTCTCATCCTGACCCTGCCTGCCAAGGGCATTACAAACTTTTTCTTGCCTTTTCTTGGCCTTGTTCCCTCCTTCTGCTCCTGAGGTGAGATGGAAGAGTCAGCATGTGGAGTCCTCCTTGCCTCCAAGTTGCTGATCCAGCTAAATAGCAGCCCCACAAATAAGCCAACAAAACATCTGGCTTTTGTCTTAACGAGTTCTCTGATCCGATGCAACACCAAAGTACTCACGCCCTCACAAGAGGACTGCGAGTGGATTGCCATTTTGGGGCCATAATTTGGTCTTGGGTTTTTAAATTAATTGGAATCACCGTCTTTAAATTAATCCCTCACCCAGTCAGAGGGAGTGCAGAGTTCATTCCTCTGTATTTGCCCATTGTTATCCCTGGAACTTGTTCTTGCAGGTCTGTGAGGGTGCTCAGGATGAAGGAATCCAGTTCCAAGTAACTCCACCTCTCTTATTCCCTGCTCTTGTTCTTTTATGTTATAAATGGAGGATCCATTATATAGTCTTACAATTTAAAAGGAATCTTTAAAAATTCAGGCATGTTTATCCAGTCAGTTATAGTCATATAATACTTCTGTCTTTAACTGAACTGCAATAAACATTGCTAACAATGCAGATGAATTTGTACTTTGTGACAAATAGTTTCATTATTTTCTTTTGAAGAATATACACAAGATCTGGGTTCCTCCACATACTGAATTGTAAAGCCACATTTCTGACATCTTTATATCCAGGGACTGCAAATGAACAATTCTCTGTTACAGTATAACTCAATGTTTTAAAGGCCTTATTCCTTTACTGTATGTGCACAAATAATAGCTGAGAGTATATAGAAGCATTTTGAACAAGCAATTTTGGACTGATGATATAAAAATGTTCTACAGAAACCAGAATTAATCTTAATTAATTGGCTTAATTAGACAACTGATCCGTTCTGATTCCCACCTGCTAAAACTTATAAACCAATTATTCCATTATATATATTATTTACGTGCATATCTCATTCTAGTGTGCAATTTTATTTTCTATAACAGATCTACTCATAGCTACAGTTCAACCAGCTACAGTACTATGCTGGTGTATGTCATAGAAGGTCCTGTTCATGGTACAGAAATTTGAAAATCTACACTTGGAACAAGTGTGAGAGAACACATACATGAATAAATTAATTCTGACAATGGAAGTCAGAAAGAAACCAAGAAGGCATAAACACATTTATTTTGAAACTTAAATGAATATTTTCAACAATTATAAATAAAATAATTAACATCTTATACCACATCTTGTGCAACAAACAATCAGCATCCATAAATACTGGGTCATGGAAATTCATCCTAAGAACCATGCCACATTGTTTTAGTCATTCCATTATATTTTATGCCTTTGTGTTGGCCTTCCTCCCACTGTTAGTAATCTGGATCCAGGGAATAATCTCCAGGGAACTATGAGTTTGTTTGGAGGGAACTGTTTTTTCTTCACATGTGGACTCTAACTGTTAAAACTCAAAACAATTCCTCATAACAGTTGTGAGTCTAAAAAAGAACAGTAATGGCTCTTCTCAAGGGAAGAAGGTATTTCAGCTGAATGAACGGAAATCGATACTGCACAAGCAACTTGAGGTAAGAGCAATCCAGTTCTGCCCTGTTCCAGAAGAACATTAGCACGAAAACGAAGAGGCAGAAAGCTGAGTTACATCACCTCATCAGCACTATCACTCACTGACTAATTTTCCCAAAGTGCAGAACACTATTTTTAGCTGTTTTCAGAAATATCTGATAACTACCATGTTTCCTATTATCCTTGCTATTGGCCTCATAGGCATTCTATATTATTTTCCTTAGGGATACCAGTGAGTCCTGCAGCAGTGAGGAGCCTTCCCCATAACTTGCTAGACATTGTTATAGAAGGATAAAAGCATGATCAACAGTTGTACTGCACAGGAAATGAGACAGAAGAAAATAGAAAGAATAAATACTGATGTGGGGCCTTATGACAAAAGTCATCCAAATTTAGGTGTGGGAATTCCCACCAAGATAGCTGGAGAAGAACCTCACTGGGCCCCTAGAGCTCGGTTTCCTTGTATTATTTTTTCCTGAATAAATTTACAATTACATCTTTTTTCAAAGTGTGGCAAAAATTTCTATTTTTATTTTATTACCTTTTTCTTTCATGCACACCTGTTTAATTGCCCCTTAAATCTGCTACCTCACATAGTTATTTCCACCAAAACATAAGCTACACTTCAGTATTTTATTTTCTAAAAGATTTCAATTTACGCATATGACAGGTTTAGGAAAAATTAAAATATTTATATTTCTAAAGTTCTCACACAATTAAAATATTATTTTTGCCAGCAATATCTAATGAAAAGAAAAATACATTTTTTTCTGCACTATATTAGTGTCTGTACAAGCATACATCTGTGAGAGAAATTCCTAGCTTCTCTTTATGTAACTAAAACCCCATTTTCAGTGACTCACATTGTAGAAGTATTAAATTAGATCTTTTCTCTATTAATCCCATTTAGTGACCCAGATTATAAAATATCAATGCACTAATAATAAAACATTTAAAATTATGTGTTTAGATGTAATTTTCTGCACTCACATTTAAGTATTTCTGCAGGTTTGTGCATTCAGAGCATTATGCTGGAAAGAGTTTACATAGATTTTCCACTGCTCACAGCAGCCACCAGCAGCCTGAACACGTAGAATCATAGAATCATTTTGGTTGGAAAAAAACATCTCGCATTTCAGAAGTCCTTGTTCTATTTGCCACTTATTCCACTGAGAATACATAAGTGGTCTATCAAGATAAAAGATGCTAAATTACTACAATTCCAATATAAAATATTCTTAATACAATTCTGGAGGGAAGAGACAGTAGTTCCCCTCTCTCTTTTAAATGGATTAACATACCCAATAAGCCTTTTTTTCTCCTATTTCATTGGAAAGATTTACAACACAGTGTCGTTCTAGCTGGCTGTTGGGCTTTGCTGGCTGACTGCAGGATCACAGGACTCCCCAGCCATAGAGGCTGGTTTGCATCCTAATGAGATATGGATTCAGCCAGCCAAGCCCTGGCATCGCTGGAGCTATAGTAGGACTGAGTTATTCATCCTCAGTCTCACTTGGAGAAACTTCAGTCAACCTGACAGTTTTGGACCACATATCTGGGTTCAGATTCTCTGTGGTGCTGAGCTCCCATGGACATCAGATGCCTAAACCTCTCTGAGACTTGGGTCTTTAGACTGTGATGGCACAAAATCAGTGTCAGCAAAGAATTAATCCATTATCAAAATGTCTGGGGAGGGGTTTCCATAAAAATTGTTGTGAGGCACCCAAATCCTGTTGCCTTCTGTAGCATGGCATACATGTAAGTATGCCAGCTCACCCATATGACCTGCTTGTCAAACAGACATGTCATCTGAGATTTTTGACAATGGGTAATATCCCATCTATACTGTTTTATACAAGGCAAACTATTTGGAAGAGATATATTACTTGTAATGAAATTTTCAGACAATGTGTGAGAGTGACTAACTCTCTACAGCCTGCAGTTAAGATGTTGGCTTGAGATGGGTGGAGCAAGGACTAATATGTAGATTCAAGCTAATATTTTAACCACCAGATTGTCATAGCTGTGACCAGCTCAGGCAAAGAAGGCAAGACTTGAAGCAGTCTGACCTCCTCGGGAATTCAGGTTACTTGCAAAGAAGGTATGAAAACAAGATGCCGGATTGTGAGGAAATCTATTGATTCAGGGTACTCCTGGACAATGTAAGCTCTTGTAAAGGTAGCATAAATGTGTAAGAAAAAGGAGATCAGCACACTCCCATACTCCTGCCATTTAAAGATGTTCCAATAAAATAGGATGCTGATCTAGAACCGTTTTATTTTACCTCTGAAAACTCAAAGCCTTGCCTGATTTCCATAGCAGAATGACTTATATTTAAGTCTTAAAAAATGCAGTATCAGTAACAAGATTCAGATGACTCATTTCAAAATAAAGTTTGAAACCTTGTGTGAAAGTCCAAATGTAAATGCTTTCTGTCTGTATCTTAGCTAGTCAACCCAAACTCCCTTTAGACTCAGTGGAGCAAAATAGATGTTTTAGTACAATACATCTTAGGCATTTTAGATATTGACTTTAGGATAAACCGAGTTGCACTTTAACATGGTCTATTTTTCCCCACTGACTATAAGGGGCCTAAAGTGATAAGCTCAGATGTACGTGTCTAGACTGTAGATGTTTATAGTTAGGTGATTGAATCCCATTTGTCCAATCTACTACAGTTAGTAAAGTACAAAAATGTTGTTGTTTCAGTGAGAATGGATAAAGCCAAGCCTTGTGTTATTTTTTGATCTATCTGCTTATGGCCATCGCTGGAGACAAATGCTTGAGGAGATAGACCCTAGGTCTGAACCACAGGGGTTGATATTGTGTTCCTCTGTTCTTAATCTCAACATTGAGAACATTATAAAATGTAAAGGGAAGGAAAAAATAGCTTAAACTTTGAAATGTAATGAAGTGACCATCAAAAGAAAGGACCCTAGACTTAGAGCTAGAGAAAAGACAGGATTATAAGATAAGGAAAAGCTAAACAATTTAGACTGAGCCTCTTATGACCCAGTTCAAATATTTCTGGTGGGTTACACGAAGCTGACTTACTGTGTACTACATAAAGCATGAAGTTTAAAAGGTATGAGGAAAATGCAGTTAAAGGAGCTCATAAATGAGATTGACCCTGCCAAAGGTTTGCAAAACACACTAGAACCATAAAAAAGTAGCTTTTAGAAATGCAGTATTTCTAGTTGTTATCTGCAGTTGCCTACCATAGCAGAAGGGATTATGTTGTCCTTAATTAGAGGGTGTACCAACTGTTCAAGAAATTTAATTTCAATTGGATTAAGCCCAACATTTAGGTGACAGAATTTTTATATTACAATAAGCTACAATGAAAGAGGAAACAATAAGAAATATAGGTATTTTATATTATATACCAAGTAGTTTATAGCACATTAAGTGATCATGTAAATGTCACAGATAACTCACATTGTCATAAGAAGACATAATTTATCCTTTTGTGTTTGAGGCAGGAAGGATGGGAAAGCTCAGGTTTCATTCAGGAGCTGCCCAGGCTTTTTACTGAAACATTGACATCTCTTGGGCTCCTGGATCCATGTTGTGAAATTTTGTGTGACCAAGTAAGTCACATCACGTTCTGTACTGAGGCCTGGGAACTACGAAAGGACTGTTGTTTCTGAAAACAGAAAAATGCTGTAAATTTTTTATTCTGTTCAACAGAACAAACAAATTTTTAAACCTCCCTGTAAAATGTTACTGCACAAATATTTTCACAAGTAACCCACATGCCAGGTAAAGAATTATCAGCCTTTGTCCAGTTTTACACGGTCCATTCTTTCTTTTGAAGACAGGAGAACATATAAAGCTGTATCTTACAATCCATTTAAGGGCTTTAGAGGGAAGAAAAAGTCGGTATCCTCATGTGAAACAACTTCCATTTAGAAAAAAGCAAAGGCATAGACAGAGCCTGTAGTGTGTCCATTAGCACAAACTCACTGGCAAAGATCTCTCCTGGAATTAAAATCCCATAACTTATCCTCAAGATCATCCATCCTTTTTGGGTGTTGTGGTCCATCTCATTTCTGAATGCCACATTTGGAAAGCAATTTGAAGCAAAACTTCTTCCACTACTACAATATTCTTTTCTCTAATGAGCTGTCTCTGTTTTGTGCCAGTAACAGCTCTGCTTTGTGGTCAACTAACATACTATTCATAGCTACTATATATCCCTCCTGGGATCCATTTCTATATTCCCAGTCCTTCTACTGACAAAAGAGTTTTAGGTGGACAAGGAACACTAGATATGGCCCTGTTCCTAAAAGAACCCTGACAAACGGCCCAGGCAGTGCATTTAGGCTTTATGAGCAAACATTTAATGCAGATTGAGGAACTGGTAAATAAAAAGGAGATGAAAATCCAGTACAGAGCTTTTTAAAAAACTAAATATTCCTCCACGATATAGATGCCCAAATGTTTTAACTTACTTTATGGTGGAGGCAGAAATATTCAGTGTACCAGCTGAGAGAAGCATAAAAACAAATAAACTGGTAAAAATGTATGAGCTTTAATCAGAGTAGACTTATTTATAGTTACATAAAAGTACTCTAAAGTTTTAGATTTACAATTGTAAATTATAATTAGACAGCTGTATAAAAATCATATGCAAGTCACAGTATAATTTAGCCATTTAACGAATAAAAGTGGTAAAATGGCAGCTTAACAACAACCACCCATGTGTCTCCCAGTCTTTCATAACATGGTCTTAAGCTTCACCCAAGTCCTGTCAGACAAATAGCTTCTGCAGCATGAGACTAGAAAGTCGTAAATTAGGCCAATTTTATACAAACTCATGCTTTTTAGCCTTATATCTGCTTATTGTTTTGACCGCTATACTTAAAACAATATAACCTTTATGAATTTTTTTGCAAGAATTAGTTTATTAAAGTGAAATTCTCAATGGTATCTAAAGCCTTAAAGTTGTCAAAGGTACGAACAACTTTACTTGGATTGAGAGGTAAACTGAACACTTGAGTTTGGAGAAAATTTAAAATTTATGTTTAATTTGCAAACAGAATGGGGTGACCTTTGACTGAAGTATGGTTTTGGTTTTCTTCAGAGCAGTCTTGTTACTTGAAGCTCAAGTGCACAAATTGGTGAGTGCTAAGGGACAAAGATATTTTGGTATCCAGTTATACATGCATCAAAGCAAAGACAAGAACCCTGTTCCTTTAGCTTCAGAAACAAACCCCAAAGTAAAGGAGAGCTACCAAAGAGTAAGCCGTAGCATGCAGTAAATAAAACCAAACCCTTATTTTTACTAAATTAAAGGACATGCTTTTTACTGGCAAGAGTTGCAGGTTTCTAACCCTCTCTACAGGCGCAGTTCTTCAGATATTTCTCCAAGTTAGGCAGCATTAATTGTTTGCCTTTCCCCCATTTGGAGCTGATAGTTGAGTGTTAATCTGAAATGAATTCCTATATTGTAGAAAGTTGACATGATTATTTCATAAATCATGGCAATAGAGCTAAAAAAGGCAACAAAACCCACAAACTATCTCTTAGAGATTCAGAAGTAGAACTAAGTGACCCTTTTTCCCTGCGGACCAGCTGCGTGGGCGCCAGCACATGCTGTCGGTCGAGTATCTGCTCTGTCCCCCTAGGTGAGAAGAGTGCTGTGGAGAAAGAAAAAAAGTTTTATTAAAAAAAAAAAAAAGTAACAAGCACTAATAAGATTCCTGTGAGTGCTCACAGTCTGCACGTGACTGAGAATGGTATCAGTACTCAACATTACACCAATAATTCATAAGGAACAAGGAAGTTAATCCCCTTCCTGTGTCTGAATTAATTAGCCAAAATAGAAAACAAAACTGGCAGGACATTGGACGTTTGTGTGCCAGTTTATGGGGCCTCCATAAACCAACACCAAGAGAACACAGCTAACGGTTTTGCTGATTAAAACAGTAATAAGTGTTCAGATTTTACATATTTAGCAACTGAAGCTACTAATGTGGGATCCGGCCTGCGAAACCAAATATGAAGTTAATTAAATATCTAACAAATGTTTGTGAAGCTACAGAAAGAAAAGCATTTGGTTTTCAATTTCCTTTATTATGTCCCCACCCCATGAATCCCCCCCAGGCCCATTTCCTTTTCTTGTTCAAATTGAACAGCAACTTTCCCAAGAAATTTAAGAGCTGGGCTTTTAAAGGAACTTAAGAAAGCTGGTCACTCAGTTGAAGCTCAATTTCAGTGAGATGTGAACACCTCATTCAACACATTTTTTCTTGCCTAAATCAGGCACTGATTAAAGACATGAAGTAGCTGATAATATGAACAATACATACGAACTATACATATAAAAAAAAAAAAAAAGATTTATCACCACACTGCTCTCTTCAGGGGATTTTTCTTTCCTTCTCATACCACAAAAGCCAAGAAGTGATTGCAGTTTTTGTCCAAGATCAGTCAGCCCTCCAAATGGAGACCAAATCAGTGTTTCTCTTGCACTTGTCCCAAGGACACAGAGCAGCCTGTTTTCATTAATGAAGCCACTCTTGAGATACCCCTGGGTAATCAAATGAAGGTCTGGTTATAATTATAGGCTAGACGCTGGGATGCTTACTTTAATGTAGCGAGCAAGGGTAGCAGTTGCAAGGAAAACGTTGGCTGTGACAAGGGTTAGGAGTGAGGGTACTTTTTGAGGGTCTCCACTGGGTTCATGCTAACTGGGTTAAAGCTGTCAGGGATATGCCAGGCCCAGCCTACACGACGATCTCATCTTCATTCGCTTCTGCTATGTAGCTCATAGTTTCATTTAGTATTAGCAGCTGACACAGTAGAAACACAGAGAATGAACATTTTACTGTATTTCTCAAGGTTGTTCTTAAGAAGAGTGAAGTAGGCAAAAGTTACAGCCTTAAAGCCTTGTAGTAATATTACCATCTTCTAATCCAGTCTCCTGTGCAATACAGGAATCCAAACACTCATTATTTTCTGGATCTATTCTTTTAAAGCATACTCCTAAACTGGTGCTTGTCTCTCTACGGAAGAGGACTATTTTTCCATGTATACTTTGTAAACATTTCATCTACTACAGAACTTTAAAGTAACAAGTGCCTGCATATTTTAAGCTCTTTTTCACGCATTACTAATTCCACAAGACTTCTCTTGGTACACCACCAGGTCTTGCAAACCACATGCCAACTTTTTTCAGAACAAAAAAGGAGAATAAAAACTGGAGTCAAGTTGTAGCATAAGATAAATATCAACAGAGCTGATGTGAAAAGCAGTTTGTGATTTTCAGACCTGAATTGTGGTGGCTGCAGTGTCACCATAAAATGGTCTGATTAAATGATTAAATGAAGCTGTATATCTTGAGGAGTTCTTTTCTTTACTAGAGTCGTTTGATAGCCTAAATCATTTCATTTCAGGTAACTAATTGAAAGGATTTTTGCAAGCACGGAGTGTTGGTCTGAGTTAGTTGTCTGGAAATTAGTGAGCAATACAGTTGGTGAATATTTCTGGAAATTCCATCCTTCAATCCCAGCTTGCACTAGAGTACATTTTAAAGAAAGACAAAAAAGTAAAATCAATAAATGGAAGAGCAAAGCTCAAACTCAAAATGGGAGGATAGTTCGTTAATTTAAGTTTTGAAAACAAGGGTTTATAACTTTATTCAGCTGTGGCCGTTCTAGGATAGAGATATGTCACTGCACAAAGAGCTACATGAGACAGGATAGCAATCCTGAGATACAAGGTTTAACTCTGATCACACACCGCAAAGTGTCCTGGAGAATTAGTCCATTCAGAATGTATGGCTTGCAAAAGCAGCATTTTAGTCAGCCTTTTTTTTTAAATCAGCCAGTTAGGCACAAAGAAGTAGATCATGTTAGAAAATCCTCCCATGTACGAAGGTGGCTTAAGTTTCTGATTCAAAGCTGCAGAGACATGTTCATATGTATGTGTGTGTAGCTACATCGATAAAAGGTAAATCATGTGCCCACATTCCTTCCTTTCCTTAATACACATCCCCTCCCTCCCAAAAAAGTGCTGTATCAGCCAGATCAAAAGCTAAACTGCAAAGAGGTAGTGCTGGTCTCTGTACCATGATTCCTTACTCCTTGTTTAGATTAGCATGAAAAATCCAGAGGGTTCTGTCTGATTTCTCTTCTCCAGTGTCCTTTGCATAGTCACTTCTTCAAGTGCAGGAGAACTCAAATGAACAGTAGGGTGCTTCCAAGAAGTGAAGATGAGGCATGATATTTGTTTTCCCATATTTAACTACTGTTTGAAGAAAGATCACAGAATCACAGAATCACAGAATCACTAAGGTTGGAAAAGACCTGTAAGATCATCAAGTCCAACCATCAACCAACACCACCATGCCCATTAAACCATGTCCCACAATGCCTCGTCCACACGTTCCTTAAACACCTCTAGGGTTGGTGACTCCACCACTTGCCTGGGCAGCTTATTCCAGAGTCTCACCACTCTCTCAGTAAAGAAATTTTTCCTAATATCCCGTCTGAATCTCCCCTGGCGCAACTTGAGGCCATTTCCTCTTGTCCTGTCACTAGTCACCTGGGAGAAGAGGCCAACACCCAACTCTCTGCAACCTCCTTTCAAGTAATTGTAGAGAGTGATGAGGTATCCCCTCAGCCTCCTCTTCTCCAGACTGAACAACCCCCAGATCCTGCATTCTGGGAGCACAAAGGAAGTGAGTTTTTCCTGAGCTGCCTTCCAGGGGTTAATAAACACTTCTGCCAAAATCAGGACCTTTCTGCAGGAGGCCCTGTGCAGGCATGTAGTAAAAGACAGCAAACCCCAAACCCAACCCCAGAGGACTCACGTTCTAAATAGACCAGAAAATGTGTGGGAGGCCTCAAAAAGAACAGCTCAGTGACCAAACCAGGAATAAAATCTGGGTTTGTTGGCTCCCAGGAACCTCTCTGTTGCTACTAGCACCGAGTGAATTGCTCTGGTTTATCCATTCCCATATGAGTCAGTCAGCTGAAAAAAGCATGAAGGCCAGAAAGAAAGTAGCCTAGAAACAGCTCTGGGATAAATTAGGTCTTTACATAAAATTATTTCATTTACTATTTCATTGAAGTGAGCAAGCTAGAGACCATGTTGTGGTTCTGCAGCTGAATAGAGTGGCATGAAGTAGAACAACACTTATTTAAAACAAACAAATGTCAAATTCTTGCCTGCCATGGATCCTGAATGCTCAGGGGTTGCCCGTGCTTGAATGAGGCACCAATGGCTTTCAGCAGAGCTCGGTGACGTACGTCCTTCCATAGGGTTGGACACACGCCGTTCTGTTGGATGTACATTGTGTTCCGTGGACACACTAAATCTGTGTTCTCAGTACTTACATGTGACTCAGAAGGAAAGTATTGATAGTGGATATGGCAGCAGATTGCACATGGCATTGAACTTCACACATTAGGCTTGCTAGGAGATATTGCCACCTATTGTTTTCTATCTTGATTGCATTGCTTTCTTAATAAGTAATTGGGTTTGCTGCATTTTAACAATGTTCCAGATGATAGAAACTTTACAAGATGAAAATCTGCATTTTGTTATTGCAGTCAAATAAACAGATGATTTTCAAAGAGTAATGGGTCTTTATCTATCTTAGTTGTTTCTTTAGCAAATGTCACTGTAATATTCAAATTTTGCACAGACCTGTAGAGTCAAGCTTATCTCAAATTTCATAATATTTTCCCTCCTTAAGTTCTAGACAGCTTTGCATGTTTTACCTTTCATATGAAAAGCCTCCTAGTTAGTTAGAAAAGTGTATAAAAATGTACGTTTCTGCTTATTTTAGAAATAATCAGATGTTGTCATACTAAACTGTTTTGTTTGCTCTAGAGAAAAAAAAAAAAAAAAAGACCTCTTCTGTAGATATAAGCATTTGTTTTTCTTTTGGGTAGTTTATTTACTGCAATACAGATTCCTGACAACCAAAGCTTTTTACGAGTTTGTCTTGATTTTGCTGAATTTCTTTCGTCAGAAAGAAGCTGGTCAGATGCTTAACTACCCAATCTATTTAGTTTTAAAATTTGCCTATATTAAATGAAAACCATTCAAAAAGGAAATGAACTAAAAATTCCCTGGAAATTAAAGAACATATTTTTTACTTCAGATCAAATGAAACATTTGCTTGAAACCAACTATCTATCTCTCACTGTTTTTTGTCTTTTTAATATGAAAATCTAACAATTTTATTCTCAAACGAGGTCACAACTGTTCTTCACAGCATTTTTTTTTCTATTAATGAAAAATGTAATTGTGTGCCTGACTTAATGATCTACTTCCTCTGATCCTTGCTGTATGACTGGTTGCAAAGTTATTCAACTGCATCTGTCTTGAAGTGGCTTGAAGACTCAAATGCAGATACTGATACAGCAATATCAGGGTATGGAAAATCAAAACAAAAGTCCTAAAACAACTTGGAAGTTGCTGGATGAACAGGAAAGTTACCCCAGGGGAATTTCCCTATCAGTTATTCAAACCACTGTCCCAGTCTTTATGAGTGGCATTTTGGTCTGTCTGTACAGTTCCCAAAGAAGGGGATGTGATATCAGGACTTTTTCATCAAGGCATTGAACACAGGCTATCAGAAGAAAATGTGGCAGCTAGTGGCACATGCCTTTCTAGCAGAGCAGCCTGTTTTGTGTCATCGTGAAGCCAAGCTGTGGCACACTGATAGAAAGAACGGGAGTCCCGAGGGTCACAGCAGAACATAGGCTTTGTGAAATGGCACAGTGGGAAGAGATTTTAAAAAATCCCAAACAACGACAACAACAACAAAATGTTATGCAGAGAAAGAGACAGAAAAAGACCAAACAACTGTCCATTGTGTTCTTGGTAAAAATGTCAAGTGCAGTTGTAGCCACAACAACAAAACTAGAACAGATGAGTTCAGAAATATACGGTGCTTTGTAGAGATAACTGGACAATTTAGTTCTGAGCATTAGACAGAGACCAAAAGGTATTTACTATCTCAACATTTAATTTCATCTTGAGATTAGTCAAAATCCTGTTCAAGCTCATTTCTTCTTGTTACTGGCATGATAGTGCATACTCTAATACATTCATTATTTCATTCTGTAGTTACATAGCCATCCTCTTTTAAGGGAAGCTGTTCCTGAGTCCTGTTCATGACCAGGTTCAAGAAGACTGTTACATGATTTCAGAATTACTTACAGGTGAATTTGAGAAACTTGCACTAAATTAATAGGGAAGTCAAGATTTGTAAGCTTCATATAGAAAAAAAGATGTTAAACAAAGGAATTGTACTGCTTGTGGAAAGGAACTGGGAAAGAAATTTAGATTAAATTAGTGTAGAATCACCAGACCAGGAATTTGTAGATCCACAGAATCAGCAGATGCTTCAACGCCTAGCATCTTCAGAGCATGTCTTTCTGGAAAGAATGCATTAGTTAAACATAAAAATTGTGTTTATTGTACATCTATATAAATTAAAGTTATAATTTAGTTATATAGCAAGGTTAGATTAGCTGATTTAATGGTTCCTCACCCTAAAACTCTCCAGACCAGAAACAGCATCCCAGAAAAGGAAGAAAACTTTACAGGAGGTTTTCTTAATTTTTGTCATATTCATCTCAGAACACTTTGAACATGTAATATAATAGTAGCTGAAGTCAGAGGCAATAAAATTGCATGACTTCATATCACTTGGGAATGGCATTCAGCCATTTTCCTACAGTTTTCCATGATAAATATTCTAAGGCTTTGTTTTTAAAAGTTACAAATGGGTGGATACTTTGGTGACTTTTTTTTTTTAAATATTGACTTAAATTTAATTTTTGGATGCTTAAATTAAACTTAAACCTCATTAGACTTGTCTTTTTATATTTGTAGGAATACTGTGTGAAATTTTGTAGTTTACCAGACCCTAGACAGAGATAAATTTTTATTCTGCTATTTTTTGCTCAAGGATCAACAATTGGTAGACAGTTTCCTTGATATTCTTTGATGCTGGTGATCTAGTTTGTACCACACAGACGCTCATCAGTTCTGCTACAGCTCATAGATCTTTTTTCTACACTATCTGATCTAATTTGGCATGGAAGAAAACCAATCAATCAATCAATCAATAAATAAATAAATAAATAAAAACAATTGAAACAAATAAACATCCTACTAGCTGTTGAATTGCCTCGGAGGAGATTAAATTTTAATGAACTCACACAGTAGTATCAGTGCTAAGTAGATATTAGAATGTGTAAAGTATTGTTTTTTCTAGCTTGACTAACTCAATAAAATCACGAAACATGACTGAACTTAAGACGATAGAATTGTAGGATAATGCAGGTTGGAAGGGGCCTCGGGATGTCTCTGGCACTTGCTCACAGCAGGGTCAGCTATGAGATCAGACCAGGTTGCTCAGGGCTTTATCCAGCCAGGTCTTGAAAACCTCCAAAGATGGAGCCTACACAATCTCTCTGGGCAACCTGTTTCTGATCAAACTGGAATTAAAGCAAATGTGACTGGTTTTACATATCTTAACATATTGAGAAAATAAAATAAAAATAAGTTTGTTTAGTGTGGTGGGTTTATTCCAGGCTGAAAGAAATAACTTCTTCCATTTCCAACAGATAAAGGAAAGTGAGGGCTAAATTCACCAACCTTTATGGGAGGAGGTAGTACTAATCCTCTCCTACCCAGTAGCCGAGGATTACAGAATACAGCTGAGATGTCTGATACTGCCTCAATTCTCTAATTTGTTTGGGGGCATCAGAAGCTATCTCTTGCTAATTCCAGAAAAATACTTTAACTTATACAACTACAGGCTACAGGGTCGAGAGGAAGGCATGCTGTTTTGAAACTGGAAGTGGGTGGATTTGAACTGAAGTCACTAGCAAGCAGCTGGGTATCTTCATTACTAAGTAAACTTCACTGAGGTTGACATCACTGATGATGGAGCTAGATGACTATGTGTATTTAAATGGTCATGAAGACAGAGAACAAGAGTATGAAAGTGACTTAGCGGCCCAGTGATTAGCCATGTATCCAGGAAATTCTGATCTGTGTTCTGGGACACATTTAATTATTCGCCAGCTAGAACTGTCTTATCGCTAGAGCAATATGTCTTACAATATCCGATAGGTTGTCATTTTGGCAGTGTCTTAAATGGTATGATAGTACGATTAAAATTTCCAGATGCAGGGAATTGAAACAAGGTATTTTGTGACCATGCCAAAATTTCTTGTCTGTAAGCTTTTTGATAAAAATGTGGCACCTTATTCTCCTCTCACACCTTTACTCTTTCATGTACTTGTACTGCATATGTATGATAGAAATTGCAGTTTTCAGTAAATTCATAACAAATCTAACTTTAACTAGATATTCTACATTGCTCCAGCCTGAACCATTTCCCTCTCTCTTCACAAACACTTGGCCTTGGGCTTATCCTTTGTATACTCCCTATCAAATCTAATGTCGAATTGTTCAGTCAACTTCCACCATCACTTCACTAATGGTGCCAGTTCTTATCATCAGCTCACAGACGCCTCTGCACCCTCTCCAACTTCCCCTCATGCTTGGGAAGAAATTCTCATCCATATTTTTCAGCCAGGCTATTGTTGCTTTTTCTATCCTTCTTAAAACCTGCTTGCTGAGACACCAGCATTGTGGATATTTAGGTCTACAGAGTTTATACATTATTTAATTGTACCTTGTACATCAGGAGTCCAATGCTGTTTAGGATTTACACATAACATTACCACATTACCACACATAACTGTAATGGAACTATTAAGCAGTAACAGATCTTGCTAAGATAGAGAAGGGTAAGACTTCTCTTACAGGAAGGTGAATCCCTGCTTATCCCTAGAATTGTGTATCACAGCTTAGCTAAAGGATTATTTAAGACCAAAACTTAATTTTCCAGAAGTTGTTTGTCCAGGGAAGAATAATTTCTGAAAGTGGCACAAAAATGCCAAAGGATGCGCATTGTCAGAAATACAATTTAAACAGGTAGGCTAAAACATAAATAAGAATGTGACCATGAATGACCAAAATAATGGCTCTTTGAAACACTTCACTGACTCAAGTGGATGTTATTTAAGGTCAAACTGATTTCAGACACTTTGATATGTCTATATAATTTTATTTAGTAAAACTTTGTATGCAAAAAGTATTTTGAAATGTTGATCTAATTTGGGGGAAAAGGAAACACTGAAAAAGCGGGATTTCCTACAGGGCTGACTTTCGAATTTTTTAAGGTTAGAACTATCTGGCATATGCGTCTCAGGGGCTGAGTGGATCTGGGAAGAGAATGTGGAAGCGTAGCCAGAAAGAGAGATCCTGTTCCATAGCAGATAAATCCAATAGATATTAACAAGGAGGTTCTTGCAGGATCAAAGCTGTGCCTCTAAGCCTGGAGTGAGAATTACAATGAAGATGGATGAATGAAGTGTAGAGGGGCAATACAGCACCTGCATCTGGCCTCAATCATTCAGGAACCACGAGTCATGCTACAAACGAAATCATATTTTTGTGTTCAAAAACAAGAAAAAAATATGGGGCCATCTGTTTTCTTAGCCATTAGGTCAGACTGGTGTCACATTTTTTACCATTGCTTCACAATCTTTGGAACTAGAAATGTCCTTTTTTCCCTCTCCCTTTTAAATTAAAATACCTTGTCACTCTCCGGGAACCAGACCTCAAGGAGGAAAACCAACAACAAACAGCCAAGATCTAGGCAATCTTATGGGGACAGAACAGTTCACCCCCTGAGCAAGTGAGGACCTTACCTAACAAGACCATCACACGACCGCTCTTCTGCAGGGCAGGATTTTCTTCCTCATGCATCTCCAGTTTCAGGCTGCTTTGGAGGCAATGTCCTTTGCTCCTCTGCAGCTCTGAAACAATGGACGTTAATAAGGAAGGCCACCAGGGAAATCTCAAGAGTTTCTTGGGCCTTCTCTACCCTCTCTGTTTCTTTTATCACCACTAAGCAATTGGAGATTTGGCAAAAGATGAGGTTTACTGTATGGATGGCTCAAATGACCTCTGGTGACGGAAAATGCTTAAGATTTAGTTTTTCTGTGTCAGATCAAAGAATAAATACGAGTGGCTATGCAAAGGCTGAAGTCAGTTTAAAGTAAGTTTTAAAATATGACTTCAATATGGTTTTGTTCTTTAGTAAATATTTTAAAATATTTATACAAAAGACTTGTATCTGGTCTGTAGGAAGACTTTTAAACGTCATAGATGGAGACAGTCTATGGCACAAACATCCTAATCATAGTACAACGGACTTCTTGAGAATGCTGTTTCCTCTGTTTTTGTCATTTCCTTAATTTCAGCCAGGATGTTACCAGTTAGTGAAAGTAAATGATTCTTACTTACTCTATTTTAGCATTTCCCCCACTGACTTTCTAAAACCCCAGAAGTGACTTGTTTCTGAGGCAGGGATACCCTTCCCTCTAACTAGGCGAACGTTCTGGTTGTTTTCCAAGTGGGGAAAAATGCAAGTGCCTGTCCTGTTAGAGTTTTATGGAAACTTTGATAGACTTTAATAGAAAACATAGTATTAGACAGTATCCTCTCAATAGTGTTTTTATCAAAGAAATCATCTCATAGAACCCCTCCACTACATAACTAACATATATTTTAAACATCTGATTATACATGAATTTCTATTTCAAGCAATTTTTACAGAAAGTAAATATATTTATGCAGAAAAATTAATTCCAGTTCTTTTAAATGCTACAGGGTCATTTTGTTAGGGAACTATTCATCTTGTAGAGTATAGAATGTCTTCACTTAAAATGTGTTGTAGAAAAATAGATTAAAACTATCTGTGACTATTTTCCCTCAAAACCATAAAGAATTTTGAAGATTCTATTCATTTTGCCTTTTTGCCAGTCTTCATCCTTTGACACATTACAGACAGGGAAATTCTTTCATAATATAATGGGTGTGTTAAAACAAAATAGCCCACCAGCAGCCTGGCCATGAAACAGTCCCAGAGTTTGTTCTAGACCTGGCCCAGAAATTACTTTATTAGAACCAGCAAATGTGCCAGCTCATTTTCTAACTGCTGGAAAATTTAATTCCAGAGCTGGCATGTGGGTGTTGCAGCTGCCCAGCTTGCCTCAGAGTGGCCAGATTTAGAGTCAACAGAGGAATAAACCAAGGGACATCACACACCACACTCAGCCCTCTAGAAGCAGCCAAGATGATACTGTTATGCTTAGTTATTAGTGATTTAATACATGTTTATTTCAACACTTTGTGTCATCAGCCGGTGATTTCAGCAGTTGTTCCTGAAAAGACCATAATAATGGAACTTACCAGAAGATTAATGCTTCATCTGTGCAGAATGCATGCAGCTGAAAAGTAGAGGAGGTTTCCTGACACCATCTCTGGTAACCATGTATTGCAGAATTAATTGCAGTGAGGACTAGAGCTCAAATGTTGAGGTCTGGATCCAGACTTTACCGAAGTTCAGGTATGTGGGTTTAATCCAGCCTGTCCAAAATACAAGGTCCCCATTAACATCACATTTCTCATAGCATTTCTCCAAAGCTCAGAGCAGCTCAGATGCATGGAATGATTTCTGTCTCATTTTCATTCAGTTGCAGTTTATGGATCATTGTTTTAAACCTTAGTGTACATTTATGATACTATATAAATAATAAGTGACACAATAAACTGCAAAAACATGTCATTTATAATGTTATTGTGAGTCAAAGATAAAATATAAAATCTGGGCTTAAACTACAGTATTCTGATCCAAACTGGGATTCTTCACTTTTTCAGTGGTTTTCATTGTCCACAAGCACAAAACAAGCGGGTAAATTAACTATTGGCTTACAGTTTCATCCAAGTGTGTGTCATCTTTCAAAATGCAAGGAAAAATACAAAGAGGGGAAAATGATGTACAAGATGTAGCAATTGCAAGTCAGCATGTGTTATTTGAAATTTGTGATCTCTGGCCAAACACTTCAACAGCAGTGACCACAGTCTATCAGATATAGACATTTTCCCCACCAAAAAGTGTCAGATGTTTGTAATTTGCTGTTAAGATTATATAGCAGTTATAAAATTTGTAAGAAAGGGTTCAGTGTTTAGATATGGTGTCATTGCAAGTACATTTGTTTAATCAGTTATCAGTAAATTTTTTAATTATTTAATATCAGTATTTGTTTTCATTTCACGTGGTAACTTGAATCATATCAAATCCCTCTTCCACCTGTTTTTACCTAATTTTAGTAAATAGTTCTTTATCTGTTTGGTGGGGTTTCAACAGAGGCACCCAGCGCAGAGTTTGTTTCCATTCCTTTCCAAATTTATTAAGGTGTTGCTGCTGTTGCATGGTATTTGCATGGTTTTGTTTAGCTGGTGTTCACTGGCATAACTGAGCTGAGACACTGATCCCAAGTAATAAGTCTGCATTCAGGTGGGAAGGCAGTCGCTAATTGAATTGAAGATCTCTGTAATGAGATCCACAACTGAATTATCTGCCTTCTTACTCTTAAACATGGTGCCTTCCTGCTAAAACTAAGTATCATTGATAGGACTAGCAGAGGTGGACAGAACTATGAATTGCAAAGATAAGTGATGAGTTTGAGTTCTTCCAGTTTCTATAAGACATTAGATGTCTTTGTAGACAGGTAAATACTCACATTGTGATAAAAGTAGTTAGTCAAATCACGCTCACTTTTGAATATATTTGCCATGGTATCAAACACAGAATATAACTTCTGAATTCTCTGAATTAGCTACACAGAAATTCTTGATAAATGAGTTACCACACACTTAGAATAGTTGAAATATATTAAATATTGAACAGTATAAAATTATTACTTTCCATTGCATTTTATTCAGCACACTCTGGATGCTATTAAGTTACATATGACACAATATGCTATATTAACATTTCATATATATGATCTAATATGCATTGCACCCCCAGGTTTGAAAAATGAGATATTCAGAAAAAAGGCGTAATTCAAAAATTATTTCCTACTGGTGGTCATTTTTTCATTGCTGGGGACAACACGGCTAACTACAAACTCCAACCACTCTGGGCCAAACACTTTTCGCATTATTCAGTTTACTTTCTTTTCCTTCTCAAGAAATGTCCCCTGAAGTGATGGAAGGATGTTACTAGTTGATTCTATAGTCTACAAAATGCTTCAGCTGGCCATTTTGGCACTCATGACAATTTTTTTCAGGTCTGAATCTAATTCTTCCATTCTTGTCCTTGCATTTCCTGCATCCTCTGTCCTTGGGCTTCTTCTAACCACTACGGTTGCTGCTGTTGAAGAACTAATGTATCTCTTCCTATCTAACAATGTTAGCTGGTGGTGATCAAGCTGTCCTTCCTTCAGATGGGCATCCAAACAAAAATTCTTGCCCTCCCTCCTCGATTGCTAGGTCTTCTAGTCTTTTTGTATTGTTTCTGAGTATTCTTTTTCTCTCGAGACCCTTGAACAACTCATTCGTGTCTCTAGTATAGCTCTCAGGATCACACAAACCTCTCAGCCAGAAGCAGAGCTGGCAATCAGCTCAGATAAGTGTAAATGAAAATTTTCATTATATTTTCATTTCCATCCTTCACATTCACACCTTAACACTCAGAGCATTCTTGGGCACAGATCCTGATGTACTTAAATTAGTATGTGTTTAAAGTATTTTGTGTTTATTTTTGTTCTTGCACTACCACTCTGCTTCATTTTTTCCATAATTTTAGAGGCTTCCAATGCTTCATACTCCATACCATATATTGCACTGGATAAATGTTTTTATATTATTCACTTCTGAGCCTGGTGTTACACGGGAAAGAGATACAAAGTGTCCCAGCACATATGCTAGGAAACGGGTATGACGTCCTCTGGTATGACGGGGGAGGCAAAGAACAGCACAAAAGGAAGATATTCACTTTTGTGTTAGCAACACTAACCTGAAATAGTCCTCACAGACATAAAACCCAATGGCCTATTTCTATTTCACTTATAGCATTTTTGTTCCATTTTGTAGCCATGCACTTCAGTTATGTCTCAACTTACACTGACGGAAGACAAAAGACATTTGGTCATTAAAACTCTATTTGCTCCCATTTTTATGAATTGAAACCAGAGATTCCTTTGCTGTTTAGTTTCATAGAATGATAAAATCATCCAGATTGGAAAGGAACTGGCCACAGTTAGATCATTCCAATTCAGATCATTTTCCAATCATTCAGACTGGAAAGGAACTGGCCACATTTTGGCCACAACAACCCCAGGCAACACTACAGGCTTGGGGACGAGTGGCTGGAAAGTTCCCCGCAGAAAAGGACCTGGGGGTGTTGGTCGACAGCCGGCTGAAGATGAGCCAGCAGTGTGCCCAGGTGGCCAAGAAGGCCAACGGCATCGTGACCTGTATCAGAAAGAGTGTGGCCAGCAGGAGTAGGGAGGGGATCGTGCCCCTGTACTCGGCTCTGGTGAGGCCGCACCGCGAATCCTGTGTTCAGTTTTGGGCCCCTCACTACAAGAAGGACATTGAGGTGCTGGAGTGTGTCCAGAGAAGGGCGATGAAGCTGGTGAGGGGTCTGGAGCACAAGTCTGATGAGGAGCAGCTGAGGGAGCTGGGGTTGTTTAGCCTGGAGAAGAGGAGGCTGAGGGGAGACCTTATCGCTCTCTACAATTACCTGAAAGGGGGTTGCAGAGAGTTGGGTGTTGGTCTCTTCTCCCAAGTGACGAGTGACAGGACAAGAGGAAATGGCCTCAAGTTGCACCAGGGGAGGTTTAGGCTGTATATTAGGAAAAATTTCTTTATGGCGAGAGTGGTGAAACACTGGAACAGGCTGCCCAGGGAAGTGGTGGAGTCACGATCCCTGGAGGTGTTCAAGGAACGTGTGGACGTGGCATTGTGGGACATGGTTTAATGGGCATGGTAGTGGGTTTTTTTGGTTGATGGTTGGACTTGGTGATCTTACAGGTCTTTTCCAACCTTAGTGATTCTGTGAACTACTGAGGTTTCTAGTTCAGTGTCCTGCTCAGAGTAGGGTTAGAAGCGAGGTGAGGGCAGGTTTTTCAGGACTTTTCCCAGCTGTATCTAGAAAACTTACAAGAATGGATCCTGCGCAGCCTCTCTGCTGGACCATCCTCATGCTGAAAATGCTTTTCTTTATAGCCAGTCAAAAACTCCCATGTTTCAGTTTATGACCATTGCCTTTCATCCTCCCACTACGCACTTCAGTGAGGTGCCTGATCTTCCTGTAGGTATGGGCAGGCTGCTCTCAGGTCCCCTGAAGCCTTCTCTAAGAGGAGCAGGGCCAGGTCCCTCAACTTCTCCTCCTAATGCAAGTACTCCAACTCTGACCATCTTGGTGGCTCTCCACTGTACTCTCTCATGTTTATTGATGTCTTCTAAGCTAGGGGGGCACAAAACTGGATGCAGTATTCCAGATGTGGTCTAATGAGTGCCAAATAAGAGAATAATCACTTCCCTCAACCTATTGGCTATGCTCCTGTTGATACAGCCTAGTATGCTGCTGGCCTTCATCACTGCCAGGGTGTATTAAGCACTCCTGGAAAGCAAGTTCCACTAAGAAGCTTTATGGATTTATATCCTGCTGAGTTGCATGCACTAAGTTGCTCTATAGAGGGGCTTTGCTCTCCCCATTTATTATACAGGGAGCCTAGAGGGATTAGTACTGTGTGCCTAAATCTAGCTGATGTGAATTAGTCCTATAGGTTTGATAAAATATACATACTGTGAAACCTTTTGAGCTATGATTTATAAAATTTAACAATCACCTTTAAAATATTGTGTACTGCAAAATGGTCACTAAAGCAACAAAACAATATTCTGGTTAGGGTTATAAATTCTAGTAAATATAATTTCAGAACAAACTTCCAAGGAAGAGGAAAACCCCCGTCCAAGCTGAAAGAATGGACAAAGGACATATTTAATAAAGAATTCTTCATAGTTAAAACTGAATTCCTACTAAATAAAAGGCCATGAAAGAGTATTCTGGTGAAAGACAAGTTGAAGAAGGAAGAGAATAAGCCATCCTTACAAAAGGAAGGGTAGACAGGATGTTAAACAAGCTAAGAGATTGGAGCAGGTAAGGTTAGTTTTTAATTTACTCTGGGATGAGGGGTTTTTATTTCTATGCTTTTGTAGATAGTCTGTCATGAAAACCTTAACCTTTCTTTTTGGTTAAAAAACCCCCTTTTGTTTCTGTTATAAACTTGTGTAGGATGTAAAATTATTTTGGCATAATTTAGAAAGCATGAAGTATAAAACTTTAAGGAAAGTCGCCAGTTCAGACAAAATGGATGCTTCAGGCAAGGCCATTTTGATGTCTGCAGCACAAGGAAAGGTTGGGAAATCTTAGCTCTCAGCTTGTGTACCCTGCCAACATGACAGAACCATGACGTCCCAATAAAAGGGCGAAAGATCCTCCTGGCAAGCACTATCCTGTGATCTTCTTGGAAGAGCAGAAAGTAGCAAGGCAATCCACAATTTGAGGAAAACCCTTTCTTGTTACTTGTTCATTCTGCAGAATGCTAAACATTTATTTGTGATTCTCCCCAGTGTGCCCTTCTCTGCAGGTCCAAACAGAAGCCTACTGATGTCAGGAACATTCCTATTGTTTTTGATGGATTGAGAACAAACTTTTCATAATCTTATTAGTGGCCTGGTGTTTTAGAGAAGTTATTTATTAGTCTACTGACAAACAGAATATTGCAGGTACCTTTCTGTCAGAAACATAAGCAAGCTGGGAAAATTTTTTTTGCTTTGTGTTGATTTGGAGCAGAAAGTATTTCAAGGTGGAGTGCTCCCTCTTTTTGAAGTTGCTTTCTGTTTTTCTTGCAACAGGCCAGACTGCCTAACAATTACCTAAGCATATTTGATGGCTGGGTTCTGTTATTTTCATAAGTGTTTTGAAGAAATGTGATGTCATGTAGCAATGATATGCTGTCCAATTCAAGCTGATCATGAAGGAGAAACTCCATATGGATTTTCTTCTCTAGCAACTACTAGAAATTAAGTTCCTATGCAATTCACTCTCCCGTTTAAAGTTTCAGAACCATGGTGATGGTAGTTAGCAGCAGTGGCATTACCTCAAATGCTTTCTTAAGAAAAATAACACAGTATGTGAGACTAAACAGAGAAGGAGGAGCTGGGTTTTCAGATTTCATGGCTGTATTTGGTTGGCTGGCTTCAATTAGCACATTAAACTTTGTAATGCCTTTATGTCTTCATTTTTTGGGGATAATTATGAGTTCTTAATCATATCTCTGAAGATCTCTAAAGATCTGCTAATGAGAGAATGTTTTATCAGTGTAAGGTATTATTACAACATAGCTGATTAATGGAACTACGCCTGCAGGGGAGGGGGTAGTGGAGGAGGAAGAGGGTGAAAATAGAAACCATACTTTTGTCAGATTCAAGGAGCTAGTGAAGAATGAGGACAAAATGCTACATTGCTTTGTAGAAAATTAAGGATCACAGCTACATCTATCACCATAAATGGCTTGCTTGAATTGCTTGCATTCTCTGTCTGAGCTGCAATATTTCATTCAACTAACCATTCGTTAAACACACATCCTGAAAGTAAATAACTTTAATGTAAATAATTTGTGAAGCATTGTTCCATCTGTTGAAAATGTGCAGTAGTAGTTTCGACCCTTGTCTAAACCAGGCAAGCTACTTTCAGGCAAGTTTGGGAGGTAAATGAACTGTCTGGCTGCTTTTCTTGGCAACATCTCTTATTAGTGGGAGGTGGCAGTAAAGAGAACATGAGGAAGACTGAAAGTGTTTACTTAAAACTTTAGCCAAATGGCTAGGGAGAGTTAAGATAAATCATAACTGTCAATGATGACAACTTTAGACTGCTACTAGTTCACTCCTGTTTATGCAGTTTTAAATGTTGCACTTAGAAATGTTTAGAAGCAGACTGAATTTTTATTGACAGATGCCATAAGTTGTTTAGATGTAAATATTTTGGACTTGGTTCTAACAGCGACATGGAAGATTTGCAGGAAGAAAGCTGTAAAGCTTCACACAACACTTGAGAGATAATATTTTTTAAGAGTGTCTCCAAAGTATGCATCTGTGACTCATATTTCCCCAAAGAATAAAGTCCATAGATCAATGCAGGCTTATTACACTTTCTCACACAAAAAAAGCCAAAATAAAATGTTACAGCAATTGGCCATATGGGATTATTGAACTGAGTCAGTTTTCTTTCCTTTTTTTCCCACTCTTGTCTTGAGCACCTTTCCCCCCACCCTCCTTTTTTTTTTTTTTTTTTTTTTTTTTTGGATGGTGGCTTGGATACTAACATTTAAATAGCAGTTAAGACATCAGAGTAAGCTAGCGAAAGGCCAGAAGTTCAGCCAGTAACCTCAAGATTTTTCTTAAAAGATTGAGTCATGCTGACCAATGCCACGAAATTCAGTACTATGTGAAAGATCAGGGTGAATTGATCAGGAATTTAGATCAATTTATATTTTGCTTTTAACTGTGGCAGCTGCTGCTTCTTTTAATACACTTACTTAAGTTAATGTAAGCAGCACATCTAGATGCTCTTTTGTTTACATAGTTCTATAAGATTTGCTTTGTAGACTGTAATACTGCAGTACTGGTTCCAGGAGGAAAAATAGCCCAAGAATTAGAATAGTCTAACCCTGGGTCCAAATCCCTTCTCTGTTTAGAAATGGAAGTATCACTGAGAGACTTATCCTCCAAATATCTTCAGTACGGACAATCATTTTTAAAACACACAGAGTTTAGCACAGAGGTGCTTCCTCATGGATTGTACATGTACTCCTATTTGGATGGACCAAAATGGACCTTCTCAGTGGAGTTTAGTACCTTGGATGAGAAGCACGTGAACATAAATTGTTTTTCAATTCTGCTGCTACATATGAAACCTCGGCTCAAGAGCACACTCTGTTTCTTGACATTGAATTGCTTTAAATTCAAAATATGGGTTCTTAGCCTACTCCAATCAACTCCTGCTTAATCATGGAAAGACCTGAAATGCATTGCCCTATGCCATCAATTTTTCTTAACATTTATGTTCTGGTTTTAGTGATTTCCAGCACTTCAGTCCTGATGAAGCAGAACAGCATGGTTAATATCTCCTATCACAGTGCCACCAGACTTTACAAAGCAGCTATTGATCTTCAAAACTTGCTTGAGAAGCTTGATCTAATAGAAATGCCATGCCTTCCCCTTTGTGTCCCTATTTTCTCTCCAAGAGCAGGTATTGGGCTGTGGAAGAACTAGATTTATTTCCTATCAGGCTACTGACTGCTCAGGAGAGGATGTATTTGTAGCTTCTCCTCTGAAAGCTGTTTCACTTTTCTGAAAAAGTGTAAAAGATTCACTGACTCAGAGAAGGAGAAGGAACATGCCTGTAAGGGCCTGACTCACTAACCTTTTCAGGAGATGCATGGCCAAGTAAGGTTTTCTGAGCTTCTGTCCCTGCCTAAGGCCTGGTTTTGTACTTCATCCATGTCTGCTCAAGCTAAATATACAGGATGCCTCTAGCATTTGACACTCAACAGTGTGATGTACTCATCTAACCACTAGACTAGACAGTAACCTTAAATTTTTTAATCTTCTCTTGCACTGCAAATCTTCATACATCCAGGCAAAGTGGAAGAGGCTTAACTGAATTGAGCCTTCTAAGCAAAACCTTTCGTGAAGGATCCTCTGCTGGCTGCTGAGAGCTAACAGGAGTGTAGCTTCAAGTTCAGTTTGACTTGACACGTTAGTGTCACTGATAATACTGATTTAACAAACAAAACGTTTATTCTGACCGTCATCTGCAGCTGGTTTATAAGAAAAGGAAATATGCTGAATCTGAAAGTGTTGCCAATGGTTCCAAAAAGCAGAGACATAATTGAACTGATAATCATTTTTACCTTAGCAATTGACTGGCTTTGATATAAAAATCAAGTCTAAAGAAACTGACAGTTTCAAGGTTAAAACATGAAAAATCCATAAGTCTTTTAAAAATGAGCTCTGTGAAGGAATTTTTAAGAACAGAAATTTTCCTATATACACTTGGAAAAATGAACTGTTCAAATATTTCTCAAAACTTGGCTTCATGTTAAGTCTCTGAGATTCACAAAATAACCAGTTTTAAACATTATAAAAATAATTTTTATCCCAGAAAGAACTTCCTTTATAAGTGATGGCCAAGCAAAAATGATTACAAAATTTGGAAATCCAAATTGGAATGGAAACTGATTTCACTCATGACATAGATGTCCTCTGACAACAAAACAATAGCCTACAATATTTCAACTATCTTTCAAAGGGTTTACACATTGCTGAACACATTTTGAAAACTTCTGCTGTAAGACTTTATTGGCATCACAATACTGAGTATAAATCTGTAAAGATGAATCTGTTCAAACTTTATGGAGCAGCAGTGGAAATCTTTGAAGAACTGGTGACCCTTAAATAGAAATCCGGGGGAAAAAAGGCACTAGGATTCATTAAACACTTGGGATTGCTTTCCAGTAGAGTACTGGAAAGCTTGCTTTATTCAGTTAACATACCACAAATGAAATGAATGGATAATACAGTACAGCTCTGCACAAAGTTGAAAAGGGCATTCTCAAGGAACTGCAGTCCCATCGCTATGGTATTTAATACAGAATATAGTAAAGGACATGTTATAAAAGTAAATACATAGTGCTAAACTAACAGAGATAACAAGAATGATTTAGAAAGAAAAGGTCTTGGCTAACTTGATGCTTCAGGAGGCTGCAGACAAAGCTGATAAAACACAGCATAATTTATTTGGATCTTCAGAACATTTTGACAAAGTTCCATACTACTGGTCTCTGTTTAAGCTGAAAGTTGCCAGGATCTAGGGAAGTACATGGGAGTGGATAAAGCGCTGACGGAAAAACAAAAAACAGAGAACCTATGTTAGATTGTGGAAAACTAGATTTACTGGGGCCCGACAGGGGTCAACATTTAGGCCTCTACTGTTCATGATCTATAAAAATGATATAGGCTAGTAAAATACGCTGACAGCACAATGTGGAAGGAGCCGTGAACCTACAACGTAAAGCTAGAAAAATTCAAAAGTTTTTTTTTTTGCTTAGCTTGCTTATTTTCATTGCTCAAAAAGCACTAATAATCTTCTTTGCGCTAGCTCGTCAACACAAATGCATTTTAAGAATGCCTAAGCTATAAGGTAAATAAAGACAGGCTAGAGAAAAAAAAAAGTCTTTTGGCTCATATGCAAATACTACATTAGTGTGCCTAAAAGTCCTGCATTGCTTGGGGCAGTGCCAAAAATCAAAGATATAACCCCAGGTATGACATGAGTGAATTCCCTGGTTTTTTGTCCTTGTTTTTAAAGAGTTCATGACTCAGTAGTGTTAATACAGAGCTCCAAAGTTATGATAGTCTCAACGGGAAGAAGAAAATTCAAAACTGTACAATTGGTTCATCAAGATTCTTTCAGGATCCTTTAAAAATTTTAAGACTTACTGTAACCCTAAGTTTGATTTCAGTGGTAGACTATTAAGAACACTAGTTTTGCAAAACTTCGTTGTTACTACTGGTTGATCCTAGTCAGGCAAAGCAGTAGGACTATGTAGACTTACATGCAGTTCCTCACACAGATTTCTCTGTTCACAGAATCACAGAATCACTAAGGTTGGAAAAGACCTGTAAGATCATCAAGTCCAACCTTAAAAAAAAAAAACCAAACAAACAAACAAAAAAAAAAACCAAAAACCCCACACACCACAACACACCAAAAACCAACCCACCCAACACCACACAGCTCCATGCCCATCAAGCTACATCCCACAATGCCACATCCACACGCTCCTTGAATACCTCCAGGGAGGGTGACTCTACCACCTCCCTGGGCAGCCTTTTCCAATGTTTCACTACTCTCTCAGTGAAGAACTTTTTCCTAATATCTAGCCTGAACCTCCCCTGGCGCAACTTGAGGCCATTTCCTCTAGTCCTGTCACTGGTCACTTGGGAGAAGAGACCAACACCCACCTCTCTGCAACCTCCTTTCAGGTAGTTGTAGAGAGCGATAAGGTCTCCCCTCAGCCTCCTCTTCTCCAGACTGAACAACCCCAGTTCCCTCAGCCGCTCCTCATCAGACTTGTGCTCCAGACCCCTCACCAGCTTCGTCGCCCTTCTCTGGACACACTCCAGCACCTCAATGTCCTTCTTGTAGTGAGGGGCCCAAAACTGAACACAGGATTCGCAGTGCGGCCTCACCAGAGCCGAGTACAGGGGCACGATCACCTCCCTACTCCTGCTGGCCACACTCTTTCTGATACAGGCCAGGATGGCGTTGGCCTTCTTGGCCACCTGGGCACACTGCTGGCTCATATTCAGCCAGCTGTCGATCAACACCCCCAGGTCCTTTTCTGTGGGGCAGCTTTCCAGCCACTCTTCCCCAAGCCTGTAGCGTTGCATGGGGTTGTTGTGACCCAAGTGCAGTACCCGGCACTTGGCCTTGTTGAACTGCATACAATTGGCCTTGGCCCATCGATCCAGCCTGTCCAGATCCCTCTGCAGAGCCTTCCGACCCTCCAGCAGATCAACACTCCCGCTCAACTTGGTGTCATCTGCAAACTTGCTGAGGGTGCACTCTATCTCCTCGTCCAGATCATATGATAAAGATATTAAACAAGACTGGTCCCAAAACTGAACCCTGGGGGACTCCGCTTGTGACCGGCCGCGAGCTGGATTTCACTCCATTCACCATGACTCTCTCATGCCAATCATGCCAATGCTTTCTTTTTCTAACCCATAAACTCTTTAGATTTCTGTAACTTTGGGGCAGGGATCATGTCTGCTGGAACATATATTTTTGTTTAACTTAGTGGAGATCACTACGTAAAGTTTGGTTCAAAATTCTGGTTCTTCTAGTTGATAAATAAAAATTCTTTAAAGAAAGGACTTTGAAACATTACTAGCATCGCTGGTTTCTATATTTTTCTAGGTATAATACTATATTCTGAAGCTAAGAGTTACCATGGAATAAACACATGCCTTATTAATAAATATTCATAGCAAAATGAGAATCCATCAAGCAGTAGATTGGAAATTGGAACGTAGCAGGGACTGCTCACAAGTTTTTCTTTCTAAAGTCTTTGCATGAGGAAATTAGATTTTCCCTGTAGCATTTCTTTTTGAAAAGCAACTCTTTTCCTACTAATAGCAATTACTGAAAACGGTTTTCAATACTGGGGATCAACAGTGCTTTTTTCACAAGCTTCTACTCTCTGTGGAGCTTTGCAAATGTTCACGTGCTGCAAAACCCCATAGTCATGTGAGTGCTCCCATTGAATACAACAGTATATGCCATCCAGGAAGGGAACCCAACCTATATGTGAAAACAGAAACGTGGGGCAATGATTTAACACTTTAGGACTGAAGTATTTAAAATTGCAACCAAAATATGCTGGACTTGTTTTTGATTAAACAGAGGTTTTTCATAGGAAAAACACATTTCCTGACCAAGTCTGTATCTAAGTCTTTGCTGAGATTCATCTGATTATTGTTTCCAGGTAAGCATCAAGGAGCAGCATCTTCCATATTCAACCTAAGAAATCTAACTGCAGTCCAAAGTAAATGCAGTTTTCTTAGTCTAATGTTCAAAAGTTCAGAAAAATAGAATGTGGCATTATAGAAATAAAAATCTTACTACTGTATTTGATAAGATAGAACGTAGCTACATTGCTATTAAACTTTCTAGTATGGGTCAGGCCTACTGTTTGGACCTGCATAGCTTGTGTCTACATAGCTAAACTCTTGTTTCCCCGCCTCACAAACACAGTGGCCTCATCCATGCCACCTTCTGGATATAGTCTCTAACCCATGTTCTCCCCTGATCTGTAGTGCTTGGGAGAGTACTGGTTGGCACATGTCAAAATTGTGCCAGGGAGCATACTAAGGGTTTGTCAACACAGATTATGGTATACCAATGCTCAAGCCAGTATCCCATCCCTTCTTAGTTTACTTGTACAGAGGTAACTCACTGGAACAAAATTTTCCCTGGTACTCACGGTCAGTAGTATCTTGCTTAAGTAGTCCTAAGACAAGGGAACTATCAGGGAGGAAAAGTCAACTATTTTGCTAATAGTGAGTAGAAATCCATAGAACTGGTTCTGCATAAACGTGGTATTAAAATATATACTTAAAACATGCACTTCAGCATGAGAAATATTAATTTCCTCAGCCCAGCTATGTTTTTTTCTGAAATACCATGCCGAAGTGATGTGTATAATATTTTCAAATGAGAAGCATATATTTTAGATTGTGAAATACCACAACAAAGAGCTATCTAATAATATTTTTACTGGGTATGGAGAACTGAAAAATATTCAGACCATGATTAGCAGAGCCAAACCCAGAAAGAGAATCAAATAAGGTTCTAATTAAATTTAAAAGACTCAATCTTGTCTTGTAAAAGCTTGTGATGAAGGGGAAACAGCACAAACAGAATAGACAGCAACCACATCAGGTGTCATAGATGCCAAATATTTCAAAGTCTAAATGACGTCCAAAATAAATCTATTTTTAATACAAATTTTAATTCCTGATACACCTGCCAATATTTTGGGGTAAGAGAGGCACATCCTCCTCTGAACTGTATGTAGATGAAAGAAGGATAGCTGAGGTGTATGGGAATTACATGACCTTGTTTGGACGAATAAAAAGCTGATATCGGTGGAAGGGACAGCCACTTGGATCCATTAGCTTTATAATACCGGACAATTTCCTCCACCCTTTATTTGGCATGATGGCCTAAATCAATACTTCTGAAACTTTTTCCACTACAAGCCAGGAATCCTAGTTTTTTAATTCCACAGATCAACATAAGGTCTCACACTCTGGGCTGGGAACTGCTAACCTAACAGTCTCAGGAAAGCCTGGTACTTTTCATTTAATTAAGAGAATAATTTTACTAGAACCACTGGAACAACTAGTACAACAAATTAGAAAAAGAAAGACAAATTTTCGCACATGTAAAGGCTTATTCATGCCTGAAATTCAGATTTTACATCTTAGACCTAATCTGGGACCAGTGTGCCAAAGGGTTTGTGTGGTTTTACAGCTATATCAATTGGTCTAAGGAAAGATCATCTATAAATCTTACCTTGCTTATATCCTGTCATGCATTTTATTAATATTAATTTGCCCCAACCCATCCAAGTCTGTGTGTTGTCACTGTCTATCACAGTCACTGATGCCTAGCAAAGATGACATGCTTGCAGAAGGAATCCAGGTGTGTATGCACAGGATCTTCCTCATGTGCCATATTTCTCCTCCATTACTTTCATGATTTTAATCATCTTCAAGTTCAGTGCGCCACAAAACTTTGCAGTGGGAAGAATGACGTAATATATATTACATGGTTTGAATCTTTAAGGGACTGGATGGAGTCAAGGATACTCAGATTATCACAGGGTGAAGCTTTAACTTTGAACAAATCTGCTTCATGCTTCATGTTAAAGGATTTGCAATTTGCATTTGAAATATTAAGAATGCAGAAACAAACCTATGTAACTGTTTAAAGGAGAACAATAAAGAAGGGAATAAACTTGCTCTCAAGAGCAAAGATTGAGTTATACACAAGCCCTCTGCCAAGTCAAAGCAGCTGGTCAAGCTTACTTCTCTGCAGCCCTGCTTTTGAGCTCCTCTTCCAATGCTAACTAATATTTTCTTTTCCTTGGCATGAAATAGCTCCATATTTTGATGTCATTTCTTCTGTTCCACAGGAGAGTTGGTTCTACTGATGGGACCCTTCCCTGAATGAACACTGTTGGCCACAGTTTTGATGATGCCAACATGACATAACAAACTTATCAATTTAACTTTGATGTAGATGGACCAGAAAATCTTGAATCTTCAACTAATAATCACAGTTACGAGTTCAGAACAGCATAAATGGTAAGTCCCTTTCTCCCACCAGTGAAAATGAAATTATGCCCACTCAAAGCAAGAACTTGAAAAAAACTTGTTCACCAAGCTGAAAACCTCACTCAGATGCTGCAATAATTTCTTTTCCCCCAATTCATATGTGATTCTTTCATCTTAATAACAATGACAGGCAGAAAAGTAGAAGAATTATGTTTTCTTTGAAAATACTTTCCAATATTTCAAACAGAAATGGTAGTTATATGAAATCTAAGATCATAAAGCATTAAATACTGAATAATATTCAGTGACTAATGTCTTGAAGCTGAACTTTATTCAATTACATAATTATAAACTTGAATAATAGAATATTTTTCTTCTTCCAACACTCTTCTTCTGTCTGAGCAGAGAATTTTCTCAGGTGAGATCTACCTTTGCCTTTATGCATAACGCAGTAGTCATAAGTATAGACTTCAGCCTTGAGGTAATACTTTGTGTATACACCTAAAAGAAAAATGCATGCATAAAGATAATGATGATACACTGTTCCCTTTAAAAAAAAAATCATCTTACACCACCACCACCTATCAGCCCATTAAAAATTGGCGTTAAGTACCCTTAACTAACCTCCTCAGGTGAACCACTGGACCTGTCTTCATCCTGAGGAACCTGTCATATCTGTTAGAGTCTGCAGGTTAAAACTAACATTGACTGGGAATCCAGACCCGGGATAGCTGGGCTGTTTTTTCAAGCCTACAGTGAAGCCGTGGAAAATGGATAAGAAAATCAGTCCCTTTTCTCCACAGAGAAAGCCCTTCAGCTCTTTGTTGAGAGAGGTCTCAATCTCATGAGACTGGAGATGCTCATATTTATCTTTATATATAAACAGACATACTGAGGCCAACCTGGTTTTATGCAGTATCACGATAGAGGTAACAGTTTTCTGATACTACTAACTCAAAGATTAAAATAACAGCTTAGAAAGGTACTATGCTGTTCACTTTAGGAATCTAACCTGAGTTCAGTAACCAAAATTTATGAGTGTAAATTCAGTGTCTGGTCACAAGAGAAAGCAGGGTAACCCCAAGGAGGATTCACAGTAATAACTTGGTCAAAGTTAAGGTAGAATGAACGTCACCCCTGGAAGCAAAACACAGCCCTTTATGGAGCATTTAAGATGTTCAGTCCTTTCTAAAGAATAGTAAAACAGAAATATGAGCTGTTAAAGGATTTGTTTATTTATTTTAGTTTAACAATGGATTTTTCAAGAGCAAGTTTTTCTTAACTTGTGATACTCGGTACTTGAGCCAGGTTATCTTACAGCATAGCAGAAATCACAGGTCTTCTTTTTCTAAGAAAAACGCCTGTATGATCTAACTACTGCAATAGCCAAGATGATGCTGATATTCCTAAGTTATCATCTATTATTTCTGTTCACTTAGGCACACAAACTTACAGGGAATATTCAGATCTAAAGTGATATATCTTTAAAATCAGTGGCATGAGAAAAATGTCACATCATTTTCTGTTATACAGTTGTATGGGTGGGTGCAATATTCAGCACCAAATGTCTTTATTTATTCTGTAATGCACTAAACCACTAGAATCTTTTCAGATATCTGTGGATAATATGAAACAGCTCTACCCAAGCAAAATTTTACCTCAAGGTTCCCCACCTTTGAGGAATTGAACATTTCCCACACCTTTCATGACCATACAAAATCAACTGAAATTCTTGTGTGGGCTTAAGATCCAATAAAAGGCAATTCAGAGATACAGAAGTTAACAGGTAAGACCTGTTAATTGCTCTGCTGGTCTTGACTTGTAAAGTGGCAGAAAAATGTACTGTTTAAGACTACATTTACTTGAAAGCTATTGCAGCTTCTATTAGCACCATGTAAAGAATGCAATTAACAGCACTAAATTCTTGTATCAACTGATTGCATTTAAGTAACTGAAAACAAATGTCCTCAATATATGCTCTTTTGGCAAGATTATAGTAGTTTGATTATCTTACTACCATTGGCTAAAAAAATACATACTGGCATTGAAGGAAGGCTAACAGTTGTTGAGCTCCCTTAGCTTCTCTTTTCGGCTTAAAGAACAAACTTATTGCTTGGACTTGGCTTTGCAATATAAGCTGAGGGGTGGCTGCTGTAAATATTTCTGTTGAAGATAAAATACTGTGAATATCTGCAGAAGCAGATACCCTTCTCAGAAAGTATTGTGGAATCTGTGTGTGAATACTTCACGCTTGTCCAATTACATTGCAATTAGTGCCTTATTTCTTCTGAATTGGTATATATTATTTATCATCTATTTAGCATTCTTAGAGTTCCTCATAGTGCTTTGTTTTAATTTTATTAAGGCCCAAACTCATTAATTGTTGCTCTTTATGACACTTTCTTTTTGTACTTCTGAGACTCATGTTATAACCATTCAGGTTGTTGATGCCTGCAGTGTAGGCAATGACCCCCAAGAAAGAAATAAGAAAAGATGATTCTTCTCCCTAGTAACCACATATTAACCAGTGTTTATTAGAAAGGGGATTTATTTGTCAAAACCTGGAGCCCAGAACACATTCAGGACCCATTCCAACTCGTGTCCAATTCTCCCGTGATTAGCCTGGACTCATATCACATTCAACATTGCAGCAGGCAATGCCAGGACATTTGCATTTTTAGAAAGGTCACTGAGCTGTCATAGAACTCCACAGCAAGAGAAGATATAGCAGAAATGGTTGGGCCATGCATAATGTGAGGAATCAGCCATTCTGAAAATAAGCATGACTTATAGTGAGCCTTGAAGTGCAGATAGACTTGAGGTTTTCTCTTCACTATGCTGGCTGGTTTACCTCAAAGATTTCTTTGATAGTACTCCAATGTGTGCAGCCAGTGAATTTTGCCTCAAGCTGCCTTTGAAGGCTTCTTCCTACTTGGATCAAGATGTCAAAATGTCCTCAGTTCCTTTGACTCAGCTCTGATTTAAGCAGCGCTTGGCACATCTCCAGAATGAGATTAACTCTTGCTTCTTTTTTTGACTGTATTTTGCACTATGAGTTACCGGTACCTGGGCCACTCTCTGTACTTTTACATAGCAATTTGCACCTATAGCAAGCAGTGAAAGCAGCAAGAAGCCAGGTTCATGGACAGCTGGATTTTACTGGGTTCTATAGCTATCGAGATCAAATCTAAAAATTAATTTCCATTTTTTGAGCTTAATCAAAGTTCACATTACGCCTGCAGCTTAGAGAAAATTCCAGATGTTAAATGAGTCAAAGATGTCCTTGTGACGTGTCTTGTCAAAAGATCTTCCCTGTGATGTCCTACCTAATGTCCTACCTTGGTCTCTGGTTCAAAGAACCCTCTCTTGCTCTTTTCTTCCTGAAGCCTTATCAGGTGAGTGAAGCTACATCGTGAGTCCATCTCAGTCACAAAAGTACTTCTTCTTCTCACACGACAAGCACAGAATATAACACAAAAGTGACCTCCTGGATCAGCAGGCTACCGTCAGCCACCATGTCATACAGCTCTATTAAGCTTATCAAACTCTGTTTTGAAAATAACTGAATTTGGTGTCTCCCTGGACTCTTACTGAAACATAATGCATTATGAGGTGAGGGGAAAATGCCTTGATTAGACCTGTAGTTCACTACAATTTTGAGTATCTTCCCCTCTGGACAAAACCTATGGGACTGACCAACCCCTAAACTTAAAGATTGTAAGAAAAACAGGGTTTTTCAAAACCTCGGGATTACTCACTAAGGGGATCTCTTTTTCTTCCACTGACCCAGCACTGCATTACAATACCATAGTACGCTACTATAAATGCTGTTTTCCAGATGAGATACAAAATCAGATTTTTACCAGCTATGGTCATTAACACAGCCTTGTCACTGCTTGAAGATAATTCCAACTTGGACAGTTACATTCCTTTTGGGTATGGGGTAAATTAAAAGTCTCAAACTAGGATTATTCTGTACTGAAATGTTTGTTTTATGTTTCATGTCACAAATCAAACAAGATAAAATGTAGCCTTAAATAGTGTTTGGAACATGATACCATCGATAGGTCTCTTGGGAAGTCCTCTGGGAATATGTCTTTAGACAAAGCCTTGCTGGGGACAAAGCTTATAAAGAATTTATCCTAGAGAAAGAAGTTTTGCTATCTCTGTCTTTCTGAGATACTAGGAATTTTTCCAATTGTGAATACATGGATGAAACGACATCTTTTTTTTGTACTGTGATAAGCACACCCCTTTAAGAAACTCAGCCTTTAGTTTTCTCAGTTCTTCTGATTCTAGTATGCTTTCCTAAAATATTTCTTATCATGTGCAGGCAAATTTTGCTTGCACAAAACATCTTGCAGTCCTCCCAGAATGCATTTCAATAGTGAATGAGGGCTCTCTGTATGTTTAAAGCCAGATTCCCTCAGCTACATTTGGAATTTCCTCCCAAACCACAAAAAGAGAAACAACTAACAAATGACATTTATGGCACAATGTATAACACACACCAGATCTATATGACATTTTTTATTTGGACTTTTCTAGCTAAACAGAAGCAAACAAATGTTTTATGAAATTCTCTATGGTTGCTATGGTTATTTCTATCTTAATATCCACAGCCAAAAGGATTATCTCAGGTCAAGACCTTAGCCCAGTGAATGCCCTATTTTAAACAGTAAGGTCATTTAGGAAAAAAAATAAAGGCCAAAAGACACAATAATATTTAACAATAATTGCTGTATTCTTGGCTGAATTCCTTTGCAGCTGAACACCATGCTTCTGTTCCCGGTGTTATTTTCCTCTAACCTTCCAGCACGATGGGTGTGCCAGTTGCAGGTACACTCCTTGTGTTCAGGCTCTCCACCACTCCTTCTTGAAATGTGGGAATTTGCAATCTAGCTGTCCTGGTTTTCAGGTATCCTTGCCCCACGTTTGACCTGGAACTTCAGTGCCCTTTCTCCAGTTTTGAATATTTCCAGGTGCTTGGGGCAACAATTTAAGTACTCAGAAACTACTTCGCACAGACAATGCAAAATGGGGACTTAATCCACTGTGAATGACAGTCAGAAATGGAAACCAGGAAAAAAAATACATTTATAAGTATATATAGGCAGATTTCCATATAATCAAGGTACTTCTGTCACAATCTGTATCATGCTATGGGGCTGGCATCAGAATCCCCTGTCTGTATTCTAATACAGTAGTACCTTATTGCTTGAATGGATGTATAGGATACAATTTTTAGATTTATCTAAAACCAGCTATAATTCTAGTAGGGATTTCAGTAAGCACCAATTGTAAGTTCTGCTAATTAGCTGAACACTAATTCCAATTTAAACTGCTCAAAACTAAACAAGAATGTGTTTCTGAAGTTTCTATTAGGATCCTTTTAGTATTTTGGGCCCAGAATTACTCCAGAAAAATCTGCCCTCTTATTTGTGTAATAAAACATCAGTCAGAATCCAGCTGCGACTTGCACCAAAAGCAATTATTTTAGTTGGGAATGTAAAGGAATGGACCTGAAACCAAAATCCAGTTAAATAAACTTCTTGATGCTGGGAAATTCCCTTCCTGCCACTTTGATATTGGCCGTGTGCTTGGTGGTTAGCTGTACCTGAAAAAGAAAACCATCAGGAAAAACAATGGGAGTGAGTTTGTAATTAGCTGATATACAAGCTTTAAAAGATTACTGGGGAGGGGAAAGGGGTTTTTGTTATTTTTTTTTTTAAAGGAAGAAGACAAATGAGGAACAGATAGTGTAAAACAGCTTAGCTTCCTACACGGTGCAATCTCTCAGTGAGTTCGTCTTCTTTTTATGTCACTTGAGTGAGGCAGAGCCTTTGTGTGGAAGAGTTTCCAAGGCGAGAAGCAGAGGGGCAAGGAGGAGTAACACTTGTGTTCAAATTGAATCCAGTGGCATTTCAGGAAAAAAAACGTAGAGCACAGTTGTGGCAGTGATTAAGAAAATAATAACCCCCGCCCCAAGTCATGGCACATGCTTCACATATGTTTCCCCTGGGTATTTGCCAGATACAGCAGGATCTGGTGACATTTCTGTAGAACGATTCAAGGCCTGAAGAAGCCTTCCTGCAGTCGATAGTGTCGGGGTGGGGTAGGGTATTGAAATGGGTGCCTGCTTCTTGTTTGATTTCCCGCTGAAAGGAGAAGCCTTAAATAAATCTGGCAGAAAGAACTCCCAACAGCTTTCTGTCAGAAAGCGTATTTCTGTTAGAGCTGAAAAGCTGGAGGAAAAAATATCCTCTTTTCTGAAATTTGGCCTTAAAAAGGTAGAGAAAGGGAGAGTCTATTCAGCATGTTCGTTCGGCTCTTGAGTGCACTTTTGAAACAAATCCCCCGTTTGTTCCCACTTACCACACTCCGGTTCACATCACGGAGCGGTCTCTGAGTGAGAGAACTGGATTCCTTTCAGATTAAATTCAACTGGAAGATGTGCTCCAGAAGCACAGCTAATGCACTCCAAAGAGTTATGAATGTTTAAACCATGGGAACAGACTAAAGCTAGTGTGAAGCAAAAACCCCGAAAACGTGTATAGTACAGATGTCAGGTCCTCAACACCAACAGCTTCTCACTGCAGACCCACTCCTGGGCTGCATGACTTGCTCTTGTGGACACAGCCAAAGCCTCCCGCTCCAGCTTTCCAGAACAAGCTGTTTTGATTTTAGACTGACTCTTTGCTTGATTTGTTTTTAATATATAGTATATTATATAATACAAAACTCAAAACAGTAATACAATGCTTTGACTGACCTCAAACCATTTTCATTGTCTTTCATGGAGTCCTTTGAAATAACTAGGTTTCTTTCCAAATGTGAATGAGGACAAATTGTGAAATCTGAAAATCCTTTGCGATTCTGAATTCCTGCCTTCCATACAGCTGTGCAAGAGACCTGGATCTACTTGTAAATGAATACCTTTGTACTTTAAATCTCTGAAACATCCAGGCCCTGTTCAATCTGAAGGCCAGACTGCCGTGTGTAATTATAAATGATGGGAGGAAGCTACTCCTCCCTCTGGTATTCCCTATAGGACCAACCATGCATTACAGATTTCCTCCCTCCTCCAGCCCCCAGACTGTTCTGCCCCCATAGCGCTAGCAGCTCTTGCACAGCTAAACCCTGCAGGTTACTGCCTTTAAACTGGCAGCCTGAGCTGAGTGTTTATGAAGGGAAATGCCTGTCTCACACCTATAAGAGATGACTACTTCAGCCATAAATCCTGCTCTTCACTAGGCAGCATGTTACCAAAACCACCTTAATTAAAAAAAAATAAAAAGGAAAAAAAAAGAAAAGAGGTTTCTTACAATGGCAAAACAATGCTTTAAAGATTTGAGAGTGCTCTAATTGCCTACATTGCTGTCTCTTTAAGCCAAGGAATGGACCCATGTTCACATCTGGTAGTCAAAAACTAAATGGAACCAGCTGAGAGAATACCCACTAGAAATTAAATTGTACAGAAGATGGCTAAGCCAGAAGGACTTAAGTGAAAGGCTCTTTTTAATAATTCCCTTGCTTTGCACTCATGCCTTTTGTTTACTTTGTTTATTTTTGTAATAAGCAAAAACAAATTAAAATGTCCCAGTTGTTAGCATTTAGCAAAATGTGTCCACTGTGCATTTAGGAACACATTTTCCATCCCATTTCACAATAAGGACGTCATTCATGGCCAGCAGTACGTCTATGGAATGTTGGCCTGCAGCTTTATGAATTGATTTTAAAATGTAATGGAAATATACTGTATGTGCACAGTAGCCAACTCTTCCAATGTTAATAACTGGGACATTTTCATTTGGTTTTTGTTTATTAAAAAACGAATGGGAGGCCTAATCCTGGGAATAGCCATTTGACTCCTTGTGTTGAAACCGACCATAACTGCCTGCTTATAGAGCTTTCTTTCGCATGGCCTGGCTCAGGCCACACGCAGCTTCCTTTTGGTTGTTTCATAAACTGCCAAACCATGCAGGGAGATGGGATGATGTCTTGCTTTCATTTTGCTACAAACATATTATCTACCATAGCTTTTTGTCAAGTTGGTAGTTTCTCTCGGTTTTGCCAAAATTTGTAAACAAGATTTTTCACTAAATTGGAAGTTGCAAGAAACAGCCCAGTTCAGCCCCCTCCTGCTGTAGAACAATTCTAATTAAAGTCAATAGAAACTATAAAACTGAGTATCCAAAGATAGAACCTTGCTCTGCAGATGCATAAGAAAATCTTTTATTAACAAGAACTCTGTAAGATGTTACCATTCATTGATAATTGAGGTACTTAATCACCCAAAATATTGAAGAGGGAAAAATAACAGATTTTGAGCACTTACCACCAATAACAGACAAATATGTAATCAGAAATAGCTAATGACCCTTTTAAGACTGTCTTGTTTCTTCCAAATTCAAAGAGAAAATCTGTCAAAAGCATTAGGAAAAAAGATTTCTATAAAGGAAATATAAAGAAGGAAATTTATCACTGATACTACTTCTGGAAAGGGAGCTGATTCTATGTAATACATGCCACAGTATCCACACTCTACAATATAGCTAAGTTTTCTTTCTAAGAAAAGATACAGGAGCGACAGGGATGTGGGAAACTAAATATTCCCTCTGTGAGTTTGATGTGAGTTCACCCTTTTCTGAGTAGGAACTGAGTCACTTAGAGCACCAATGATTTTTAATGCAATCTTTCCCAGTGTTTACTATGTTCAGATATTCGTTCCTCATTGTCAGGCATAACTTTTCTAAAAACTGTGAAACTTCAAACCATTTTCTAAACATAACCTGATTAGCTGACATTCAACATTGTGTAGGTTTTTTTTTACATGATAACTATTAACATTGAGAGAAGATGCTTGCTTGTGTTTTCTCCTTACTACTGATGTTTATTTATAACACTCTTGTTCCCCAAAGACGCGATAGATATAGGTCATGACCTGCTCACACTATGCCCTGTACAGACTTAGGCAAACATGAGAGTCATGTTCTTGTGAGCTCAGCTTGGCTTTAACAAAAGTGGAAAAAGTGTTTTGAATGAAAAAGTTACTGAGTAACATGCATTCAACACATCAGATTCATTGTACTCAATATACTATCCAGTATTGGCACCCTTCAAGTTTCACAAAGGCGCTAGCGCAAAATTTACCTCATTTTAACTCATTTTAATTGGGCTACAGCTAGGAGAACATGGTGGGTGGTACAATAATATAAACAACTATTCTTATTGGTGGATTATTTACTGGTGGAACCTTTTTTGCATTGCAGAAAAAGTGATACAAAAGTAGACCCTAATGAATAAGGATATCAGACTGCAAGGGACCTCTTGGTGATTCTCTGAGTGTCACAGGGACCTGAATATATAATCCTTGCCCTATCTAACATACTGGTAGTTTCTCTGAGAGGACCTAGGTGAGAAGACACTTGTCCTTTGGAGAAAGTTTAGCTCTGCTTCTTAAAAAAAAATCCAAACAAACAAAATGCCATGTTTCAGTCGGGTGGAACAACTTCATGGGAAATCCCAGCTGTGGAACAGCAGCTCTCAACCTCCGGCCACTTTGCAAAAGCTCACTTTACGCTACCTCACCTCAGGCCTCACAGTCCTGAGGCTGATGTAAAGCAAAACCTCTGATGAGACGGATCTAACTCCAAATCCATCAGCTACAGCATCTCTGCTGTTCCAGCGGTGCCGCGCAGCATGAAGCAAATGAGAAAATAACACAAGCTCCCAGTCCAAGAAGGAACAGAGTTGAAAAACTGTGCTCTAAAACCTTGCTTGCAACAGACAGCGCTTGAAACATACTGTGCTGCATGCATAGGTGGGGGACAAATTCCCTTTGCCCTACAGGCAAAGTCTTGCAGGAGCTAGGAAATACTGCTCTAATAGTGTTGAGGGAAGACAGTTACCCATCACAGGCTCATTTTGCTGGTGATGCTGGAGCTTAATGCAGAATACTTGCCCTAGTGACCTTGCAGGCTTCATGAGATTAATTCTCTTCGGCTGGAAGTGGGGAATTTGCAACATTTAGACATCGTTCTATTCTTTTCTTCTTTGAAAAGAATACAGATATCTGAGAGCACTTCTCTGTCCTATTCCTTACTATTGCTGTGGCTCTATGCCAGCAAAAAATAGTGCTTCAGCCGCTCATTGTGATCCTACGCCAAGTACAGCAATATGAAGGAAGCATCAACATAATCAGCACAATGTAGCGTCTCTGAGCCAGCAGGGATATGTCACAGCTTTATGTAGAATTCCCTATCTTTTTATTTTATTATAGAGACCACAGACTGGGATATTATGGGTCACTCAAAGGTCATGTTACAAAAAGCAGCTTCTTTTTGGAAAGATGAGCCCCTTTTTAGTATGCAATTAGATTATTTTTCTTCTCTCAGTTGACTGCATGAAGATGCAGAATGAATGTTTGTTTTCTGAATTCCTTAAAAATCTTCTCTTCTTCCTGTACTTTTTCCTCTTCGGCACCTGTTAGGAAAGAGGAACTTCTGCAGCTCAGGCAAAGATTTATCTCCCTGGCCCCGCAAATGTAACGGTCTTAGGCTACTGTGTTAACTGATGCACACAGTCAAAAGCAGTAGGACTTGGACTCCTATGTGCCTAAATTACATGTATATATCAGATTTGTGCTTCCAAATCATGCTTGTAGATGTGAAATTTTCATACTTACTGTAACACTTAAAAATTATAAAGCATTTCTTATCTCAATAGTTCCCTTTTGTTTGTCTCTCCTTGCATGCCTCAAGGACTCTCATGCCCTAATACTGCATGAAATGATATGCACATAGTCTCTTGTCTCCATCAAAAGCCAGTGGAATTTAGTTACTGACATTTCTTGTATTCATAGGATTCTCTGTGCAAGATCTGGAGCTACAATCGCTAGGGTTTGAGTCAGTGACCAATATTGCTGTCTCAGCTACACAGTTTACAATGAATGTCAGCGATACCATGATGTTCTGTGTTTCTGAAATAATGATGCATGATATAGTTACACCACTGTAGCACTATGGTTCTAATTTTATATTTGGTACAAACCAAATGATAATGCAGCTACCTGTGGCTAGAGAACAAGTCTCATGAGGAGCGGCTGAGGGAACTGGGGTTGTTTAGTCTGGAGAAAAGGAGACTGAGGGGAGACCTTATCGCTCTCTACAACTACCTGAAAGGAGGTTGTAGTGAGGTGGGTGTTGGTCTCTTTTCCCAAGTAACAAGTGATAGGATGAGACAAAATGGCCTCAAGCTGTGCCAGGGAATATTTAGATTGGATATTAGGAAAAATTTCTTCACTGAAAGGGTTATCAAGTATTGGAACAGGCTGCCCAGGGAAGTAGTTGAGCCACCATCCCTGGAGATATTTGAAAGATGTGTAGATGTGACGCTTAGGGACATGTGTTAGTGGTGGACTTGGTAGTGTTAGGTTTACAGTTGAACTCAATGATCTTAAGGGTCTTTTCCAACCTAAATGATTCTATGATTCTATGATTCTGTGATTCTACTTGCTGCTGGATCACTCATACTTCTCTTGATACTACACCTTTACACTTCTGTGCTCTTCCTGGCCCAGTCCTCCCCTCTCTTTGCTTCCTGGACATGTTGTGGCTCTACCACTCTCCTTCTTCACTTCTGTTCCTCTCTCTAGACCTGGGACAATGTTATCTGATGATAATTTGGTTCCAACAGCACAAAAGAAGAGCAATAGTTTGAATTATCAAAGGTGAAATTATGCCTGACCACCCTGATTGCCTTCAGTGGCTTGGTGGACAAGGACAGAAAAATGGATGTTGTTTAGCTTGAATCTGTGAAGGGCTTTGACACAGAGTTCCAGAGCATCACAATAACCAAATTGGTGAAATATGGAGTGTACAAACAGATGGTCATGTAGGTGAAAGATTGGTTGAACCACCATGCTCAAGGGCTTGTGATCAGTGGAACAAAGTCCAACTGGTGGTGGTTACTAGTGGTGTCCCGCAGAGATCAATATTGGGCCCAGAAATGTTTAATGCCTTTATTATTGAACTGAACACCAGGATGGAGTACACTTTCAGGTAATTTGCAGGAGGAACAACCAATACACTGGTGGGCTGAGCTGCTAGTCAGAAGGCTCTCAACAGGTTGGAGAATACTCTGACTAGACCCTCAAGAAGTTAAAAAAAGGCAAATGAAAAATCCTGCATCTGGGATGAGTTACCCCCACGCAACAGTGCAGGCTGGAGGCCAATTGGATAGAAAGTAGCTTTGCAGAAACGGACCTGGGGGTCCTGGTGGACAGCAGGTTGAACATGAGCCAGTGGTGTTCATGTGCTCATTCTCTACTGGGAATGGTCCCTGGATCATGCTAACTTCTGAACCATGTTTGGGCATTGTTTGGGAGAATACTAGCTGGCAAGTGCCTGAAACGTGCCAACGACACTTCACAGTTTAACAGTATAGATGATTATGTGCCAGTGCATGTGAATGATCCCTGGAAGCATTTAGTTTATTAGTGTAGACCTATCCTGTAAGTCTGCAAGTTGAGAGATAGGGAGAGTGTCAACATGGGGTTCCCAACCCACAAGCAGAAATGGAAGAGAGGAGTGTATTTCAAGGGTTCTTTTCACCCCTAATCCCTTGTCCAAAAGGTTTAATAGTAATGCTCACACTGTGAGGTGTAGTGATAGCTTCTTTGGCATTGGCATCATGAAAGATTCAGTACCACCCAGCACCAATTTGAACCAGGGGCAGGTCAATACTTCCTCAAGGTTTCACGTCTGTGTCTTCATCTCTGCTGACCATAAACATCAAATGCTCCCTTAGATCTAGTCTATTCCTGTTCGAGCACATTTTGGGTCACTTTTTTTGTCCAGCCTACAAGTCATGTGTGGGTGGTTTTTGAAAAACTGTTTGGTTTGCCCAAGATTTCCAGATGTGTAACATACCTTTTATTAATGAAAGGTCCTGACACTACTACACAAGTATTTACGTGTGGGTCATGAATAGGAACAGTATTGTAGGACTTTTCATCAAGGATCGATGCATGCCTGGAAGTCTCAGATATGACCATTTGCACCATGAAACTCAGTCATGGGACAGCCAAGGTTTTCAAAACAGCCTCAGACTTTAGATTTTCACAACAAATCTAATGCTTTTGGGAATCATTGGACTTAGCCTATATACGGTAAAAGCTGCTGTCATCTGGGTAATCCCCATGCTGCACAGTGACCCCTCCTTCTTCTACCCGAGGAGGCAGCTGGGGCAAGCTGCCCCTCTTGCTCCCCCGCGGGTGGCCCTGACTGCTTTCCCTTTCTTCTGTTTTTGGGAGTAAGGCTGCTCTGTTCTGAAACATATGACTGTAATCATATGCAAGTGCCCATGAACTATTACAACATATATTAATTTAAACAGGAATGAGATTAGGTTTACAAGCTATCCCCTCCCCCATTATATATTTGTTACAATTTCCTGCTATTGTTGTAGATTTCTTTTATGAAGCAATAGAAATCTTTGATGTAGAATTAACTGAACCTGTTTTACATATTCAGTTTTTGTTGGCAGTGGGTTTATGCTCCTGGCTTTGGTCTCAATGCACTACGTACACTGAATGGGAATTTTCAAACATTAATATATACATTTTAAATAAGGAAGAAAATACAAACTCTAAGCCCACCTACTGCTTGTATGGCAAGATTTAATAGGGTGATTTCTTAACATGCAGGAGCATGGACTTAATTATAAAAGTACTGTAAATCCACTAGTTCTCTACAGTTGGTTTTATGCGCACACACATACACACACTTTTATGTATGTAAAGAAGCTTCTATAGCAAGTGGGAAAGAATTAAATTTATGTCAGATGCTTGCCCTCAGAGAAACCGATGAGAAAAATCTGTATAGGTGTATGCAATGGAGATGGCTAGAAAGATGTTTTATCTTTTATAAAAAGACTGAAATATTGACATTTCAAAATTCCTTAACTTAAAAAATCAAAACTTTTGCTTTCTTCATGGCTTCCTGCTTTCCTGCCTTTCATCTTGCCTGCCTGCCCGCCTTTGTACCTTCCTACCTCCCTACCTATTTTTCTTCTAGCGGAATAATTCAAGAAAGAAATTAAGAACCATAGAAAATAGTAAAAAAACCCCCACCTTCTCTGTTTCTTTCATTTTGTTCTGACAAAGTGTGCAAAAAGGTTTATTTCTTCAGGTATTAAATTTAGAAAATTCTTCACATTTCCAGAGCAAAAAGTATAGATATGCATTCATGGCTGTGTAAGTTTGTCAACGGAACAAAGGAAAAATGGGGATAGGAAAAAAAATGAGTTTCCAAAAAGAAAAAATAAACTAGCAAGAGTGAATTTTCTTTCACCCTCTTCACTTTCATTAATTTTTTATTGATATTCATGTGCTTCCTTTAGGAATGGTAGATAATTCACACCACCAAAAACTAGAAAGAAGGTTTGCAACTTTTTAGATTTTTTTTTTTCAGTTGAAAACATTCATCACAACTATTCTTTATGAAAAGATCAATTCTAAAGATCATCAGACTGATTTTTAAGCAGGTGTAAAATCAGACACTGATGATGAATTCAGAAATACATTTGTTGGATGACGCTCAAGTTTGGTTGCTGGTTTTGTAAAATGATGGTCTCTCTTTTTGCTGGTGTCTTTTTTTCTCTAAGGAGGGAGAGAAATAATGTCTTCTATCCATTCACTCTAACTGTAACCTCCTATCTGACATTCCTGCATCAGGATTTTAGCTTTCCTAAACTACCTTTGTAATAAACACAGGCAGATGAGCACTAACACATGATCCAGATCTGAGACTGACTGTGGTTCGTTGTTACAATAGTTACTATATTTATTAGAACTTTTATTTAGCATCTTTGCAACCAAAAAAAAGCCAAACCCAAAGCCTACTACAGTAACATTGCTTTTCAAGGAGAGCTAAAAGAATGATGGAGTTGATTAAAAATAAATGAACTAGTTAAAATGGCTAAGTCTTGCAGATAATAATTAGCACCTAACTGTACAAACCTAATTTTACCTATGCTACGTCATGCTCTAGACCAGCTATTACTAGCTAGTTTGAAGAAAGAGACTTTGAAGTTATTTCTGCAGATACCTGCTTTTAACTCAGTAGAGGCTGAAAATGCAGTGCACAGAGAAAAATTATCAGAAAATTGTCTGAGACTGAAGTAGAAAGTAGTAAAAAATCGTTATATTTCCACATCTTGACAATAGCAGAGAAGGTCTAGAGTGTCATAGAATCATAGAATATCTCAAGTTGGAAGAGACTTATAAGGATCATGAAGTCCAACTCTCTGGTGCTCGCAGGACTACCTAAAACTAAACCATATTACTAAGAGTGTCGTCCAGACGCTCCTTGAACTCTGACAGGTGCCATGACGACTTACCCAAGGATCCTGTTCCAGTGACCGATCACTGTCTCGGTGAAGAACCTTTTCCTAATGTCCAATCCAAACTTCCCCTGATGCAGCTTCATTCCATTTCGACACTGTCTCCCACAGTATTCTCCGGGAGAAGCTGGCAACTTGTGGCTTAGACAGGTGCACTCTTCGCTGGGTAAAAAACTGGCTGGATGGCCGAGCCCAGAGAGTTGTGGTGAATGGAGTCAAATCCAGTTGGTGGCCGGTCACAAGCGGAGTCCCTCAGGGCTCAGTTTTGGGGCCGGTCTTGTTTAATGTATTTATCAATGATCTGGATGAGGGGATTGAGTGCTCCCTCAGCAAGTTTGCAGATGACACCAAGTTGGGTGGGAGTGTTGATCTGCTTGAGGGTAGGAAGGCACTGCAGAGGGATCTGGACAGGCTGGATCGATGGGCCAAGGCCAATTGTATGAGGTTCAATTAGGCCAAGTGCCGGGTCCTGCACTTGGGTCACAACAACTCCATGCAATGCTACAGGCTTGGGGACAAGTGGCTGGAAAGCTCCCCCGCAGAAAAGGACCTGGGGGTGTTGGTTGACAGCTGGCTGAAGATGAGCCAGCAGTGTGCCCAGGTGGCCAAGAAGGCCAACGGCATCCTGGCCTGTATCAGAAAGAGTGTGGCCAGCAGGACTAGGGAGGTGATCGTGCCCCTGTACTCGGCACTGGTGAGGCCACACCGCGAATACTGTGTTCAGTTTTGGGCCCCTCACTACAAGAAGGACATTGAGGTGCTGGAGCGTGTCCAGAGAAGGGCGATGAAGCTGGTGAGGGGTCTGGAACACAAGTCTGATGAGGAGTGGCTGAGGGAACTGGGGTTGTTCAGTCTGGAGAAGAGGAGGCTGAGGGGAGACCTTATCTCTCTCTACAACTACCTGAGAGGGGGTTGCAGAGAGTTGGGTGTTGGTCTCTTCTCCCAAGTGATGAGTGACAGGACAAGAGGAAATGGCCTCAAGTTGCACCAGGGGAGGTTTAGGCTGGATATTAGGAAAAATTTCTTCACTGAGAGAGTGGTGAAACACTGAAGCAGGCTGCCCAGGGAAGTGGTGGAGTCACGATCCCTGGAGGTGTTCAAGGAACATGTGGACGTGGCATTGTGGGATATCATTTAGTGGGCATGGTGGTGTTGGGTTGATGGTTGGACTTGATGATCTTACAGGTCTTTTCCAACCTTAGTGATTCTGTGATTCTGTGATTTTCTTGTATCCTATCGCTGGTCACCAAAGAGAGGAGATCAGCACCTCCTCCTCCACTGCCCGTCTTGAGGAAGTTGTAGTCTGCAATGAAGTCACCCCTCAGCCTTCTCTTCTCCAAACTGAACAAATGAAGTGACCTCTTCTGGTCCGTGTAAGTCTTGCCTTCGAGGTCTTTCACCATCTTGACTGCCCTTCTCTGGACACACTCTAACAATTTAATGTTCTTCTTACAATGAGGCGCCCAAACGTGCACACAGTACTTGAGGTGGGGCCGCACCAGTGCAGTGTGGAGGGGGACAATCACCTCCCTCGACTGGCTAGCTACACTGTGCTTGATGCACCCCAGGACACAGTTGGCCTTTTTGGCTGCCAGGGCACACTGTTGACTCATACTCAACTTGCCATCAACCCAAACCCCCAGATCTCTTTCTTCAGGGCTGCTTTGCAGCCTCTTGTCCCCCAGTTTGTATGTCTAACCAGGATTACCCCATCCCGGGTGCAGAAACTGGCACTTACTCTTGTTGAATTTCATACAGTTGGTGATTGCCCAGCTCTCTAGTCTATCCAGATCTCTCTATAAAGCCTCTCTGCCCACAAGGGAGTCCACAGCTCATCCTAATTTAGTATCATTGGCAAACTTACTTAATGTACATTCGATTCCTGTGTCCAGATAATTTATAAAAACATTAAAGAACACTGGCCCTAAAATCAAGCCCTATATACATAGATAAGGAGAACAAGGATGATCATGTCAGTGAATGAGCTTACCTAGGTTCAATATTTAGGTATAAATTCTGTTCCTCAAAATGGGATAAGCAAAAGTGATTGGAAGATATATTACAACCTTTTTTGGTTTTCTTTCCAAAACTTTCCCAATGAAATAATTGACATAACTGTTGGAATGGTTTTTTTGCCACCTTTTGCTTTTTTGAAATATACTGAAATTGCATTAAGAAGGGGCCTTATGAGAATGGGAATATTTTTCATTTTTTGCTACAAAAAAACTTTCTTAAAATGAGAGGTTTTAAAATATTTGACTTGGAAATACTTTACTTCTTTAAAAAATGATGTAATGTTCCTTATATAATGCACAAAAGGTTTTCATCAATTTGTTTTGGGCTCTCACGTTGCTGTATATTGCATTATTAAAACTGGGTAACACAGAAGTAAAATATCACATAAAAGTTTATTAATAATATTCCTTTCTTGTGTTTTGTCCCTTGTTCAGGTTGTGGGTTTTTTTGAAGGAAGAGAGCATTTGGGGGAGAGGGAAAGGAAAAAATAGGCATTTCTATAGAGCAGTTCACCTCATCTCAAAGCTGGCATTCAAAATAGTGCAGACTGCCAGTGGTGACCACTTCTCTCTGCTGGCTACAAAGGGAGCTGGATGACTGGTCCAGAGGTACATATCTGATCTGCCAATGTCTAAAGGTAGGTGAGCTAAATCCCACCCACTGGTCCCATGGTAGGGGAAAAAAAGGGAGCCCAGGCTTCCTCTCACACTTTTATTTGTAGCACCATGCTTAAGGATGAGATAACAAGACTTTGCAGGGCATTGGTCTAATCAGCTAGATAACAAGTGTCATTTCAAACAGGAAAGTGCTGCTACACAGCTATAAAACTCACATAATGACGATTAAACCTGTTGAAGGCGCAGACCTACCCATCCTTTCCTTGCAGATGGGAGAGGAAATGCAAGGGAGCACTCGTGCAGATTGAACCCAGAGCCAGGCACAGGTTTGCTCCATCTGTAACTGCTCTGAGTGGGACCAGGGATCAGTAACTGTGAGGTGGTTGAGCTGGATAGCGTCCCTGTAAAACTATGGAAATGCTGCTTTGTGGGCCTCTTGTTCCCTGAATAAGCATGCAGCTGACATGCCTTTGAAGTACATGCAGCTGCACATATTTACCCCTTTTCTGCCTGATATACGAGAGGAGATTCATATTTCTCTGCTAACTCTGTGCTTTTCTTCTCCCACAGCTCTCATCTCTAATTGTTTGGCTATTAATTAACAATATACTACACAGGATTAGGTAACAGGAAAATTGGCATCATCTACAGCAGCATTTACTACACTTATCTTTGTTTTTAGACTTAAATTTCATGTTTCATTCCAGGGTTTTACAGCCACATTTTTATTTCCATGCCTTTGCTAATGAAGACTGTTTGTGGCCAAAACACAGGATAAAATAAAACTTTATGATCTTAGCTGCAAGTTGGTGTAAGGTCATTAGATTTGGCAGTCAAGCTATACTTACTTGGAGTTCGATACCCAGTGTTTGTTTCCAATTTGACCCACTTGGGCATTTGTAACAATAAATGTTAAGCTTTCAGATTTTACAATATTGTAAGTTCCAGGGAAGCGTTAAGACTAAATATAGGTTCAGTTTTTACCTCCCTTGAATGATGATTTTTTTTTTTTGTTCTTGCACTTCTTGCTGCTAGCAAAACTGTCTTCCTGGGGGATAAAGAAGGAAACTTTGGTTTCATGGAATGACACCATTTTGAGCTCCACAGCCAAAGAGCTGAATCAGATCAGCATGAACATAGTATCTATATAAGGGAATATATATTAGGTCTAACAATTCAAAAAGTGACACTGCTTTCCTCAAATAAACATTGAACCATTATTTCAACATGGTGTTAGGAAATGAAGGATGATATAATCTTTCAGAGCAGTAAGAATCTGATCACTTATGTTGTCTAACATAAATGTTTGGGGGTCTTTTCTGAAGTGAGGGAGTTTGTTTGGGGTCTTGGCTTCTATACTTTTCTTCCAATCTCTGTATTTCCAGTTTTTTCCTTTCACTATCAACTAGATAGTCTTTCCTCATTTAGATTTAAAGCCTTGACATTTTCTTTTGATTTTTGCTCTCTCCCTGATACATAGGATTCATATTTATATTTTTCCAATTTAAACTTTGTAAGATCTAATGACTCTGTTTCTTTTCTATTGTACCATTGTCTAAAATTTCACTATTGACATTTGACACATATCTTGTTCTCTATCAGTCCATGTAAAACACTAGACAAAACAGCTGTCAGTAATTAGCTGGCTGTCTAAATACAGATGCCATCTCTATGCATGGTAAGCATAAGAGACTTTCAGCACAGGAGGAATTTTCGTGAATGTAGGTGCACCTGTTTTTATACCACTACTTTTTTCAAACAAAATATTTCAAAATTAAGTCAGTGACTGCTGATTTCAGATAAATCAGAGCTAGATCTCAACAAGTTCCTAACACGATTCTTGTAACACCAGAACTGCTGCTTTCATGTCTGGCTCAATTTTCACTAATGAGCAGTAGTAGAACCAAAATATTGTTTTCCCCTTATGTTACTCCAGTACTCGTTATTTGTGTTGGTCCAAAGTATGTCGGTCCACTAAGTACGTGGATTTACTAATAAGCTGGCCTTTTTATTCTGTAGTATCTGCCATAGAATTCATGTATGAGCTATTCTTGCAGGCAGTATCTTGCCACCAACAATAGTTAGTATGGCTTGCATATTTGAAAAGTAGTCCATTAATGAGTAGCCTGACACCAAACTTTTAGAAGTTAGTCTATGGTGCAATTAAAAAGAATAATTCAGATCTTCAGACTCAGGAAGTGAGAGAAGCATTGATTTTATAGTGAATGGCTGAAAACCAGAGAACATATGACTGAAGCAGAACAGGAGCACATGTTTACCACTGTGTATATAAAACTCTTGACCTGGCCCTATAGTCATGTTCAAATTGACACATGTGATCTTTTTAGGCAAATAATCATGCAGGCCTGAAAATATGGGTCAGCTTCAATCTGTTACCAGTAACCAACTTCTAATTCAGTATTTAATACACATATTTATTTAAGGGGCAAGTCCAGTCTATGTTTAGGCAAGACAGATTCCTGTAGAAAAGTTGGGAAAGTTCTAAAAAAAAAAATAAAATTCCTCCTTTGATGCGAGAATGAGGCTATCCTGCAGTGATCAGATTAACTTGCCAACTGACCACAGCTTTGAAGGCTAGCGGCATGCTTTGCACATACTGTGAGCCATTGACTTCATCAGATAAAAGTTTAGTAGTTCTGAATAAACTTAAAAAGTGAATCATGAGCTCTGTGTTGACATGAGCTGCTTTCTCTAAACAACTTTTAAAGCTCCTTACCAGCCTTTTTCTTTTGAGAAATGGTATGTTTGAGGGATTCCAGAAGTTCCTCAACCATTGTTCTCCACCTTCCCTAGTTTAAAATACTTCTGATACTCTGAGGTAATTCAGGGTTCAGTGAGGACCACAAAGCACATGCATGACTCTGAATTTAGTGATTAGGGATCTCAAATTTGTAATGGGAGATCTTAAAACCAGTCCTGGCTTTAAAGGATTGGATAAAATATAGACACATCCTTGGCAAGAATGTAGGAAATGAAGTGGGTCTTCAGACCATTAGATTATGTGATTGTACATCAATTTATAATCTCTTTTTGGCCTAATGACACTTTGAATAAAGAACTTAAGAAGTAAAAGATGAGAGAACTCCCCTGACCCACCGATCTATTTCCATCCTTTTCAGCCTTCCTATTTTGGGTCTTCTGGTGGGAGACAAGAGCCATGAATTCAGACGTCCAAAAGACTAAAGAAAGAGCTGAAACAGCATCTCTCACAGCCTGGTCGAATGCTGAGATCACTGTGCATGTTCAAGAAGCTCAATTTTATGTAGTAACTGCCAAGAACAAAAATCATGGATGTTTCTGTTTTCCTTGAACAGCCTGATGCACTCCTTCTCTGTGACTGAAAAGTGCTTCCTATAAAACCTCCAATTCCCTCACATATCAAAATAAGGATTAAAAAAAAAGGAAACATATGAATTGGCTCTATTTATTTTTTTTTATATCATCAGTGAAGGCCAGGAGAATTGAAGGAGCTAGGCCGTTGGGTCTTTCACAGGATCACAATGGTTGGAAAAGACCTGTAATATCATCAAGTCCAACCATCAACCAGCACCACCATGCCCATTAAACCATGTCCCACAATGCTTCGTCCACATGTTCCTTCAACACCTCCTTGAACACAATGTGATACCTCAGAGCACTGGTAGCCTTTAAGGGCATGTGAACAGCCTGTCAGCAGACAGTGGTGGCCACCAACACCAGACTTCAGTACCTGCTTGACACCTCAGACTCCTCTGGGTCAGTGGGACTCTGAACCATTTCTGTCAGCAGTAAAATCCTTCTTGACTTTAGCTGAGCTAGGATTTTGCACGTATTTTAACTGCCAAAAGCCGTAGCTCTACATGGCCTTTACCTCTGTGTACACAACACCACAGTGAAGGAGCTAGGCTAAAACTGGGGGGATGTGGGGTCAGTTCCCAGCTTTGCAAATGGTTTCCCCCTACAAATGGTTTCCCCTGAAATGCCTGGCAAGACACTTTATCTATGCTGTGTTTCCTCCCATTTTCTCATCATTTATCTGTTCTCATAAATTTTCTAGAGCAAGTCTTTCTCTGTGTATATTCACATTTTCTAATGCTTTGTCTCTTGTTTTGATTGAAATTTTTATTTGTAATACAAATAATGTTTATTTAAAATTTGGCTTTACTAAATCATCTATTCCAATGCTATAATACTTTAACAACTTCTATTTTCAGGTCACCAGAGCATCTCGCAATCATTGCATATGCATGCTCCCTAACTTTTGACATTTAGTCTGATCAGTTAGGCCTGAGAAAGTCAAAACAGTTAGCAATTGTCTCTGCTCTCTTGATTCACGTGAAGCCACTTATATGTCTCTTAACCTTGCTCCTCCTGTGGTTTTGGTACCACCATGTGGAGATACTCATGGAACTCCTGTTTTACTTGAGAAGTTTCTAAGCGTTGTGAATACAAACTAACAAATACATATACATATGTGTATGTATTTTAACATTCATGTTTGACCAAACCGCTTCCCAAACAAGAGCTATTTGTGGGATAAGGAGATCAAAGTGCACACAGCATTGGGTTTGCAGATGCCAGTAATCCTGTTTCAGGCTTTGCCTGTATAGCAAGATTAATCTACAGGTTGTAGAAAAAAACCCCGAACACAGCCACAGATAATCAAGTCAACCATACCTATTCCAGGATTCAATGAGAGTCTCATATATGCAACTCAAGACAGGTTTTTCACTTGTTGAAACAGATGAAATTTGACCTATTTTTCCTACCTGAGAAGTCAAAGGAACACCATCCATTGCTGTGTATCTGCAGATACTTAGTGCATATGCTTGCTTTCCCCTACTAGTCTAAATGCTTCCATTAGGTTCAATGTGAAGAGCAATCCTGAAGACAACAATGAAATCTGAGCTACAGAGACAGCAGGAAATATTTGCAAGCTGTGCGAGGTCCAGCAGTGATACTTAAACAAAACATCACGTTTTGCAGGAGAATGCTACATGCTGATCACTTATGAACCAGACCCCCTCCCCTTCCTTTCAGAGAGAAGACAGTGTTCATCTCGAAGGGGAAGATGAACTTCTTATTAAAGGAGTACACAGAGAACTAAACTGTAAAAAAAGAAAAGCACGTTGAGAAGCTTCCCTGTACTAAAAGGACAGATGGAGGCATCTGAGAAAAAATGAGAGGGAGGAGGGGGGAAGGTACGGAGGAGAAGGTTATTCACACTGCCTGACTTCAGGCATCCAGTTCAGACTTCTTACAGACAACTGAGATGGCTAGGCTCCTGCAGAGGTCCCTTTGGGGTCCGTTTTCAATTAGTTTAGAGGAATTGGCTTCCCAGTTTCGGATAGTTAGGCTATGCGAATCTCTCCCAAACTGTTACCTCTTAACAGCATCACTAGGACGCTTTTATTGTCTATGATATTTACTTGCATCATAAATCCAAATAACAACAGTGGGTTTAAGAAAAGGGGAATAAAAAAGGAATAATATGCTGGGGAGCCATTGGTGGGTACTGAGGGTGCTTGAGTACTCAGCTGAAGCTTGTGTCCTGGTGCAGCTGGTGTTTGTATTGCAGGCTTCAAAGTTAACAGCTTTTTGGTATGTAAGTCTGGTCCTGAGAAAGGGCTGAAATCCTCACTGAACAAGCACTACAGACATACCCATAGAGCCTCAGGTACTGTAGTCAGGAAAGACCCTCACCAGTGCAGCTCTCCCTCTGGGGCACTGAAACACGGGGATTCAGAGGGAGCAGGAGGGTGTCCCAAGCTCTGCAGCTCAAAACGTTCCTGTTTGCCAGTGAAAAAGCACAGATTTTGCCCCGGGGTGTTTTGTTAAGAGCGGAAGCTTTCCTCTACTGCCAGTTCCACAGGATTTAATTGCAGTCTCAGATACTTGTCTTTTCTCTGCCCCATTCTTCCTGCCAGCAGTTATCCCTCACTCAGACCAAGTCTGATTTTTCAAAATCAGTTTACTAGTAGGTATTTGTTGCCATGAAATCTTCCAGGCTTGGGGAGGGGGGCGGGTAATTGATCTGTGCCTTCCACTTTCTCCTTAGTTCATTGGCTGTTTCAAACTGTTCAAACGTGTTATTAGCTATGGGCCAACTGTGAAGTCCTTGCTGTCTTGTTACTGTCAGTAAGCTCCCAGGCTTGACCCCTATGTCAGTGGCATGGTTAGAAAACAGGACATACTAGAAATAGGTTAGAGTATCAAAGGTTTATTTCAATCATGACATGACTATTTCTTTTTAAAATGTAAGAATTTTGTATGGGAGTTTACTGCAACCAACATGAAATCAAAAGGAGCATTTACAAGAGCAATTTAATACTTCAAGCATGTTGCAAAAATATGGCAGTAAAGATAAAAAAAGAAACTCATCCAAGATGGTGCAATAGCTTTCATCATCCAGTCTCATAAATGTCTAATCTCACTCTCCTTCAGACCATGTTTATTTTCATATAAATTCCTTTAAATTGTAGTGTTGCTCTTTTCTTAAACATGACTAATTGTTTTATGCTACCCTTGTGAGCCGGTTTTCATCATAGCATGTTTTCACACCGTGTGACCCAGTTGACGTGGCTATTCCATTTGGTAAAGAAAAGGACGTATTGTAATACATTTCTATGGCATGTGCGTGTTTCCATCAGATATCCATTCCCTGTGTTTCCCAAATTTTCTTAGTGCAGAAGCATATTTTTCATTTGGCTTCACTTCTTGAGGATTGTATTTTCTCCTTGTACCAGAGGTTTGGCTATTTGAGGAAAAGGAAATAATTTAATGGCCAGCAATAATGTTCCTGGCCTTCTGTCTGGACATTAGGTGTTCAACATAGTTTAAAAGTGAGCAGAGTAGATTTACGCCAGTTGCAGCTAAATTTTTAAAAGCAACTGTGGTAAAATTATTCTCAGCCCAGAGTATGAAACGGGATTTAGCTGTGGCCTCCCAGATTCAGTCCAGGAGGGTAGGTGGGCTTCTGAGTAATCATTTTCTCTCTTAATAATCTCTTAATTTAGAAAACCTGCCATAACCTGCAAGTGGTTTGCATACATCACTGGAAATTGTTTGCCTCATCATGCTTCCTGGCCTGTTTTGGGAGTAGGATGCTGGGATTGCAAATCTCTGCTTCTCTCACCTGTCCTACCCTGCACGAGGAGGACATTAACAGTTAAAAAAAGGAGTAGGAATTGTTCAGTGCAAATATCATGAACCAGAAAGCAGAAAAACCTTCTTCCATGTATGTTCCCAGAGAAAGGACAGAATTTAATGCAAAGTTTACATCTCTTGTTGAACAGAGAGTTAATATTCTCCATTAACAGCAAAATACTAGTATTGTGATTACACTTTTTTTATTTAAAAAAAAAAGTTATTTTAACTCTTAGTTTTGATCGTAAAACTCAAAATCTTTCTAAATATGCTCCCATTATATTATGAATGTGATAAACTCAAAGAAAACAGCTTTGCATTCCTCTCAGGCTCTCTCAGTTCTTCACTGTGATTGCATTTAAGCATGGCTTTATGTGGAATAAGTCAAGAAGATAACTTCTATTCATAAAGCTGCTTGGGGAATGAAACAGGGGATTGATCTCTTGGCAGAGTTCTCCATAATTCCAAAGTGCACGATTTTAATTCATGAATATATATGCATATACTTGTGTATAAATGTGTGTGTATATATAATTGTGTATAAATATTAGGCAGAGCATAGTAGCCTAAGTAATAAAGTTACGCATACCACATTGGCATGAATACTAAGTTGTGTGCTATCTTATCAGAACCCTGCAGTAAGTACATTTTAATCACATTTTTCCAGGGCTGTGTATTTCACATATAGCATTCAAAGGATATCACAAGATTTTAGTAAGAAATTTCAATGTTTTTATTACATTCATATGGGAAGCATAACTTTGCATTCCTACATGTTTACTGCACTTTCCATAATACCCCAGTTGTCAGGAAAAAACAGGAAAATACTAAAAGAAAAACAGTTTAGATTAAAAGACTGAGCCCCCCTATGGATATTCTCAGATCCATGAAATTCTTTCTTCAGGGGATTTCTCTGATGGATGTGGAGGCTCATCGCCTGCCCACAGCACTGGCAGGAAACCCCACACCTTGAACGGGATGACCTCAAAGAAGCTGCTGAGTTTTCTGGCCCCTTTTTCAGACCTTCTTCTCCTGGGGCCAGAGCTGCAGTGTGTGAACATAAAAGATTTCATGGTGTTCTTCAAAAGGGAGCCAGCCCTGAACTCTTCAATGGCAGTCTGCTTTGCCTCAGGAATTAAAGACAGTAGGAATTGACCTCAGAACAGGACTTCTCCCCAGCACTGATGAGAATTTTCTTTCCCCCATCCCTGTCATTTTACATGCCATGTACTAGCTGGTTGCCCCTGTTCCCTATGACCCCAAAGGCAGTTCCATTTTATCTGTGGTTTAGACTTGCAGTTTTCCCAGCATTTTGTGTTCATTCGTAGGCACCTCGCAATAATTACACTGGGTCTGACTCTCAATTACTTTACATTTAGTTTATAAGGCCCCTTTACACTGCTGGTATAATATAAGTGGACGACAGTGTAAATGAAAATCATCCCCTCGTTCTTGTATTTTTCTTCAAAGAAGTGCTGTGTTTGTTCCACTATACAAAGTAAAACAGAACAGCCATGACAAAAAATGTGATCCATCTGTCTCCTCCCTTAGCAAGGAATGCCCTGAGAACTGGTGCTACCAAAGTTTTATTATTGCTCACAAAACAGATCTTAGAACCATTTGCTGGATACAATGGAGCATCATTAAAAAATTAAACTAAACTACAGTTGTCCAAATAAATACGCAAAGTACATTTTGTGATCCATTACCTCATTTTTATTGCAGTTATCCACTTTATTGCTGCTTTGCAGTAATTTGTGATGGGTTTTCCAGTCATTAGTGACAATTAACAAAAATGAACCACAAAAATGATAGAATAACAAGAAAAAGGGAAATCTATTTTAAAAATGTTTTATCCAAAAGAGTGCTCCGTGGTCCATTAGGTCTATTCCTAACAACACATGCTTTTGGAATAATGATGTCCTTTAGATATGATAAAATTACTGCACATGACAAATAATAGGAAAAGAAAGGAAGGAAGAAAAGCAAATATTACACAGTTACTCAGCTTTGCAGTTGGAAGAACTTTCTGTTAGAAATGTTTCTGCATTTTTCTGTGAAAAATTGAGTGATTTTTTTCTAAGGCATAATTTGTTTCCTAAGAAAATTTCATTTTTAAAAAAAGAGGATACACAAAATCCTAAAAGTATTCTTCTGAAAACTAAAATACTGTTTCAAAGGAACAGTTGTGTCTCTTGTAAATGGAGGTCCTGGATGTCTGATGTTGCTCCTGTTCTTTAATGGTACTTGGCTGAAATCTTCCAGAAAGCCTCATGTCCAGGTGTGCCAGCAACATACCCTGCCTTCAGCAACATGGAGAGAACTGCTCTGTGGGAGATTTAGGTAGTCCAAATGGTCTGAAACTGTGAGGGGAAAAAAAAAAAAAAGCTTCTTGTACTTTAGACACATTATCCATCATATTTCCATAACACTAATTCATAGGAAAAGCTGGTATTTCACTGAAAAAGCCAAGTTTTTTTATTTTAAAAGATCAAAATGACATAATTTTTAAAATGTGTATCTTGGTTTCCATTTTAAAGGCTCAAACCTATTTTCCAGCCATCCTGCTTCATCGTTACTACTTATCAATAGGAAAAAAATAGCTATTCTCAGTAAGGAATCAATTGAGAAAAAGAGCAAATGGCTGGAGGACTAGATTTTAAAGGAATTCCTTGGAAATTAATTTTGTTTTTTTGTGAAAATCAGCAATGACATTTCAAACTCTTCACTTGCTCCTGGTGTTACTAGTTTGAAAAAAACAGAAAGCGTATTTTGGCAGTTTTAAATAAGTTGTACATATTAGATTCATCCCACTTCAAGTATGCAGTTCAGTCATTTAAATAACAACCAAGGCTTATTTTGTGTCTAATGGGAAGGGATGTACTTGTCTAGAAGACTGTTCCATTTTAGGTGATCTGATTCAGCCTTTGCAGATCCCCATTTCTTTCTATTGATACCTAATTTAGGTGTCTCCTGCAAGTGCCTAAAGCCAAGTGTGCAGAACGTATGAGTATTGCATCAGGAATGCAGCTTCCAAAACTAAGAAAATAAGTTTTATCAACCATTCTGGCAGAATGTGCCATACAAGGTTTCCTTGATTTTTAATGATTAATGTATTCTTTGCTTTTGAGTGGCAAGTAAGAGCAAGGGCTTTGGACCACTAGCTTCATCCCATTAGAAACCAAAAAATCCACTCTGAACAGGTGGCTGCTGCATATGCATGGACCAGTTGTGTACGAGCAACAGATCTGATGAGCACAGGATATGTTGGAACAGAGGTGATCAGCCTAGCAGGAAATGGGAACTCTGTGGACCACTCATCTCCCATTTGCAGTCCCTTCAGCGAGGTGCAACTCAACTATCTGCAGCCTTACAAATGGTATTATAGAGCTTCATGAAGATTATTTGGAAAACTCATGGAAAGAATATGCGTGACTTAGTTGTGGTACATATGGTTTTGCAAGATTACAGTTTATGCTGTCATTTGTGGCATTGTCTCTTTTTTTTAATTGTTCTATTTTTGTGTTTTCAATAGAGCATTCTCTTTAATTATAGTGCAGTATCCCCTTTCAGTAAGAAAAGAATGTAAATGAACTTGTGAAAAAAGCAAAGGACTGGAAAACCAGAGGCAAATTCAACTGTTCCCAGCTCTCTCACAGTCCTTCGTGAGATTTTAGAAGATTCACTTCCTTATCTCTGGAGCTTATTTTCTCTGCCCGTAAAACCGAAGTACTACTTGTCCCTGTGTATATTCTCCCACCACAGACAGGATAAGAAAAAGAATGAATCACTCACAACAGATTTTATTGCTCTTACTGCCTGTGTCACTGGAGTGCATTCTGATAAACCAAATATATTTTGGTCTAATCGTTACATTATATTAACAAACTGAACAGTGTCAAAGCTCAGTCACTGTCCCAGGGACCAGCTGGTGAAGTCTGCCCATGACTCTTAAATTATTTTAGCCTCCACAACAAGATGACTGCATCCTACTGTTTACTGGGAATAATCCCTGGTACAAGCTAGACTGTAAACTCTCCAGAAGTCATTCAGGAGAGAATTCGTTTGCTTGGGCGGTTCAAACCACTCAAAAGCAGAGATGATCAAGATCCAGCTCCACTGACTGCACTTGTGTTTTGATGCTGTTTAATGCATTAGTATAGACGAAGCCATTAAGAAAGGATGGGATGGGATGGGATGGGATGGGATGGGATGGGATGGGATGGGCTAGGAGCCTTGTTGATGACCCATTGTTTACCCATGCTCATATTGCTGGAGGGCACAAATCTCTGCAGAGTTCCTTAGGACTTCAGCAAATCAAACTTACTGATAAGTAAGAAAAGGCACATGGTGTATAAACCAAGTTTTTTTCCTTCAGCAGTGATTGCTGCTACTGAGAAAACAAAGTCTACTATCAGAGATTACTGTGCTCAAATGAAAATGCGGACACAGGTGCCTTAATACTTGAGCTGGGATAAGTTTTACATAGCTGTAAAATGAGCTTCAGCTTTTAAGTTACTGTCTTTTTCTTTACAATAATAATCTCTTCACTTTTACAAGCTCTATATTATTTTTAGGTAAGAAAACACTATAAAGTTCATGTTTTATTGTTCCTTGCAGTTATATAAATTACATTTGGCCAAAATAAATGTAATTCCTACTGTGCGAACTGAGAACCCAGAATGTTGATTTTCCTCAAGTTATAAACAATGTGAAGATATGTTATACTGGGTCACAATTTTCCACTGTACAGCAAAATATATAACTCACTTTTAATAACAAAACTGCATATATCATTAAAGTTTCCTACTCCATGGAGCACATATTATGTTTCTCTGCACAGCAAGGGATATCCTTTCTATGTACCACAATTTCTAAAATATTGTTTGACTGAATGAAAAATATTTTAGTGATTCATTAGTAAAACAGCTGTCATTTTGAAAAATTATTCAAATTAGTCTGTATTTTTATTAGTAGTATTGAATTCTTTTTGCAGGCTTTTTTTTCTTTTCTTTGTAGATCTAATATTGCAGTACATGTTTGTACCTCTTTCATCTTCTTGTTACCATGGTTTTTGGAAAGGGAACTTTGGAGAATTATTTATTATTTTGATTTCTCTGGTGGCTGTCGGAAGTTAGAGGCACCTCCTAAAATTTAACATGCCTAGTTAGGAAATCCACAATGTTCATTACGATACTTTGATTCATTAAGTTTCTAATTATGGGTTTTCCAAACCATAGACTTTCCCAAAAGACTATGGACAGGATTTTCTAAAGCACTTGGCTTTGACCTAACACTGCTGCCATTCACATCCATGGTAAAATAGCCAATGATGTCAGTGGAACTACTTACGCCAATACTGAGTGCTTTTGAATATCCTCTCTTAGAAGTACTACCTGACTATGCCATAAAACTTCATCTAAATCCTTCTTCGAACCACAGCACCTCTGTCTACAAATCCCTGAGGTCATTAAAAGTCTTTGAGAGGAAACGGTCATTGCAGCATACCTGGAAGGTTAGTAAACCCACGCTCTAGGAGGACGAGAAAGAAAACTTGAGAGTCTTGTCCTCTTCCCAAAAACATGCTTGCAACAGCTAAATGGCATGAAGAAGCTCCATCATAGAATCATAGAAAAATTTAGGTTGGAAGGGACCTCTGGAGGCCATGAATCCAAATTCCTGCTCAGAGGCATGCTAACTTCTAAAGGTCTTATCCCACCAGGCTTTAAAAATCTCCAGGGATGGAGATGCCATTCCCTCCCTGGGCAACCTGTTCCAGCCCTTAAATCCTGTGAATAATTTTTCCCCAATGCCCAGAGTTTTCTTTGTGTCACTTATAATGTCTGCCTCTTTCCCTTTAACTGAATAAGCCCTATCTTGAACACATAGAGAAGAACAAGGGATTTACAGTGTTCCTCAAATAAACTCCAAAATATTTAGGGCATAAAAGCTTAGTAACAACGTATCGACTCCTGCAAGACCCTATCAGTGCCAAATGCAACATCTAAAGTGTTGACAGTAAACTGACTGCACCATGTAACCTTCAATAATGCATGTGGCACTTGCATGACCATCTGTGTGCAGCCCAATAAACTTGGAGCTGCTGCCTTATTATGGGATTCATCTTCCAAGATTTTAGTCTGTAAAAGCTGAATGTCTTATCTAAATTAGGCATTGAGGAACCTCCCTTTGTGGGAAGAGAGAGAAAGAAAGAGAGAACATCACTTAATTTTGGGAACAAATCAACATTTTGTGTTAGACTCCTGTTAAAATACAACATGTGGACCTGGTGAATGGGTGATCTTACAGGTTCAGTTCAGTATTGAGATGAATTCAACACAGGGAAAACAAAACAAAACAAAACAAAAATCAAGCAAGAAAGGAAAAAGAATGGCCTGAGATACACATCTTTGTATCAAATATCTACTATGGTGCCTCCAAATACACCCTGGGTTATGGGATGAGTTTATGTCACTCCCTCCTACAGTGTAAAGATGGTAGTCTTTGTGAAGCCACCACTTGGCAGTTGTCCTACACTGGTCTTCTACAGTCCAGCAGCAAATACTTTCTGGAGCTGGTGAGCTGGTGCCTTCTTAGCAAAGCCCTGCTCATCCTTCTGTCATAGCCTTTTCCTGTGCGTGGACCCACTGCTCTTCTCCATGCCCCTTATGATAGCTCTTGGTCTCATAAGTTGTGAACAGAAGGTGGCCAAAGAAGCCAGGAAGTTATATGCAACATGTCAGCTTGTTTCGTAAGAATGGGGTAGTTGTGCAAGTTGTGTATGTGAGGACAGTGACACTCATGCACTAGGGGAAAAAAATACGTTTATCTGAGTAACTGAAAGGGAAGATAAGTATTTTAGTTAAAAGAAAAGAAAAAGAAATGTAGATAGTTTGTCATTTCAAGTGTTTCTTTACTTGCAGCTTCTGTGAATTGTGGGTATAAGATGGTCATCTGGTCAGTTTGGCTATCTTGGCAAAGATTAGTGTTCTGTTTTAGGGAATGGCTATTACCCTAAAGGCAAAAGGTGCAGTGGCTGGTGTCCACCATACTCAGAGCTAGCACAGTCTAGCATGGACTTCTGCTACAGGGCACATCATCTTGTGCTCTGTGTGACACCTCTTTAGTCCTGAGACACTCTTATTGTTTATTTGTGTCTTATCCATGGGGGGGGGGGGGGGGGGGAACCCCACACCAAAAAAACAAACCTATCCTAGATGCACACATCATTTTTGTCTCCAGGGGAATTAACTGGTTTACTTTAAAAGAGACTCTGGGAGCAAACTAATGTAATGAAGTGTTAATGAGAGATGAGGGAACAGACGGAGGAGCTAAGGTATTCAGTGACATCAGTTCTGTGTGACTCTCTCACACACGTAATCATAAAGGTAGGCTAAGACTGGAAGTGGAGTGAATGTCTCATAAGAATAGATAGAAGTACTACTGTTGTGAGAAAACTTTACCATGTATATTATCCATCTGTGGGTGCAGTTCTTATAGAGATTAGAGAAGAAATAACATATGAAGGTCATGAAACTTCAGTTTGAGATAAGCTAGTATATAATAGCAAAAGTAATACAAAACATGGGAAAATGCAGGGATCAATCCTAGAGGATCCTGCTGGCAGGAATGAGATAGTGGGGGAAATGCATTGCCTGGCTGAACTATGGAGTACCTAGACCCAAAGAAAAATTGGGGAGGTAGGAGAAATATCACTTGCTTCTCTCCATTATTAAATGTTTTTCTGGTATGAAATAGAAAAACACTAATAAATATAGACCTGATTCCCTACTGTCCCTCAGCAGGTGTCTTTTTTTAAATTAAAAAAGTCAAATTTTATTCTTTCTTGGCACAGGTGCAAGCCATATTTGAGGAACCAGAGAGGAGAGAATCACTTTAAAGTGTTTCTTTTTCACACTTCTCTCTTCCGGCTGGATATCTACATGGCAGAATTATTCTTCAATGTAGCAGTATGAGAGGTTGAGAACTGTGCAATGTAGGGACAGTTCGCTATAGACCTTCTCCAAGTCTCAGCTGAGCTTCATTAGCCCCCCTAGGAACCCTATTCCCAGCTGAGAAAAATTGAAGGAAATGCTTGTGTTTCTTGAATGACTTTGGGTTACGGCAATTTGCCCCTTTCTTTTTTAGAAAGATTTTGCTCTGCATATTGCGATTTTACTACCTCTATTTATCATAATCACAAAGCTAGTAGAAAAGGAAACATTTCCCTTTTTTAGTACTGTCGTTTTCAGGAGGGAAGATAATTTCCTATTTAGTAAATTATAATTAATTTTTTCCAGCACAACATTTCTCTCAGTCTTGATATTCTGCTAGTCCCCAAACAAGGCAGGATTGATGCAACTTGAGTGAGATCATGGCTTACTGAAAGACATTTCAATGCTCACAAGGCTGCAGCAGAGTGACTGAGCTAGGAAGAAATCCCTGGGGATCACCTGCTCTTCATCTCTGACCCAAAGAAGATCCACTCCACTCCAACAGTCTCTTAGGGAACCTATTAAACCATTTGTGGGTCTTTTGATTAATTGCTGCTATTGTACATCTACATTGCACACTCAGTAACACATGCAATCTCTGCACATCTTTTGTTACTATTCAGGGACTGACTTGCAGCTGGATGGAGGAACCTCTGAAGAATACTTGTGAACTCCAGGGGATCTGCCAAGACCAGGGCAGGCTGAGGAGTCTCAATTACAAACTCTTCGGGGTATGAAAATCAAGTAGTATGTATGACAAGTGGTTAGTGCATTTAGAACCATTGTACAATATGATATTGCAAGGAATAATGCTAAGTACTAACATGGGATGCATTCAGCACATAAGCATGCTTTAACCCAACTTCATATTTTAGTATTTTGTCTCTGCAGTAAGGCTATAGTTAGGTCTGGTTTGGGGGATCAAAGCCAGGTCCCTTCTAATTCACAATTTGTTTCAAGCTCTTCAGCTAAAAGTTAGGGTTTTTTGCTCCTACTGTGGTTCCTGAGACGCTATCTACTAACTCTTCTGATGTTCAGAAGGTGACCAGCCTAAATTCCTTGCCTATTTTAATCCACATATTTTTTATCCAAATATTATTGTTTATGGTAAGTTTTTCCATTCATGCATGTTTATAGGCAGAAATAATTTCTATTTTCAGCCTTCAATTCATCCAGCTGCATGAGTAATATTTAATGCTTTCTCTTAGAATGGGCTCTACCATTCCTCTCGTACCCAAGTACAATTTGGCTTCAGGGGTGGCACTTCTATGGGACCGTAGGCAGAGGTAAAAACTGAGAGCCGCTGACTTTGAATTTATCTTCTCTATTGTACTACCTTTGATATAGTTTGAGACAAATTCACAGAAAAGAAGGCTTGTATAATCCCTTTGCATAAAAATCAATGGTACTGGGGTTACTGCAAGAAAAAGCTGGTAGAATCAACAGGTCCCTGCTCTGAGATCTTCAGCAAAGTGTTTTGTTATACTGGTGGTAAGCTGCCCAGTCCTCAGGGCAGACTGGCTATTGATAGTGGGAATGAGGGAATTGAAGGAAATAACTGATCCACTTTTGCCTGTAGTTAAAATACTGGTAGAAACAACTATTAAGCGAGGAAGAGAGACAGCAATACTAATGGGAACTTGTTTTGGCACCCAGCTCAAAGAGAGCTGTAGATTACAGGTTGAAAATGACATAAATTCATGCTATCTATTTGTGCTCTGAAAAAGATTTGTGCCTTCTGTAGAAACGTTGTACAGCCTCACTATGTAGCATCACTCTGTCCAGACATTTGTTCGATACAGTTTTTTTGAGAGGGCTGATTGTAGGCTTCCCACAATGATAAAGCGGTGGGAAGGAGTTTCAGAAGGCAGCTGGCTGGCGCAGTGCATGTGGAAATGATTATTTTAATGGTGCTTTTATTTTATAGAATTATTAACGATGTTGGGGGGGAGACTAGATGCCTTGGAAAGGCATCTTTTTAAATTATCGTAAACATAAATGAAGAAATTAAATAAATCCATATATTTGTCATCTCCCTTACCAGATCAGATAGCACCACAGTAGACAAAGCCACACCAATTACAGCTTAGACACGCGATCAAGTTGCTGTTACTTAACTAGTATCATGCATCAACTGAGCTGTGGTATAAGCTGTAACCACAGCTCCACCCCCAGTAACTCATACCTTCACCACATCCATGGTGCGGGATTGCAGGCAGCAGAACGGAGGTGCACCCTGATTGCAGGGCGATGGCTTTTCCCTGCAGCCTCTTGCTGTTGCAGCCCTGCCTGCGCTCCCTGTTCTCCATCTGTTTCACTCCTGCCTCTGCTCCCTGCTCGTGTACTGGCTTAATAATACCCACAAAGAGTTGCTGTGGTTCCACCAAGATAAGCAGCAGGTTAAGCTGACATATTTCTTATACTATGCTGTGCTGCCTCAAAATGCAGTGCAGGTGCTGTCCAGGTTTTTTGTCTTTAGAGAATATCCTCTGGATAACAGGACAAGGGATTAAGGAGTATCCTGCACTGGCAATACTTCAGCTTGGACTTCTGTACGCTCTAAAATTCTGTCCTTTCCAGCTCTGTCCCATGCCTCTAAGTCTAGCAAGGGATGCTGTGTTTGAGCAAGCTCTGTAGGCCAAGTTCTCATGCTAATGTCTTTGGACAAGAATAGATTTTGACACACAGAGGAGTCTTAAATGTACTATCAAACTGCATAACATATATCCTGATTTTCATGCCTAAGCCAATATGTGACTTGAAGTTTTAGTGCTATAAATCAAAAGGAAAATAAAAAAAAGGAAGAGACATTTAGGTTGAAGCTAAAGTATTAATTAATTAAACATTCACTGAAATAAAAAAAAAAAAAATTGTATGCTATTCAGAATCTATCTTTCTTGCTGGAAACAAGACCAGATTAATAAATCCCACAAAAATAGCCACCCCAAATATGACTTGAACTGGGATTATATCACCACCAAGCACAGTTGTTTGAAAAAAAGTTCTTTTAAAATAATTTATGCCAATGTACATTCACTGACCAACAGTTTTAATCCAGAAAGGAAAGAAACACTTTCCCTTTACTTCCCCTTAATTTATTTTATAAAGTGGAGATCATGAATGCAAAAGTATAAAGAATTTGTTTTAGTCACAGAATAAACAAGGGGAAAAAAGGGATGGCACTTTTTTTCTGACTTTCTTTTCTGTTTTCTGACCTACAGCTCTGTTTCTGTTCAGGCATAATTTTTTTCACAGCATGCACACCCCCTCTCATCTATAGTCATCCTGCAGAGACGAAGATGACCTCAGCTACTAGCAGAAAGTAAGAAAGTTTCCTGCAAGGCAGATGATTCAGTTCTTCATTTGACTGGATTTCTTGCAGCTTGGTTCTGAAGCAGAAGCAACCCCCTTTGCCCAGTACAGGAGAACCCAGTTTTTCATTGCCACCCTTGGCAGATTCGTGTTAGCACAGCGGGGGAAAAGTCAATGGGAAGTGAGCAGAGCTAGCCATGTTAAAACACCTCAAAATTTATTCCTACCCCTCAAACTTTGCAACAGAAAAACAAGTCTCATTTTCCAAACCCAGCAAAGCAGCAAAGCTGTTATTGATGAGCCAGAAGAGAAATGAAGGGGGGTTCATCTGCCCAGTTGGGCTAAAGGGCTTTCCACAGTGCAACAATAAATTAATTTTATTTTCTTTTCAGGCTTTGATCAAGGTTGATTCTTACTTCTTTTGTTTTGCAGAATGAACGGTGTTACATTTCCCATTGTGCCCGGACTCCCTGGTTTTACCAGAAATTCTCTTGGTATCTTTTGCTTTTCATAAAGTGTGGGCCCTTGGAAATGAGTGAAGATGTGAGAATCTCAGTTACACTTAAAATAAAGTAAGATTCTAGACATTCTGATGGCACAGAAAGTTTTGATTGGGTGACCTGCATGCACTGTGATGGCTCAGAAACTAGGAGACATATTAATTTATGTAGGAGAAATGTATTAATTTATGTTTACCTATATTTAATTTTTCTACATCTCACAGTTTCTTTTGGGCTTTCTCACGCTATCCTGATCTGTTGGTTTGGCAGTACTGGTTTCAGTTCTGTATCATCATGGCAGTGAAGCAAAAACCCCCTTCCATTATCAAGCTTTTATTAGTATAAAGTGCAATAAAGTATCTCACTTGCAAAGAATACTGATCAAAAGACAACTCCTGCTCCACATTTGCTGCTAAACATTCAGAGATAATGCAGCAAAATATTTCAGAAATCATTTCGGAGATGAATGAAATTATGTACTTGAATTACAGTTGAGTTAATTGGAAATTTAGTGAGAAAAGCAATTCCAGTTGTACCAGAATACTATTAAAAGATGCTTCATTTCTACCATAAATGCAGGTTATTCTCCAGAAGCTGCAGCTGATCACACACCAGCTTGCAATGAAAGCTTAGTAACTCACAGTGACTCATGAGATGGGGAGAGGAAAAGGAAGGAGAAAAAAGGAAAAGACAGGGAATGGAGGAAAGGGTGAGAAGATTTATTAAAAATGCCTCAACAATGGCAGTTTGTCTGCCTGAGCCAACACACTCGTTTTGTGAGTTCTTAGCAAAACATGGTGAGGCAGAGAGTAAGGTAATATGGTTTATACAGTGTAGTGGTGCTTCAGTGGACACACTCACTAAGCTTCCACAAGTGATTTTTTTCATTATTGTCTCTGTTGTCTTAGAACTATTTTAAATCTTCAGGACCTCTCATCCTTCTTTTTCTTTGGAAGACTTCCACTTCAAGCCCTGAAAATGTCTCAGAGTGCCATTATAACTTTGAATCACTTTGTACATTTTCACTGTATTACAGACTTCTGTTGTTTGTATTTGTTTATGTACTTTAAAATGTTGTGAACTGCCTGAAGCAAGTTGCAAGGACTGGTCTAGAAAAGCCACTATTAAATATGCTTCTTCATTATATTTGATACCGAGGCCGTGAGTAATGACTTACCCTAGATTTCAGTAACCAATCACCATAATATTTACTGGCAATGACTCCATGAAACTTGTTGCTATAGTAACTTAATCTTGGGCTTAATCCAGGTCCCAGAGGAGGTGTCTGTTATCACAAAAGCCACTGTGGGAGCAAGCATCTGTAGCTGCAGTCTTGGAAGAGAGGGACCAGGGACTGCACAGGCTGAGTTTCTAAACTACTGTCTCACCCACTCAGGCCACTTGAGACTAGTAGTAAGGCTGTATCACCCCCTAATAAGCATGTGCTGGAAATCTTTTCTTTTCTCTGTGCTTTCTACAGAAGATACAAATTTCTCACTGCTCCTGCTAGAGAACAGACGTACTGATAAAGCAAGAACACGTCTGCAAAACTCAAGCAGAAGAGAGCTATCCCAACCACCACCTTCTCTTGCCTCTCTTTTCTTGACTGACTCTCAAAACTACCATTTGATATTATTTTATTCATTCTTTAGTAATAAAATAGACAGAAATTTTGTTTGTTTTTTTTCCTCAGAAGATTTCCAGTAAGCTTCCCTTAGAAGTAGAACTGGAGCAATTTTTTTCCCCCTATGTGCCAGACCTGGGGAAAGATTGCCAGGTGCATGTGGGGATCTATCGAGGGTCTTCCACAAACATGTGAGCAGCCACTTGCTCCCTTTCTGGGCAAAGCCAGGTCCTGCAGGAGGTGCTGGATGGAGGCACAACATGGGGGACACTGAAGCTGACTTCTCCAGCCCTGAATCTTCCTTCCAGCAGCCTGCCTGGGCTTGCTGATCAGCTGAACTGCCTCTGGGCAGGCATTCTGTGGAGGGTAATAAGGAAGATATTTTTTCAGTTTTTCCATGTAAAAATAAATCACTTGTTATTTTAGCAAAATGCCATGTTTCCCAAAGGACATGTTGATTTTATGAAGTGGGACTTTCCAACAGAAAAGTTGACTGACTGACTCCCAAATTTACAAGGCTGAATGAGAAAAAGGCCACTGCATTTCAGCTGTGATGCATGCCAAACAGGCTGTGTATGTAAGGGACCTAATTCCCAAATTTCACCTGAATAAAGTTGTTCTTACACCAGAATTCCCTTCTCGCTATCAGCCTGTGGGTGTTCGAAGGAAGGTGTAACACTCAATTTGGGTTGAGGAGTCCTGAGAGGGTGATACCAAGGGTGCTTGCAGGAGCAAGCACTCTGGACTGCACAACAAAACTGGCCAATCAAAGGTCCTTTTTCCCCATATTTTGCCTTCTTGTAGGACTTCCCTCCTCTCCAGCCTCCTAAGTAAGCACTTCAGGTCATCTTGATGTTTAAATAACACTGTCCTACAAGTGTAACGTGATGTAATAGAAGTGTTAGTGTGATCCCGAATATTTAACCTGATATAGTCTGATCTGGAAGATTTGGACTGTGCTGGAAATGTTCCTTCTCCTGCTCATGAGCAGGAGTGTTTGCTCTGGTTCCCTAGCTATAACCTAAACTTGGCTTCAAAGGGAGAAAGCTGACCTTCTGTGTAGTTCCTATCGGAGATTGCCAAGTTACCCTGAAGACACTAAAAACAATTTGCAGTTAGCTTAGAGTGACAAGTTTAACATTCACTTATCAAGTACAGCAATTTATTTTTACAACGTTGCAAAATGGCTTGGGACCAGCTAATTTCACTTGGAGGAACAAACACTGCCACAGCCAGAAGGCACAAAATGTGCAACAATAATCCTTAAGGCAACACACTGTAATTTGCCTTCTTCTGTTTAATGCCATGTCAAACAGAAGGATTTCTACACATTTCAGATGGTGACTGTGTTGCCTTCCCTTGGTTTGAGTTAAAAAAAAAAAAGAAATTGATTTACTTCAGAGAGCAGTGATAGATGAAGGATATGACATGCACTGAGCATGCCTAGTTCCTTGCTCATGCCAAAAAATTCCCAGAAGGATAAATCTCGTTTCCTGCCTTACTTCACAGAATTTAACTTTTTAAACAAGTCATGTTCTGTGGTTTGGATTCTGTGTTTATATCAGGGTTTGTTTCCAGGCTCATGGACAATAATAGTACATGGGTCCGAAAAATCTGAACATTTTCATGTGGAGAGAAATCTTGGTGTTTTAATCTCACTTTCACTCTTATTATTTGCATTAATTCTTATAAACCAGCCCTTACAGATAAGTTGCAATAAAAGCTGATATTTTCCAGGTATAAGCTGGAAAATATGTGAACTTGAGCTTTCATTTAAGTCAAACTTATTTCCATGATTTCAGGCTGTACTTATATATTCGTACTGTAGACTTTATTTATTTTAGAAAATATGGAGCTGGAAATTAAGACTTAATTTTAAAAATATGTTCTGTGTTTAAACTGACTTGTGCATTTTATACATACATACACACACACACAGAGAGATATAAACCCTTTGTGATCTACTGATTATAGCTGGATCCAAGTCCAATTGGAAGCCAAATATGAATTATATTGAACCTGTTAGCCTGCCTGTATTTAGAAGACTGTAAGAATATATATTTCTTTCTGGATTTCCATTAGCAGCAGCTTCCTTTAATAACAATTGAAAAGACACTTCCACGTGATTTGATTATATCTTTCAAGAACATGCAGTGTTATCCAAACATCTTACATGCACAAGTTTGAGATGCTATGTGAATATAATGTATACATATGAGAGGACACATAAACACACACACAGACAAAGAGTAACCAAGTTAGGACCAAACTTTAGACTTAACTTCTCTTGCTAGGTTTGAAACTTTAATAATGCCCCAAATCTTCTCCATAACAAGTACCCAAAACTTTATTCATATATGCAAGAGCAGTTCTGCTTAATAGGCTTGTGATACTCTGAAAAAAGACCACTTATGCTGTAAAGGAAAACAAAAAACCAAAAAAAGCGCAAATGAAAAAGTAGGTGCTACGGAATCTCTTCTAAGCTTAGCAGAAACCTGGTAAATTAACTAGCTTCTCTTGGGCTTGGGTATGTTGCATTTTTTTATTTAACCCACATCTTTTTCAAACCTTATCTAGCTCTACACTATATTTTTGCTTACTCACATTCTGGGTTTTAGTGTATTGTAAAAATGAGCAATTCCTAACTGCTAAACACATACTCAGTAAGCTTAACATACACACTAATTATTCATAGATAGATAGTTGTAAATATATATATATGTGTGAGTGTTGGAATATAAATACGAATATATGTACATGTATGTATGTATGTGTATATATGCCCATGAAAAATCAGCAAAAGTGATTATATTTTAGGTTCTATTGAAAGAAAAAACTTAATGGGCGATAGAGGGAAGAGTTCCCCTTGGTGCTTGGCTAAAGCTTAAGCAGAACAGCTGGTGTTTGTCCAAAGTGACAGTGCTATGTGTTGCTGTTTGCTTCTACTGAATGATCTTTTTGTCACTAACTATCCTTTAAGCTACAGTGCAACTTTTTTCATGACAATATGGGACTTTTTCCTTCTTCTCAGTGTAGGACTAAACTTGAAAATTTTAGGAAATATTAGTAAAATAAAGACTACGTGCTGAATTAGTTCAGTATGACTTCTTTATTTTTCCTTTTTTCCAATACCTATGAGACTAGTTTCCAGAGGCCCATCCTTGTTTCTTGACACCCAAAATATATAGTAAATGGCAATCCCTGCCTTAATGTTAATTCTCTGAAACATGTCCATAAACCTCAGCTCTTCTGCTTTCCGTGCAAGGATGTAGAACTCAAAAAGCAGTTCAAAGGAATTCCTTCAGAGAGGGATTCCTTCAAACTAATGCATACATCATTCATTCTTTGGCCCAAGGAGGAGTAACAAAACCTCCTGCTTCCACAGTATTGCTGAGGGGTGAAACAAAAGGGAAAGAAGGAGACTGACGGGCTATACTCTTGCTCCATGTGGTGCCATGTCAACCCTGTTACACAAGACCAAGATACGTGCATCTTGGACAAATCCATGAATCAGGATGCTACTCAGCAGCTAGAGTACATAAGGTCATAAGAACAGACGTACTGTCCCTAACATTGGCTGTAAGGGACACATTAAGAGTAGCAAAAGCAGGGTAGCAAAAAGCATAATGATACTTCCCCAAATATTCTCTCAGCTTCCAATTATTTTTAGGGGATTTCCTGAGTTTGACATGATTTATTGAGTCAGTAATCCTCAGTGGATTTCTTCTCCATGTTCTTGTCCAGTGCCTCCTTGAACCCATGTAAGTCTTTGCATCTACAGCATGCTTTGATGAGACACTTCATAGGTCCACTGACTTGTGGACTTAAAGAACAAGCTTGCTTTGAAGCTTTCTGCTTCTTTCTTCTTGAGATCTTCCTGGCATGCCCTTGCAAAAGTTGGTGTCTATTTCTGCTTCGTTCTTCATGGCACACCCTTGCAAGAGGTAGTACCTAGCTCAAAGCACACCAGTAATGAATTTCCAGCCATGCATGGTGGCCATGTTCTTGTTTTAAAGTCCAAAATGTTTCCAGCATCTTGTGTTCCTGAGGCTAAGAAAGAAAGTAGATATTTGAATTTGAGTCATTGCACTGTCATGAGGCTAAGACAAGCTCAGGTTGCTGAACCTCTGCAATTTTGGGATGCTTCCTTTCATGTTGTAGCTCTCTTTTCCAGCTGACTCTAAACATGCTACCCAATTCGGATGGCCTTTTTGCTGCTTGGGGTGTGGACAGCCTCATATGCACTTAGCACGCAGCACACAGAGACCAAAACTGTCTGGGTAACCATGGCATTTGTAAATAAATAAAATTAATATCAGTCATTATTACCATACAGTCCCCTCTAAAATAAAATGGCCTCTATAAATGGGTAGGTTCCCCATAATTGCTCTCCTGGGTCCTTCTCCTCTCCCTCACAATTGTCCTGGGAACATTGCCTGCACGATCATAACACCAAGTTCTCAACCTGGTACCTCTTGCTGTCTTTCTATCTTGTTGCCTTAGCTGCTTTTGTAGCCAAATATAAATAATCCCATTTGCTTTGCTTTTTTCCTATTGTCCTTAGATTCTCTTTCCACGATAACTGAACCCTCAGATATCCTAGTCTTTCTTTCTTTGCCAAACAATCTTTGATAGGTACTTTTCTAGTATCTTATATTTACTAAATAATACCCCAAAATATTTAATTGAGTTATTGGAATACTTTTACATTTAGTTACTCTAGCTGCATCAGATTTTCCTAGATGTTTTTCCTTTGACTCATCTCCTAGAGAGTGTGAGTCTCTTTGCAGTGTTTACCTGAGGAGCAGGTATCTCCTGAAGGGCTGCCTGGTTTTATGTGGATTCCTTTATTCACATACCCTGCTGATGTACTGAAGAAGGTTTTTGAAGTATGTTTCTCAGATAAACTCAGGGATTATGCCCTAGGAATGCACCATGGGGCAGATAAACTATCATGAGAAAAGGAACATTTCAGGTGCTTGTGCAATTTTATTTTTTTTTAACTGGAACAAGATTATCTTTACAGCTGCATCTGCAAGAATTTATCAGTCTCCTTACGACCTTCCTCCCTATGTACTCAGCTGCCTCCTGCAAAGCCATGTCGCTTATCACTGAGGTGTACTCTTCTCCAGCTGCAGGCTTATGAGTCTCTCCTTGAAAGCTATAAGGAATATCTTCAGCTTCACCAAAACAGTGAATGTTGCCCAAATACATGAAGCTACTGTCCCCATGTCAATATGAGCAGCAGTGAAGGAAAAGGTATTTTTCATATTCAAAAATGTACTGTGATTCTCTATCTACTTAACACACTTCACAGTGAGATTCAATCTAACTTTAGCTATACAACTTCCAACAAATTTTTAGCCCTCATGTGCCCTCCACACTAGTAAATTAAATAGGACTAGGGAATACTCCCAGCCACTCAAATTTCAGCATCTACAATGTTAAATTCTCTGATTTGATTTTTTCAACAAGGTCAATCAACACATTTCTGACCAATTTCTGGCACAACTCAGGACTTAGCATTAACTCTTCGCAGTAGGTGTTTTGGAGGGCAAGGTAATTTAACAGTGTGGATGGAGCCAGGCCTTGGCATTCGCTTTGAAGCCAGAGAGCAATCCTCGGCATATTTAATTTACTACTACAGTTGAAGATTAGGGAAACAGTGCTCATGAAATAACAAGTTCCCTACCTTGCCAGAGGAAAGTTCTTTGATAAGTACTTTGGAAAGCCTATAGAGGAAGACACTGTTTGCCTAACTTAAGTATTTGGGTTTAGATACCATCTTCACTGACTGCTTTGGGGCAGAATTCTGTCAATAAGAGAGAACAGCACTGGCATAATACCTCTGCAATGGTTTTCATCCGGAGAATCACAGTCATTAGTACTGTGACATAACTATACTTATTAGTAAGAAGGAAAATGAAGCATAAAAAGAATATTTAGCTCTCAGAAAGGCACTGTTCCTGTCAGGGGCACAGCTCAGTCTCTCTTCTCCCACTCAGGCATGGGGGTGATGAAATCAGGCAAATTCAGATTTTGGTTACACAGAAAACAACATAATATTTCTTTTGGATGGTCACTCTTTCCCCTTTAACTTCTACTTATCATGAAATGTGACAGGGCATGGATTAACAACTTGTTGAATCCAGTGATGCAATCCCAGAAAATGGAACTGGGGAAGGATTTTGAGAGGTCGTATGGTACATTGCATTGCCCCAAGGCAGAATCAGCTCTACTAAGGACATTGTGGACAGCTGTTAGAAAAACAGCTGTTTTAAAGACTTGTAACGATGGTAATTCCACACTCTCCTTAAGCAATGCGTTCCAGTCCTTCACTATCTGTACCGCTGGAATGTTTTTCTTAACGTTTAACTTTAATCACCTTTGCAGCAATGTAAGCCCATTATTTTTTGTCCTATCCACTTTTGGCACAGAGAAAAGATTCCTTTCTTCTTTGCAACAGCCTGTATTGGGTTTGAATACAGTTAATATGCTTCCTCCTCGAATCTCCTCTTTTCTGGGTTATGCATGCCGAGTGCTGTCAGTTTTTCAGAGATGGTCATGTTTTCTAGCTTGATGATCATCTGCATGTGCTGTTACTCATGGGACTATACAGACTGTTGGGTGACCTCCCTGAGTCAAGTGACCACATACTGCCAAGAACAAGGAAGAGGCTGTGACCACATAGTTGGGGAAAAGGTAAAAAAGATCAGCAAAGTCTTTTATAACAGTATAGACTAAAATTTACCTAACCAGTCATGAAACTTAAATGAGGAAAGCAAGTGATAGCAGTAGCAACAGGGAAAAGCATCTTTGAATTAAAAAGAAAAATAAAGATTGGGTTTTTACACAATTCCTTCTACATGGCAACATACTAATTAGTGTGAATAGGTAGACGTCTTCTTTTAGATGAAAACTTATTTCCTTTGTCAGCTTTTGCACCCTACTGTCCAGTCTCAGTGTTACTCCAAACACTGATAGGAATTGAATCATCTAGATAATCCCTACAATCCTGAAGAGCTCAGCACTGGAAGACCACCCAGACTCACACATTAGATATTGTGAACATGATGTGTTTTAGGATGCCAGCCTAAAACCTTGGTTAAAATTCCTTGTCTTTTTGGATTGGGGACTGGATTTTATCAAGACTTTGTTTTCTGGGAGAGTAGCTTCATGATAAAATTCTAAGTTACTCTGAAGTGGATTTCTTTTGGGTATCTCTAACTGCATGATGAAATATAGGAGTGTTTATTCCTGTAATGTTGTCTGGTACATGCCTAGACAATTTTAGGTAATGATTCTGAGGTTTCACATTTTGAGAATAGGGATGTAAAACGGCTTGGACCCAGAATCTTTGTATTAGCGAAGTGGACAGGATCAGGGCAGTGGCCTGATCCATATGGTTAAATTGTTAATCTATTCCCTGGTGCCCTTTTGGCTCATGTCAAATAACACTATCTGTCTGGGAACTAGCATACACCAAGGACCATTCCCAGGGGGAGGTTTGGATGCGGCCACCCTGTTCCGTAATGTAAAAGAATTTATTAGTGAGGCTGTGGCCAGATCATGTCATTTGGCTTCCAGGCCAACAAATGGGCCTCAATACTGTTTTCCTTGCTACCCTCTGTTAGTGTAGCCTTCGGGGAACAGTTTGAGGGGATCAAATTATTGCCTCTACTATTTGTCAGTATCTACCATAATTTTTAGCATTTCTAAAAAACTTCCTATGGACTAAGCATCATAATTATAAAGTTTAAACACAAATATTTCTGCTAACTAAATTTTTTGACAGTGTTAAATAAAATCATGGCAACATTTATCCAGTAATGGCTCCTTGGTTTTCAGTGGAAATTCACTGTTAACACAGATTATTAAACATTCTGTTAACCTTCTGTTAAAACCAGATTTTAATTTGGATTGCAACCCAATCCACAATCAAATATGTAAGGTAGGTAATGCTACCATAGGACAGCTTTTTAATCAGCTAATATCACCTGTCTATAAACTTATTCAATCACTCAACTTTCGCAAAGCACTGCTTATGTGGACCTCTCTTCCTTTCATATCTGCTCTTTTCTGCATTATAGCTGTACTTCAATTACTGTTTATCGCAGGCTTTGTGATAATTTTTATAGCCTGTCTTTTAGAGAGGCAGAACTTTCAGAGAAAGATGGGTCCTGGAGTCACAAAGCATAATATTTATAAATCGTACAGCTTAAGTAATAACCAATCAAAGATATTTAGGACTTGTGGGGAATCTCAAGGGTTTTGGGCTTTATTCCCTTCATGCTTTCAACTCCTTTCTTTTTATCATACCACACTTTCTCGTCACTACAGGTACAATGAAAGAGTTAGTTAAAGAATAGATTTCTGTAACAACAGTTTGTTTATATCATTTTCAGTCCTGGCCCCCAAATACAAACCAGTATTAACAGTTTATAATTACAGTGTTAACATTTTCTGTTTCTAAAGTAAACTAAACATTTAGGAAAGCTGTATTGCAACACATCTTTGTTGTCTTTAATGCACCAGAGATCTTTGTCTGACTATGATACACTGGGTTTCTAAATTTTTCTGTTCTTGCAAGTATAGCATTTCTGTGAAGTTCCATTAATTCTCTCTCATTTCTCCTTTAAAAATATTGGATCTGTGAGTTTTATTGTCTTTATTCTGTTTTGTTATTCAAATGTTCTGCAAACAGATGAGTATACTCAGATTAACTTGATTGTAATGTTCACAAAACGAAAAGCCATTGGATATACCAGGATTTAATTTTTTTTAAAGTCCACTCCAGAGGACAGAGGTAGTTAAAAAAAAGTTTATTTTGCTTCATATTTGAAAACATTTTCATCCATGGCAGTTAGCCTGATCCCTACTGGGAAAACAGAGACCTAATATTGTCCTGCTTAGTACAAACAGAATTCCCAGTGACTTCACTGGGAGTTTTGCCTAAACTAGGAGCACAGAAGAAAGCCCTATAAACTTTCAAGAATATCCCTTTGCTTTCCTGTGGCCTAATCTAATCTCTGTAGTTTACCAAGTACTTATATTCCAGCAATGTATCAAAGTGCTTTGCAAGTTATCACATCCTTATGCAGTACTTTTGGGCTTTTGATAGAGATCATCATTTTGTAGGAAGGAAACATGTTTAAAAACTGTCACATGCCCTTGGTGGTTCTACACCCCTCTGTATAGAGTTGACAGCTCTGGACATTGATTCTACATCAATGAAAATATCATCTCCTTTCCCATTACTTTACTACTAACAACTTCGGTTGGTAACAATAAATGGCTAGCTAGAGTTCAGAGACTAGTAAGTATAGCATAGAAAAACAAACCATTTCCAAGAATGTATTTTCTCTGTGGTTAGGATACGTTATACTATTCCACATTATTGAGCTAGTTAGTGCTTGGAGACAAAAAAAAGAGGAGAAATCTGAATGGGAAAGCCATCTTTGGCAGGAGCACTACTGCTGGTTTTAAGGAATGAAAAACAGAAGTTTAAAAAAAAAAGAGAGAAGAAAGAGATTAGAAAACTTGTTTTTCAAATGTATATCAGACAAAGGGTAGATTATGGAGAAGTTTAAAAACAGAAGTTAAAAAAGAAAGGGTAAAAAAATGGGCGCTGTCTTTTTTTTAAAGATGGAGTGCAACTGGAAACAGCATGCAGCCAAAGGTCAGGGTCAAGAGTAATAGAATCCTGGCACTATGTGCTAGTTTATCTTCTACACGATGAACTCCTGCCAAACCATATACACAATGTCGTACAGCAGGGAAAAGTGTCTGATGCATCTCCAGAGTATTTATGAGGGCTTCTGTTTTGAAGATAGTTTCTTAGGTAACAGAATAATAACATAATGGGGCTATTTCTCATTTATCAGAGACCTTTTTTTTTTTTTTTCTTTTTGGCTTATTCTGCAAATTAAACTGCGATAACCGTTTCCCCTTTTCTGGACTCCCTCTCCCAATATTAAGAGGATTGAGGGTTTTTTTAATTTTATTTTTCAGATTTGTATTAGAGAAAGATTTCTGTGGTGGTGGTACAAGAGCTGATACAAGACCAAGTCTTGCTCAGCACCTTAGGAAATAAATAGTTGCGTTGGAATGATACACATTCATAACATTTAAAAGAGATGAAAGACGGTCTTGACTACATTGTTGCTTCTTGGACTGTCTGCTTTCCTGTCTCACATATAGTACTGTGTGTTATGCTTTGTTTCTTTTAGGCATGGTAGTATATTTATACACTGCTTGCAAAGCTTTCCCCCACCAATGTACATTCAGAGCACAGTCCAGTAGTTTGTTTTTCTACATTTCCCCTTATTTCACAAATGTATAAATATTCCAAAATTAGTTTTAGAGAACAGTTTATCTAAAACATATCACATATTTTTAACAAAAAAAACATTGCAGGTGTACAGCTCAAAATGCAAGAAGACAATATGTCAGATTCTGATCCAGCACTAGGAGCAAAATATCTTCATTAATGGAATGTGGAATAAACTCACAGCAGCTGCTCTGTAGTATTTATATTCCAACCTTTCATGAACATTTATTAGGGGACAAGTGAGATCACATTAACTGCAGCAAAACAAAATCCACATATTCACTTACCTCAGAGAAGCCTATGCCTAATTTTCTAGGTCTGATCTGAATTCTCTCCAACTAAATTATTCATGTGGCCATGAACATTACTTGACAAGTAAGGTAGCACACAAGATGAGATACTACCTAGTTCAAAGTTTTGACTTCAACAGAAGTATTCACTATGTTTAACTTTTTATAACCCCTTATAAGCAAAGTATAGATACAGGCCTGGTTCACCCCAGTAAGTGAACTGTTTCAGTGATATCAGTTTCCTGATAAACAGAAACTTTATACGGGACAGAGGTTTCCCTAGAGAACCCCGTGATAACTGTAAGAACTGAAAAGGTGTTCCCTCTGGTCCAAAACTCCAGCTGAAATGCCAGCAACGAGTTTTAAGCTATTGAAAGATGAGAAAATAGATGAACTTAGAGAAGTCAATAAAGAACATCATAGGGTTCAACATTATGCATTAAACAGTGTTTTCTTTGCCTCAGTCTTTAATAGGAAGACCAGTTTTTCTCGGGCTACCCAGCCCCCTGAGCTGGAAGATAGGCACGGGGAGCAGAATGAAGCCCCCACAATCCAAGGGGAAATGGTTAGCGACCTGCTACACCACTTAGACACCCACAAGGGACTGGATGGGATCCACCCAAGGGTGCTGAAGAAGCTGGTGGAAGTGCTCACCAAGCCACTCTCAATCATCTACCAGCAGTCCTTGCTAACGGGGGAGGTCCCAGTGGACTGGAGGTTAGCAAATGTGACATCATCTTCAAGAAGATCTGGAAGGACGATCTGAGGAACTACAGGCCTGTCAGCCTGACCTTGGAGCCGGGGAAGATTATGGAGCAGATCATCTTGAGTGCCACCACGTGGCACGTACAGGACAACCAGGCGATCAGGCCCCGTCAGCGTGGGTTTATGAAAGGCAGGTCCTGCCTGACTAACCTGATCTCCTTCTATGACAAGGTGACCCACTTAGTGGATGAGGGAAAGGCTGTGGGTATAGCCTACCTAGATTTTAGTAAAGCCTTTGACACTGTTTCCCACGGCATTCTGGAGAAACTGACTGCTCATGGCTTGGAGGGGCATGCTCTTCACAGGGTAAAAAACTGGCTGGATGCCAGGGCCCAGAGAATCGTGGTGAATGGAATTAAATCCAGTTGGCGGCCGGTCACAAGTGGTGTTCCCCAGGGCTCAGTTTTGGGGCTAGTCTTGTTTAATATCTTTATCAATGATCTGGATGAGGGATCGAGTGCTCCCTCAGTAAGTTTGCAGACAACACCAAGTTGGGCGGGTGTGTTGATCTGCTGGAGGGTCAGAAGGCTCTGCAGAGGGATCTGGACAGGCTGGATCGATGGGCTGAGGCCAATTGTATGAGGTTCAACAAGGCCAAGTGCCGAGTCCTACACTTGGGTCACAACAACCCCATGCAACGCTACAGGCTTGGGGACGAGTGGCTGGAAAGCTCCCACGCGGAAAAGGACCTGGGGGTGTTGATTGACAGCTGGCTGAAGATGAGCCAGCAGTGTGCCCAGGTGGCCAAGAAGGCCAACGGCATCCTGGCCTGTATCAGCAATAGTGTGGCCAGCAGGAGTAGGGAGGTGATCGTGCCCCTGTACTCGGCGCTGGTGAGGCCGCACCGCGAATCCTGTGTTCAGTTTTGGGCCCCTCACTACAAGAAGGACATTGAAGTGCTGGAGCGTGTCCAGAGAAGGGTGACGAAGCTGGTGAGGGGTCTGGAGCACAAATCTTATTGACGAGCAGTTGAGGGAACTGGGGTTGTTTAGCCTGGAGAAGAGGAGGCTGAGGGGAGACCTAATCGTGCTCTAAAACTACCTGAAAAGAGGTTGTAGAAAGGTTGGTATTGGTCTCTTCTCCCAAGTGACAAGTGACAGGACAAGAGGAAATGGCCTTAAGTTGTGCCAGGGGAGCTTTAGATTGGATATTAGGATAAAATTTCTTCACGGAAGGGGTTGTCAGATGTTGGGAGAGGCTGCCCAGGGAGGTGGTGGAGTCACCATCCCTGGAGGTATTTAAAAGACGTGTGGATGAGGCGCTTAGGGACCTGGTTTAGTGGTGGACTTAGCAGTGTTAGGTTAATGGTTGGACTTGATGATCTTAAAGGTCTTTTCCAACCTAAACAATTCCATGATAAGGAGCTTCATAGTATGGGATATTCATAGCACAAAGCAATAGAGTTGAATCAAAAGACAGGAGAGTCCATGTCGTTGTTATAAAGGAGTCAGTTTTGGTGAACAAGTTCAGCTCCTCTCCCTTACTGAATCAGACTCCAGAATTGTGCTGTGATTCATAAAATTAGCATCAAAGCAGAGAAGTAACTGTAAAGCAGTGTTATGTAGTGCTATACTAAGAGTACGGCTGAAGACCCTAAGAGTTTGTCTTGAGCTTGTTTTCCTTGAGATACTGCATTTCTGCACTAAGCTAACAACCCCAGAGGGACTATGGCTCCCAATGCTGTTCGAGGCTTTATCAAAATCAGTCCACTGTATGAGTTCTTAATCCCAGAGAACCACTCAAAAGTTATAAATTACACAGTAGGTCAGATCCTGCAAAACCACCTGCAGCTGTGTAATTCCCAGGACTAATTTTTCTAGGGCTATGGGCTGTTTACAATTCAGATTGTTAGAAAGCAGCATTGAATTCTGAGGGGTGTTACCGGTATCTGAACAGACAGCATGTAAAAGGGTAACCAAAGGGTGTTACGCAGATCCATTACCAGGCAGTGGTGCTGCCTGCAACAACAGAAATAACAACTTTATCATTGTTTATTCCTCTTCAAGTTAAACTTCAGGTATAGCAGAGTTTTTAGTAGCACTGTCTGTAGAGGTTGCAGAGAAGGACAGCCCTTTCATTAAGTGACTTTCACCTACTTGCATCTAGCCCCCTTTGAAGGAAGCTATTTTAAGATGCATATTCTGTATGCTAACATACTTTTTCCATTTTTCAAGATTTTCTAACCTTTTGAAATGTTCTGCTAAATGTTGCCCCTCTTGAATGTAAATAATTCACTTTCAGAAGAAAGTTAATCAATTCTTTCCTTCCACCACACTGGAAAAGCATTGATTCTTGCTTTAAAATATTCTTGCCCAGCTTCTAGCCTTGTAAACAGAAATGCTGAACTCCTATATCAACTTGCATGTCCAAAACCCATCACTTGAGTGTCTTGGACAGAACTCAGGACCCACACTGAGTTCTGCTCAGAATCTCAAACCCACCATTTTTGAGATGACATTAAAGTATAGCAAATTGAACTTTCTTTGCTTGAAACTGAAGTTGAATTGTATTAATAATGGAATATACAGCAAAATTAAATTGAAATGTAACTGGCTTTGTATACAAACCAAAATATAGTATTTCTTTGGGCAGGGAACACTACTGCTAAATACCAGTGAGGGTTAATCTTGCTAGCTGTTGCAAAAGTCTGTATCCAAAATGTGCACGGAGTAATGCTGGCTCTAATTATTACACTGTATGGAGAGATCAGTCAACTTTATTTCTAGCAATTCACTAACTTTTCTTTTGTGTAAACTTGGCACAGAAAAGCTTTTGCTATTGAACTAAATAAAACCCTCAGCACATGGCCATGGCCCAAGGGGACACTTTATCATTTGTATATAGAGAGACATTTGATTATGGCTTAATTATACAATATGCTGCTATTTATTTTCAATCAGTCTGCAAACTCCATAATTGTGGATTATTTACTGATGAACTACTTACAATCCATTATTTTATTATGTTAATGTATTTGAATCCAAAAACATACGAATGTTTAATAACCTAGTTTAAATCAGTTGGGCTTTTATTGGTCTTCAAGAAGAAAGATATGTAGAAACTGACAATTTAGTAAATCAGGGTTACACAACATTGAAAACAAGCTTTGTTTTCTTTAATTTTTTTAAGTTTCTAAAAATTGTATTCAATTTATCATATCATTATTATTTGCTACTGTACTTCTGGTTGTCATGTTCTCTGGTTGGTATTTAATCAATTGCAGAAATCAAACAAATAAGAGAGTGGACAACATTTCCCAAAGTTCTAAACAGCAAGATTTTCCAAATCATAAAAATGCTTCATAACTACTCCTTTGGACTCCTAATTTTAAAATTATAAATTGCATCTTTCCCTTTCTTTCATTTCTCTACCCAGCTTCTCTCTAGCCCTAGAAGGAATTACTTAGAATATTTGGATTTGAGCCAAAATCAGACATTTTCTTGAGTTCTAGCAGGACTTGAACTGCATTTTTCTTCATCTCCTGTGGAGGTACCTCAGTCAAGGGGTTACAGACTCTTCTGAAGTGGCACTTTACTGCTATGCAGGGATTTTAATCAATCTCTGGGTCACAGAGAAAAGGCTAGAATAACTCAATGCTCTGAAGTTACAGGGCTGCATGAGGAGGCTTGAAGTTGCAGCCCCTGCTTCTGTTCATACAAAAGGTTATGGATCTGCTCCAAAACAGTTCAGAGGAAAGCTGAATTAGTGTAGTTTATATCTCAGATAACTCTGTAACCTTCAGTTTTGCTATGGAAATAGGGGAGAGGGAAGCAGGAAATAGGTGATTCACTTCTGAATTGTTTTGCAGGCATAGACTGATTTGTTGCACTGTGAAAGGTCAACAGAGGCACCAGATGCTAATGCTTCAGTAAAAGGAAGAGTCAAAAAATGTGGAGCAAGATGGGCACCGAATATGCCTCTAGAAGCACATTTTGACTTCATAGTCATGGATACACATTGACTTCACACTATGAAGTCATGGACTTCATAGTCACGGACAAAATTTCTTACTTACCCAGCTCCTTTCCAGAGCCCCGGTTTAGATCTTTGGCAAATACAGTAAGGATTTGCCAGTGTATTTGAACTTGCCAGACTGTTTCTCTTATGTTATTTTTTATCAGTTTCACTTGATTTTGCAAGTTTCTGTGTCTGCAGACTTCTAAGTCTCCTCAAATCTGAAGAGGTCACTTTCTCCTCAAAAATACCTACCAGGCAGTTGCGTATTATTGACTTGATGGCAATTCACACTGGCAGTGAAACAAGACCAGGACTCCAGATTCTCCAGTGTGCAAGGACCATAAAAAGGCAACATTGCTTTCATTCATCTGTTTCTGAAGGGCAATTCATAACTTTCAGAATAGTTTCCTACTAAATCCCTTTAAAATGTCAGCCTATGTACAAAGATAGAAATTGCAGATGAAACATTTCAGGTAAGAAAATAGAAGACCCAACCCAACAATTGCTTCTCTGGCTAACTTCTCTTTTATGAATTCTCAGAGGATTCCTCTATAATGTAGACTGTAGGATCAGATGTAAGATTTATATAGTAAATTAACCGCATAAGTATGACAAAGTAAATCACTGCTTTAATACAGTAATAAAACATTATATTAAAGCTTCAGTATAAATGGTTTGTACAGAGGTTAGTAATTGAATACTAGATATTAGAAGCATATTACATACTTTAGTAGTATTTGTTATGGATGGTTACAAGCACATTAGTAGGTGTTATTGATCTGTTCGTTCTGTAATAACCTCTAAGAAATGATTTACCATTTACTAAAAGGGTTATTACCCAAGTATCAACTCTTAAGACATTATTTATAGGTATTCCATAATGTTAAGCGCGATGACTATATCAGGTTTAATAAACCAATACTGTAGTTTTTCTGCCATTAGGTTTACTGAGATAATGTCATTAACATCTGCACAAACTTTTAAAATCTTTTTAGTCATAGCTGAAGTTACACTGTCCATATGAAAATAAAAATAGTAACAATAATGACATTCATATTCGAAGATGCTGAAATCATGTAGTGCAGAATTTCAGTATTCATTGTATTTAAACTATTTCTCTTAAACGAAAAATCTGAGTCGGACAGGGACTCACATTGCTAGCTTGGTTTGCAAGGAAAAAAAGCAGCTGATTTTGCATTTTCTACTTTGTTGCCACCAGGATGTGCACAGTAGATCTAACTGGTCATGATGAGTGTGAGCATCAGGCTAACAGCCCATAAATGTCCAATGTGCTTCAAGAGTGTCGGGGCACATCTCTCCCTTTCTGCTTGCAGTATTTTCATAACGAACAGAAGTTCTGAAAGCAAAAATAACTCTGACAGCCTGGAGAGCAGAAAACGTGAGAAAATGTAGTAGAACTGCTGCCTGGATTGGTGTGTAACTTCATGTGTCTGTATGCTTACTACATACGCAGATTACACATGTATATACATATAAACACACCCAATTTATCATTCAGATAACTTAATATTTTCTGATAATTTCTAATATTTTCATAACACAAATAAAAAAAAAAAATCCTTGTAAAACCAGAATATCTTTTACCCTTTAAAATTAAGGTTCCTATTAAGGAAAACCAAAGCTGTCAACTGTCTTAAACAAGGTTTTGTTTGGTTGTTGAAATATGATCAGGACACTTATTTACATTTTAATACTTTCATGATCTTAACATGAACATGAATACTATTTGCTTTGTTTTTCTTGAAGTTCCAGTTCTTCAAGTCATCTTATTTTGTGAGGATCTTAGCATTCTTAATGAAAGTATGTTTTAGGCCTCAGAGACGCAAAGGATACCTCAGAAATGTATTCTGAAATGTCTACTGAGATTTCTTTGCATGGCTTTTTCATCAGAAAATACTGCTACAACAAATCTGGACTTTTCACATGAAGAACAGGTTTTGAAAAAAAAATTTTTCAGAATGTTCCTGCCAAAACCAAAAAGTAAGGCATCAAAATAGCTTACAATTTGACATTGAGGATATTATCTTAGGATGGAAGAGATCTACTACCATTAGATCACTATGTATTTTGGTGTTAGTGAAAACAAACCCAAGATCTTGGGTTTACCCCCGTGCAGACTAGAAAAGCTTGAAACCTCAACCTTTTTTTTTTTAAATGAGAAAATAATTTTCTTCCCAAGACTAATTTTCAATTCACATTGAAAATGTAAACACTGGAAAGCAAAGAAGGTGAGAAGGTGACACTTTAGGGACCAATATTTAATAAATGTGAGTATATTTTTAAAAATGCCAAAAACAGCTGGTCAAAAGTTTGCCCAACCTGAAGGTATCAAGGGGCATGACTTCCAATTGCACATGAGAGTAGCATCACTCTGAGAACTTCTGACTTCCAGCCCCACACAACTAGGGGTCTAGATGTAGCTGAGTGGGTTTTCTCATCCTGCACTTGCAGGTGACAAGACTGGTATGCTTAAAAATCACCAGCCCAGTATACGTTCAATCCCATAAATATGTTTGACAGAGTACATAATACTGATGTTCTTTTCATGTCTTTGGTCTGGATATGGTTTGGGGCAAGGGTTAATCTTTACAACAACAAAAATTAACCCTTCCTGCCTTCTTTCCCACTGATCAAGCAGGACTGAGCCAAAGTTCATAAAATGGAGAAAGTCACTCAGTATTTAATCTCACTGAAGACTAGCAATTTTAAACTAGGTTTCTAACTTCAGGTAGTCATCCTCCAGGATACTTTTCAGAAGATTGATAGATCTAGAAACAAATTAATTTCCCTACTGCAGAAGGTCCTGTCACTCTCCATTTTCAGTAAAAAAATATCTTTAAATAGGCAATGAAATTTTAGATGGCAACAACTGTGTGAGATGAATCCCATAGTTTAAACTACTTTTCGTCTGAATTTTTGAGTTAGATATGGTTCTAGAGAAATAATGAAGAGATGGCTTACAGTTGGTTTTGATTCCTTTGCTGATTAAATACAAAATTAATATACTTGCAAGTATAATTTTGCAAGTATATTTCTGCAAGTATATTTCTGTCATTTCTTCCTGCTCTTAATACTTGTATATTTTCACTATTCCTTCAATTCCTAAAGTAACAGTTTATCTTTATTATTTTTTCATTCTCCTTAATAAAACATTGTTTATGCTTTATCTTTCCATTTTTTCACGTCTTTTATTCTGTTTTCCCCAAACACTTAATTTTCATTTTAATCACCTCCTTTGGTTTTCATGAATGTTTTGAGGCTAAATTTTCCACTTAAATACCCCTTTTATGCCTCACCACTGATGTCCTGCATGTAACAGATCTCTACATGGCCCTCTGCGTTTTTGGGTTATATCTTGGCCATTAATCTTTCTTTATTGCGGTATGTTTAACAAACTGTTAAAAATAATGGTAGCTGGGAATGAAAAAGTGTGGTGCCCTTTAAGAGGCATTGTTTGAACTGATATTTAAAGATTTCTAATTCTCTGGGGTCAGGAAAGTAACATTCTCATGTTTTTACAAGTCGTTTTGCAGCAAGTCTTATATTGTCCAGAAATGATGTTTAAAGTTTCAATAGCTTCTGGTTCTCTGTGCCACATCACCTTGCAATTGCCCCCAAATTGTTTCTGAATCACGTTTCCTCTGGCAAGGAGTGGTAACCCTCATTTTATATTACATCGTACAATGTACAGTGCTCTCACCCCACTCATAACAATGTTAATGTCAGAATGAAAAATGATAAAGCATAAATTAAATAGCAACCATATGTTTTCTGTAATATATCTTTTTGTTTTCTGACCCAGGTAAACAATTTCCTTATATCTCCTGTTCAGATCTGCATTTCATCCTCCAGATTTGCCTCATGAACACCACAGAGCAGGCATCTTGCCTGTGTCCAGACAGCTGAACTTGAACTTCAGTTAATACAAAGTGATAGTGCTCATTGCCGCTAAACAAGCTTTTTGTTTTAACCAGCGAGCTTGTTAAATAACATATCTTCCATCAGCCTACGGTCATTTTAGAGCTTTACAAACAAACTTAAGCTTCCAGTCCATGTTATAACAAAGAACAGTGAATCTTTCCACGGGATTATTCTAGTAAAACCTTTGTAAATTATCTGAACAAATAAATGTTACAAAATTCTACTGGTTGGGCTCCCCACCCTCCTCCTCCCCAGCCTCCACCGGCAAGTGGAAGGCGCTCTGTATATGTATATCACATTCTCTAAAGAGGAGGCCATCCAAAAGCTACAGAAATGATTACAATAAAATACAAGTGACTAGCTTCCTCTGGTGCTGAAGGGAGATTATCTGTGGGCCAAGGTCCTCTCCACGCATGGGTCTTTGGTACACGAGAGCACAGCCCAGCTGGTGGGTCAATCATTAAAAATTATCCTGGATACATTTTTCTTCCTTTCCCCTGAAAGATGGTTTCTGAACTGCAGACACCCTTTGTTTGGTGCACAGGGGCTGTTACAAAGAGGGGTCACTGGCAGCAGGGGCAGCAAGGAGAGGCAATGTGTGCATGAAGGGTGAAGGTGACGTTCACCATGCAGCTTTCGCAGCTGCAGCAAGAACTGCACAGGGCTCTGAGCGCTGTCAGGGTGCTGTGCCCATTTTGAGTTGTGTGTATTCTCACCTCTGTGCTGACAGATCATCCTTGGCAGATTCTCTGCCTTGGTCTCACCTGGCTTCCAAAACCAAACCCTCCCATTGCTCCCTGTGTGATCCTTCCTGCCTACTTCACGTTGACATCTAATCAAGTTCCCAGCCAAAACCAAAAAATATATGAAATCTTGTGCCTAGCTTGTCATAATTTTTGCTTCCTCTGTTCTGTGTATCATTTTCAGCACCTATTTTGCTCATCTATTTCTTTTGCTAGCTGGGCAGGGCAGCTTCTCCTGCTGATTCCTCTATGTGACTTGTTTTTTTGCTGGAGTGCAATGACGAACAGAGACACGCAACCAGGCTTATTGCCACAAATGGTGTCCCCGCACCACTGAAATACATGCAGTAGTAAGTAATCTGCTGAGAAGCAGGACGTACTTCCCAGGTGGCAGACTGCCACTCACTTATATTGGCTCTGGTGCACTGCACTAGCTCTGTTACATTGGCTCTGGTGCACAGGCTTGTCTAGTTAGATGAAAAATGAGGGTGAGATTCATAGGAGGCAAATAAAATTAAGCCTTTTGTCTGTCTGCCGTGAAGAATAAGAAACAGGAGCAGCCAAGGAGAACATTTTAAGACAGAAAAAAATAGCTTCTGGAGGTGTTTAATTTTCACCTTTGATTATAGGTGGAGTCTAGAGAACCAGCTTGGGCTTTACATTTGGCTTTCAGATAGCTGAAGGAATCCATCCTGTGCGCTGAGTGCCAGCCTGTGAGATCTTGCAGATATAAATCTTACTTTTTTTTCCATATAATTTTTCAATGATCATAACTACATAGCACTGAGGTGATACTAAAATTTAAGTTTTAGCATTTTACTGTTCACGTACGTTTTTCACAACTGTAGTGTTTTTGCATGAATCAGACATTTTTTACCTGAATTCGCATTTCTGAATATACTGAACAATAATTTGCTCAGCTTTCTTGGTAATTATATGTCAATGGTTAAGACTGCAAGAAAAACTGAAAAACCTGACTGACTAATGAGTAAAGTCAACATTCTTTGGTTTTGGTTGTGAATGCCAGGTAAGAGGTCTTAATTCTTTAACAGTTATATGAGAAATAATAGGCTAGATAGTGCAAGAATAATGAAGAGAAAGAGTTGTAAACCAATCCTATATTAAATGTCATATACTCAGCAGGTTAGACTGATTAGATCTAGTGACAATATTTTTAAGACTTGCATAGGAACTCAAAACCTTTCACACATTCTTTTTCTCATCTTTTTTTTTTCCCCAGGAGGAAAAAAAGGCATTGACTCAAGTCTGGAAATGTATTTTAAAAACCTGCACATACGATAGTAAAGATTGCTCTGATACATGCACTTCAAACACCAATCTAGATTCAAAAGGCCATTTGGACCTCGAGTTACAATTCTACCTATAAAGAAACAAATTTCAGGGAGAGTGTTACTCAATTTGGCTGGAAATATCAAAGCGTCATGGAAAAACAACAGGTACCAAGTTCCCTCTGGTTTTACTGAGTAACTCTGTGAAGTTCTTGGAAAGTTCCATCCTTTCTAACCTGGAACTGGAATTTGGCAAGGCAAAATTTGGCACCTTGGAACATCTTTTAATTCTTAAACCAGATTGAGATAGATATTTTTTTGATGCAGCCCTGCCTGTTTGCAAATAAAGTGTAACACCCTACCTTGCTAAGCTCAGGAATACTCAGTAAGAAGATGGGATTTGATTTAATTCCATTTTTTCTTCCCCTTCCTAGGAATCCTTCAGCCAGCTCTGTGACCAGAAAGAGATCTTTTCATGCACATAATCCTATTGTCTCTGGGACTCCCTTACCGTTCCCTTCTGAATACTTTTTGGATTTTTCCTCCTTGAATTCTTCTCACAAAAAAGTCTATGCCAATGTAACCAAATCCCAACTCTGAGTTTAGAAAATCAATGCCCTTTGGGTGATATAGCTAATTCCTACTCCAGACTTGCACATAGCTTCCTCTGAGTGGAGGCACCTATTGCCCCAGCAACCCCTTCCAAAAAGGGGCTCTGATTGCTTTACAAACTCAGGGTGGATGAAAAGCAGCCGTTACACACCCCAGTGAGGTTTAAACCAACTTATCATAGTGAGAAGGGATGCTCCCAGCCCCTTGCTTTCTGCTTCACCTTACCACAAGTCATCCCTCACTCTGGTCATGAAAGTATCTGTGTGAAATTCGGTCAGAAATAAATTTACTCCATGTGACATGTCTACTCTTCATACACCTGGAGGTCTGCCTGAGTCACCCCTGCGTGACCAATACACCAACATGGCACAGGACTGAATTAGATCGAGAGAAAACCTGAGTCCTCAGAAAGGCACAGGGGCATCAGATCATCACTGTGCCTCAATTCATAATCAGGCCTAACTCTCCAGGCACAGCACCGGCTGTAGAAAAGCTCATCCTTGTGCTTTGGTCTGTGCCGGATAAAGGATCTTCTAAGCCCACTTCACAGCGTGCTGTAAGACAGCATAGGATACACCATATTCTACAAGACACGTGACATCTGCCCTCATTTTCCTGCAGACTAACTCTTTAGAAATCAAATGCTGCAATAGTCCAAAACCTGCTGACTTGTCCTTCTACTTCTTATGTGAACTCTGAGGTTTTTGTCACTTGAGCCTATTTTTGTAATAATATCTACAGAGACTCATGCGCTATTCACAAATAGCCAGGAAGCACAGTTTCTAGACCGTGGCTTAAACATTCAGGCAAGGGCTAGACCAAAGCACAGGGGAAACCCTTACCGCCTTTTCCAGTCTTTGGATGCCCTCTGTGTCTTTGTCTTGCTGGAAGACGAAGCTGTGAGGGCTGGCTAGCGCTGCCAGGACGAGATTATTCCATGCCTTAAGTTAAACACGTAAGCGTTTGAAGGATCGAGGCCATCATTCCTAAAGCTTTAATAAACTTTACAGTAGAAATAAGTTTCCCTTAACCCCATTTATTTAAACAATCCATATTGTTTTATATAGAGGAAACTATCCAATGCAAATACAGCTAAATATTTTAATGGTTTACACATTCATTTTAGAAAGTTTTCTTTTAATTTGTTAACTTTTGTTCCTTTGAACCGGCTCAACCTACTCATTTAATCCTTTGAGCTTTCAAGGGACAGCTTGCAGAAAGTTATATACACAAATATAACAAACATTTCAAATAAAGCACAATGCATAAAGCAGAGAAAGGGAAAAATTTGACAACAGCTGCTAGATTTAACACTAATAGTTTTGAAAGATTTTGGCTTAAAGGTTAAGAGTATCTTATGACAATAAGCAGACTTTGTATATAATGTCAACAGCCCTGTTGCAACATGTCCAGTTTTAATTTATTCTTGTTCGCTTGCATAAGACAAATAATATAATTATGTATGTCTGGTTCATGACATTCAAGTTGGAAAAAAATCAAATAAATCATGTTTTTTTAAGAATAGCAACTTCTAAAGCCTTTGGCCTACGTCCCTTATTAACATTAGAGACATTTTTGTCTGAAAGTGATAACCTGAAAGTTTGCAAGTATTTATTTATTTTGATCAGATTTCATCTTTTTGAGCCTTTTTGCTTCCGAATAAGCTAGCGGTAACTAGTATCCTCCTTAGTCTTTCTTTTCTTTTTCTTTTTTGTGTCCAAAGAACATTGCAAATGATATCAATTACCTGATTAGCAAAAAATTTAAAGCCCTAAGGACTGCACTCATCAAACTTTGAGGCTCAGTTTGGACCAGTTAGGCATGCTGACAATTTGGAAATACTTTTATCCCCTGCTTATATTATTCTTATAATGGTAAAATAACACAAGAGATATTAAAACTATATATTAATCACACATTATAACATATACGGTGTTTCAGTGTGTTTCCTAAGATCAGTCATCAATCAGTAAATCTGTTTATTTGCATATACATATTAAAAAAAAAAAGAAAAAATACACTTTTTAGAATCATATTCTTAGCGGACATAAAGCAGCCTCACATTAATCCCTTCTGTGGAGCTCTTTACATGAGAGGTGAAATTAATTTCACATGACTTTAGATGTCTGGTGTAACACAGACATTTAGTATAAACTAATCATGTAGGCGTCTATTATATTATCAGGGAATTAGGCACTTCTACAGGATGATACATACATCTGTCTGATACTTATGTTCAGATGGGATCCTAAAAACTGGAAGAGGCTATATCTTCCCTTTGACTCTGAAGGGAATCTAGGGTGTGGTTTACTTTAGATGTATAACTTCTAGGTAGCTTTAGGTAAGTAAAGTGAAATCCACTCCAGGTGAAGATCTGGACTTTTAATATAAATTACCGTATCTACTTTGAATAAAGATAGCAATACATTTTAATGGTTTCAAATAAACCTTTTTGGTCCCTTAGGAGGACGTAATAGGGTGAATTAGTGTTTAGGATTTTTTATATGCATTTGTTTTACACAGAGGGACTACTCTGGCTTCAGTGAAAAATTTCCTGAGTTAGAGACGATTAAATGAAATCAAAATCTCACTAAGGGAAAGATGAGATAGTACTAAGATGGATGGCAAAAATAAGGTCTAATATAGAATGCATAAGCTTAGCATGAAATGTGCATTGAGAGCTTGGAAAGTACACTAGTGACATGTATCTGTGTAATGGTTCCAAAGCATTTTCTTTTGGATGATATTAAGACTTTATAAAACAAACATATGCTCATGCTAATACTGTTTTGAAGTAAACGTATTAATGCAAAAACGTCCAAACAAATGTGCCAGATTTCCTCAGGGTTTAACTCCCACAGCAGCAGAAGTAGTCCAGAGTGTTTGAAACACTTTCCATAGGAGCATTTTTACCATGCCAAGATCAAAGCAGGAGTGCTGTGCAATTGTGGCAATGCAGAAGCCTCCGCAGCATACACACTGCAAGAACGTTGCTGCATGTTGGAGTGGGAAGAGTCCAGATGTCCTTCTTCTTGGGTACAAGGTGCAAGAAAACCAGGACGTTTTTTCTTTACAGAAGGGAATTGTCAGTATTACAGGGACAGAGACCATGAAAACCTTCTCATCTATGAGAGGCTTATCAGTGGAAAGAACTATGCCTTTGCAGGCACATCAGTGCATGTTGAATCAAAAGACATTGCCCTCAGTAGAAGGAGGAAGGCAGGGCCCCCCCCTTCACATTTACCAGCAAACACACAGGAGCTACAAGTCCTCCAAACCCCAGGGACCTGCACCATATCAGATAGAAACAACCCCACCTTATTTCTCAGAAATTGGAACACCCATAACCAGCCACAGGGTGATGACATCACTGTGGCTGGTTTTGTTTCTTCATTTTTTAAAATGGTTATGCAAATGACATTTTGTGGACAAACATGATTTAATAAATAGACTTGCTTCTTGGTTGGCCACCAGTTCAATCATCAAAACTTTCCCGCCAGGTCCAAATCTGTCCACCAGGAAAAATGCTGGTAAACCTGGACTGGCCAACCCAGAGAAGCAGAATACAACCCTTTGGGGATAATCCTTTAATGCCTAGAAGTTATTCAGCCAGAGTTTTGCAGGCAGAGGACTGAATCAAGCGTTTATTAACCAGATGATCTTGTTACTCCTACAAAGAACCTTGGATAAAATTGTACATTTAAAACTCTTTATCTGCTATATATGCCAGACTTGGATTTACTAGAGGGGAAAGAGAAGAAATAGAAGAGGAAATGCTCAGGGAACTCTAGCTGCTCCCATTACTACTCACTAGTTCAGCACATAAATTGCAGTCCCTGCTGCAACCCCGAATTCACTGCCTCTCCTTTCATATTGGGCCTTTGTTCACTGCTCAAATAACTCAAATACTATCTGAAAAAGTGTGCAGATATATATCAGGTGGAGTTCCTGACTTGCATATGTGAGTGACTATATATATATATATATAAAGTATATATATTTTTATATATATACAGACACAAATATATATATACAAATATATAAATTATTTGTATTTTTTAATTATTATTTTTCTCAGCCTTTTCTTGGGTAAAATGCTAAATTACTGGTTTTTCTTTCTTTCTTTATAGGGGTCAGACTGCATTGTTGAATCACTTTAAATCCTGAGTCAGTAACATGTCAGAGAGTTATAAAATGGTACTGTTGATGGAGCAGCCTAGCGTTGATAGGAAAGCTATTGATTGCAGATCTACTTTTAGATTGGATTTGTGCTCTGCAGTCCTTTTACCTGGTCATAAAATATAAGTGGGGTTTACAAAAAAATAGCAGTCCACTTAGGAAGTCTCTTAACAGGTTTTTTGAGCTTAAATGTACATTCCTTTAAGTACCTGTTAATTACTTTACTGTGATGATGCGCACCTGTACAATGTCAGACTGCCCACAGAGCCCATTTTTAAGTTGCCCCTCAGCCATTTACTGCCCATGATTCACAGTCGAGGGGTCTAGGATTATTGTCTACTGGGAATTACGTTTTAGTAGTACAACAGTGTGCTGGAGATGTCTTAATGGCTGTTCAAGTGAGATTGTTATAATGCCCACATTGTTGTTCTAGCCAGCACACAGCCCAATTGCTTTTTAAGTTATGGCATCAGCAAGCTCCAGGTCACCTGCACTTAAATCACATGCACATATCTGAAATGTTGATGCGGTAACTGGTAGCAAAGTATACAATACTTTTAACCTCCAATTTAGTGGGTGCTTGGGATCAGATTATACGAAGTGTGCATGTATGCTTCAACCTTTAGGGCTACAGCAAGCTTTGCTGATTTTAAATGTCATCGTAAATTTTGCCTTGAACAGCTCACCTCAGCTCATGTGCAGCTTTCCCCTTGGTAAGCCAGAGAGGATAAAGAGTATAAGTGGGTTGCATTAAAACTCATGTACACCTCCTTCATGCCCCAGCTCATGAGTTTGCTAGAAACATGTTCAGATGAGTAGAAATGCAGGGTACAGACACCCTCCTTACACCTCTCTCTCTTTTAGACAATGACCCCTGCACTCATGTGCACGTGCACTTACACACAGATAGATAAATACATGTACAGTCCCATACACACACTACGTCACAGGAAAGTAGCATAGGGAGACTGTAGAAACTCCATTTTCTAATATGTTCTGCTGGTTTCTTCCCCCATGACCACCGTGTAAGAGATTGAGCACATTGGTTGAGTTGTCCTGGGAACAGCTGGAGCAAAACATACGTCTCTTCGAATTCACTGCCAATGTGTCTATGGCACTTGGTTGAGGCCTTTAGCAGCATTATTTCTTTTCAAAGTCACAACCACCAGGCTAAACCATCCTGATTTCTTTTTTTGTTTGTTTGTTTTTTGGTGATGGTGTGCAGGCATTGACATTCCCAAGTAGATGTAGAAAGAAACTAAGGAATTTCTAATGGGTTTGGAGCCTATGAGGTTTCCCGGCAGCACTTGTTACTTCAACTGATTGGAAATATTGGATTGTTCCCATAGAAAGAGCAAAACAAGCTTCCCCAATCATAACAGCAACAAGAAAACACACAGCATCCTCCTACCTCAAATTTTCCACTGAAAAACTGAAGAAAGCAAAAACTTTGCCTAATCATTCCAGTTTCCTTCTCAACAAAAAAATCAATTTTTCTGCCGATTGTTTTCTATTTAAAAAATGTATCAGTAACTCCCTCCCTCCCTCCAATTTTCAGTCAAAAGCAATTTTGAAGGAAAATGTTTTAACTGATCCCATTGCAATGTCAAGAGCTTGACTGAAGAAAAAATTTGATTACTTCAAGGCATCTGATCTTACTTAGCACTATATCTATAGAACTCTTCCTCATTACATGAATTTGTATCCCAATAGTGTTGCTGCACACATTATCTCCTGGCATACCATCACTGAAAAGGCACACTTCTCAAACAACTTTCCCTTTTATCAAAAACGCAGAACTGGTATTTTTAACAGATGGTATTTTCACTGCTTTGAAATTTTTACAGAGAATGAGCTAAACACATTGACTTGGGCAGGGGGAGAGGCGGTGCAGGGAAACAAGGAGGGAAGGCAGGAAGGAGAAGAGATTTTCATAAATGCTCAATGTGGACTCTTTTCTCCCCATTAAAAATAAGAATTTTACCCTAGGTTTCAATGGGATCAAAGTAAGAGCAATGCTGACCACTTTGGAAAAAAAAATCACACTCCTCAATGTTATTAATATGAGTCATAATTAGAGATGGAACATTTGATCCAAACCCCAATTAACTTCAGGGGAAATTTGGATCCAAACTTTATGGCTTGAATTTATTTGCACGCTGGGCCAAGACAGAACTCCTGACCCAGTGCTGTCCAATCCCTCCCCCACTAACAAATCCTTTGGGGAATTGGAGATGCGTATCTGGTTCAAGATCTGACATTTTTGGTTTGGAGCTTGGTTGACAGTATATCTTACACATAAAGAGCAGTTTCCACCTCAAAATGCCATTTGTGCTTTAAAAAATGCATCTGTACAGGAGGCTGATTCTTAGGAAGAGCCTGGCAAAGCCAAATGATATGCTTTCTTCAGCATGTTTGCAAATAAGATGAAAATGCTCACAGATTACTGATTTTCTCAAAACTTTCTGTCTTTCAGTTCAGAAAATTCTCCCTGGAGCACTAGGTGCATTTTCTAGTTCAGGCAGTGATCCTGAGCGTTTGACTCTCTCTTTTTTGCTCGTGTGGAATCACACTGATTTCAGCTTGATTGTTCATTAAGCAAGTCACTACCCAGCCTGAAGACGTGTGGGTAATCTAAGCTTTAGTGTCACAGACAGACCTGGGAAATGCCCCTGATAATCCAAGATCATTGTAAGACCACGTGCTGTTTCATGTTGGTAGCATCTGGCAGTGAGATCTCCAAGGAGGTTTAGAAGGAGATTCAGGTGGTCCTATATTGAAAGCTTTATTCTAAGATCAGTAAAATGAACTTTAACACTGCAAGGACTCTGGAATACATTAGAAAATATTTTTTCCCACAAGGCAAATTAGCTAAAACAAACAAAAATTGTGACATTAAACGTAATTGAATGTTACCAGATTTTATGTAGCTCTAGGTCAGATAGACTTTGACCTGATGCATTTTTTCTCCCACCCTATCTAGCAATCTTGTTCAAAATTACTGCAAAATATTGTCTTTAAGAAGCCAATCATTAATTATTTACGAGCAGTATTTTACTGAAAGAGTTTAAGCTGTTTGCTTGAGTTATAAACTCCATGGAGAGTTGTGTAAAAGCTTTTTTCCCACCTTTTCGGTTAGTGAATGATTCATTAATCCCAGAGTATATACAAACATTTAGGAGGCAGCAGCATCCAAAGGTTAAAGCATTTGCCTCAAGAAGAATTGCTTCTCCTCTTAGTCCAGTTTTGTGACTTAGGGTGATTCACCTCCCACTCTGCATGCCTCAGTTTCCCATGCTGTAACCTGGCATGGGTCTTTTTTATGGAGAGTCATGTGCTCTAGGGATGAGAAGTCATACAAAGGAGTTGCGTTTTCATGTTTGTGAGAGCAGCCCCAGAGCCTAAGTAGGACAGAATATGAAAGAGATGGTAGGACCTGGCTTTGGTAGCCAACAGAGAAAACACTTGATTTTTTATCACAGGCTAGAACAGTGGTAGTATTCCAAAGGACTGATGACATTACCAAAGCAATAAAAAGGAGGACCACAGGTCAGTGTTCAGAACAGTACATGGCACACTATCTTGGTCCATAACATAATGAATTGCATATTGCACTGTTATATTGCACAGGGGCAAACCTGTGATTCCTCCAGCTGTGCTGTGAGCCAACGAGGTAATACAGACAGAGCAATGTAGGCACTGGGTCGTGCTGAAGCAGTCCTGTGTAATCCAGTGTGGAACTAGCTCAGCACACGGGTGATTAGCCTGAGTCTGCCTGCACTGGCAGATGTGGGCATACCCTCAGCTGCTTGGAGCCAGATTTCCACCAATAACATTCAAGGACCTAAAAATTCATATACATATCCTATTTTTCCAAAGCTTGGCAAAGATTTTGAGTTAAGTGCCCAGCTCTTCTTACTTTCACAACTCATCTAGCTCCAAGGACTATGGGCAGCAAGCTCTTACTGCTCCATTAGATGTCTAGTCTACGTTATGATGCAAGAAAGCAATCAGAGCATGTTCAGTTAAGGTGTCTCCAAGCCTCTCCACAGCTCTCAAGCTGTACCTGGTTCACCACATAAGAACAGGAGAAATTCACTGGTGGTAAAAAGGCTTCCTATAGCTTTTGGCTTAATTTGGGAATCTAGGCAGACAGATAGCAAAGTAAATACTTGCTATAATTACAGCACATTGATTTACTGCCTTCTGGGAAATAGTACAGCATTGCAGTAATAATAAAGTTGTTCATGATTGTGTGTGTGTATATATATAGGTGTGTATATATATATATGTGCATATATATATGAAAGTAAGTGAAATGTTCCAGATTGACAATGCTGTAACAGAAAAAAAAAAAAAAAAATTTGGCCCCACGTACAGTATAGGATTTTTCCTTTTCTTTGTTCACAAAATGCATTTTACCATGGGTGATAGAATTTTTGCATCATGAATATTTTATACCAGACTTTAGCCAAAGCCATGATATATCCCAGAAATTAACTTAGGGAAATCTGGTTCTCATTATTCTCTGATGTTCATTGATTTATTTGCTTTCTCAAGCAAAGAATTTTAGTCCCCAAACTTGGTATCTACTTAGCTTATTCTTAACCCTTCCATGGGGGGGGCGGGGGGGAGATAATTTATTTCTTGGGAAAGTGTTGAGTCATTCTTTTTTCATGCTATTGGACTAACTTCTATTATTTGCATCAGCATAAATCAAAATATTTTCCATCCATGTAAGTAGAATTTGGGCCATCTTGTCTACTCTTATATTTGCATCTGAAAGACTTACTGGCCTGATGGGAAGAAAAAAAAAAGAAAAAAAAAGAAAAGGAGAAATGTATTCATCTGAAATAGAATTTTATATATTCTTTGGATATCTAAGCCCTGAATTGCAGCTCATTCTCTTCCCTCCTCCCATTTCATTTCCCACCCAGCATCTGAGTAACTCTGAAAGCATCTGAACTCATCAGGCACACCACATTTGGACCTGGACGTTCTCTAGGCACCTGCAGTTCTGCATTGTGTGCATGCCCAGATCTACCCAGGCCTTAATGGGATCCAGAAACTCAGCTGCGTGGTGCCAAAGTTCCCTAAAGGGCTTAATCCCATAAACATGCCTAAAGCCCAGTTCATATGTTCTAGTAGGACCAGGCCTCTCACAAGCTGTAATCATTTCAGTTATCTTTTAAAACAGCTTTCTGGAAAAGAAGGTGGTGCTCACTGACTTTTGCAAAGTAGTCAGCTCAATAGTGGATTTACCCGTGAGGTATTTAAACCCGAGTACAATTCCTTCCACAGCTTGAGGGGGACTTAACCCCCACCTCTTCACACCCTACAGAGTTCTCTATCCATCACATAATAGTGTGTTATAAAATACGATCCTGCTTTCTACTCTGTTTGAAGCTGTGCTATTGTACTATAAAACCAGCAATGTTCCTGGGTCGAGCAAGGAGCAACTGATGTCCCTAGATTATTTATGAATTTAGCATACATGGTGAAAAGACCAAAAGTAAAGCCAAAAGATTCGGAAGTCAGGTGCTTTCTTATAAATCCCTTCCAGTCCCTATTTGTTGCACCAATAGGATGAGCTCGGGTTCAACAGGAAATAAGAATACTGTGTAACTCAACAGTAATAAAAATTATTTGTTCGCCTTCAGCCCAAGAAGAGACATTCAAACCTTACTTTCCAAATTCCTACCAATTTGCCTTTCTCTGGATGGAACAGCTTCATCAATTTCACCTTTTTCTGCTGCTCTTAGAAAATAATATGCCTACGTGGCCATAGGAGGCAGTCAGCCTCGAGGTGGGGAGAGGCATCTTTCTGGCAATGTGATTTAGGTGTTTAAACTATGAGAAGCAGAGGAAGCTTAGACAGTGTCATGAATCAAGAAACAACCCACTGAAGAATACAGCTGAAGCAGGAGATAAAGTTGCCATGCAGTGACTTGTTCCACCCCTCTGGTAGGGTTCACTGCAATCACTAACAATGCAGTAAAGGGCTGCCTTTTGAAATGCTGAGCTTGCACAGCTTCTCCCAACTTCCCTAAAAACAAACAAGAAAGAAGGCTATAAAATGGCAGGATCTGGTTTTCTTTAGGTTCAGCAAGTCTTGAGCTATTTAAATTCAATATAAGAGGTTTTTAAAAAAAAATTAAAAAACCCTTTGAATTGGAATTTTGCAGAATTCTATCTACCTCAGAGGACTAGTATTAAGACCCAGGACTTCTTACCTCATGGCCATGATTTTAAATCAAATAAAGAACTACACTGACAGAAACTATCATTTGGTATGCATTCAGTAGCTTGTGTGAAACCAGACAGCTATGCCAGGCAACGATGCCCATTAATTCCAGTAGTTAACAGCACTTAACCATGTCAATGTTGTGTTTCAGCTTACAAACATGACTACACATTTCATCACGGGCCCATTAATGTCTTAGTTTTACATCTTGTCCTGGATAAAGAGATCCTTGCTAGAAGAAAGCCCTAAAGTAGGCCCATTTGTGGTCACACATGTGTTCCTCCATCTACAGGTGACTAGCAAAGAGCAGCTGAACTGAACTTTGGTCTATCGGTCCCCACCTCTGCAGGCAGACCTCTCACACTGCACCTCTCTCCAGTCTTCTGGTTTGTACCATACAATCCTTCTTTTTAGCAAATTGCATTATGAGCATCACTAATATTAAAGAGGAGATTATGTTCTGTATTTTTAAAATCATGTTCTTTTCTGGAGAAAATGCTCCGTAAAATTCACCTGAGAATATCGATAAGACAATGACTTAGGTTGTTATGCCATTTTAAAATACTTTAACCATTTTATGTTTAGAATTCTCTTCATTCTTATAAATTATCCTGCCTATGGTGGTTTATTTTGAACAGAAAATGACCATAAGAGGTGTTTAAAGATTTTTACTGATAGTATCTGGTCAAAGCATCCTGATTCCCACTAAATGTTTTTCACAACTGATTCAACTAGAAGACACCTGTGGGCTGGGAGACCCACAACTGTCTAAAATGGTTTAGCTGTGTCACTCTCTCCTATATTATGTCACCACCAAACCAGCATGACTTAACCATAGTTAGGTTAATCAGGTAGATGGAGGCAGATACGTGGGCTTGTCTGTGACAGCAAAACTTTGTGGCATTAATGTATTGTTTTACTATACGAACTAAAAATGGTGCATCACTATTTGTAACTCATCTTTCATGTGAAACATTTGAAATATATTTAGTCTTACTGAAAATATCCTGAGTTTGCTGCTTCTTTTATTTTATTAATTGTTCAAAAAACTTAAAAGTTGAAACATTTGACATTAACTTTTTATATTTGTTTGCAAAAAACCCTTACACGAACCTGAAGAAATGGGTCCTCTGAAACGAGCAGAGACACTGCTCCTAAAAAGATCAGACTGCTCCGTTTTGTACTCAGAGAAAGTTGATGTGAAACTTGTTATATTTGAAATTAAATTCCCAAAAATAAGAGAAATAAAGGGATACCTAATTTCCTCCACACAAGGCTGAAAATTCACTCTATAATGCACTGCTGAGCGAGCAAATAAACAGCAAACTCACTGTTTCCTGTAGCATGTTAGCTACCTGCTTATTGTTGAAATGGCTTGTGTCAGTAGTATTTTTTTAAATTCCTGAAAATAAAGTTTTACCAGTAACACAAAAAGCCCACAGTATTAGTGTTATGCTTGTAGGCTGCCTGCCAATCTTTTAAAAGGCCATTGGATACATAACACAATGAACATGAGGGATTATTAAAAATAAACTCACATCTTGGTGCTTAAACATTTTCTCTCTTTTCCTTAAGAAGTGATTGCTACAGTGTATTTTTTGGGGAAAAAAAAAGCATAAGCAAGGGCAGCAGAACTAGATGAAATTTTTGTACAAAAGAATCCATTAAAAATGCTCTTTGGCTGTCTGTTTGTGCCCCTGAGTCTCATGAGTATAGTTGGCAAGAAATGAAAATCACTTATGGACTCAAAAGTGATATAGTACATTTCCTACCCTTTTAAATCCTTTAATGTGTCCCCAGCATCCCATGTAATTTAGGGAGGGACATCAGAAAGTTTGGATGCTTTTTTGAACCTTGTTCAAAGAATTCCAAATACTTTGAGTTGTAAAAATGGGATGGAAATTCTATAAGAAAAGCCTTTCTTGCAGATTTTCATACCTTTTGCATGGAATTAGAATAAATCTCTGCAGAAATGAAAGACCATGGAACAATTGCAAAGGTTAGTCATATCTTTCCAATTTCAGTAATTTGATGATCTGCATTTCAGTTGATTCTAGGCAGTAGGAGCTATTCCTTTTTGGGACAATGGTAAGGCCTGGTGAACAGGCTTAACTAATTTATTTAATTTCACTGAGATGTAATCTAGGGATTAATAAGGAACAGCAACTGATGCCTTGCCACATGCTCTCTGGACTGTGTGATTTCTTTGCTCTTCTTAGCTGTTTCACACTTTCTCAAGCCCAGAAAACAATCATAAATCAAACTAAATATTTATATAGCTTTTTGGCATTTTTCACGCGTGAGTGAAAAAGACGATGGGTAAGCTGGTAATAAAAATTCCAAGGAAAAATATTTTATGGAAATTCGCCGATTTGTCAAAATACAAGTGCTTTACAGAGGCTGTTTGAATCTGTTGATGCTACAGTGGATGTAAAGAGGATTTATCATGCTTGCAACTACACTGCACTGAGGTAATGAACAGACTGTTCAGAATATGTCCCATGAACAGAGTCATGAAATCCATCGGTGGAAATGCTCCAGATTTTTACTAGTGGACTACAAAGCAGAATTTGGTCTCAGATTTCTGCTTTGAGGATGCTGAAATCTAAAACACGTTTAGGAGACCATTTTAGGTTGGAGTAAGTAACTTCAGTAACAAGGGTAATTAGTGAATGAACATATAGGGGAAGATGACTATTACCTAGCCTAAATGACCAGAATAGGCACCAAGGCTCCAGAAGATAAAACAGAGAGTGTTTGTCTCCAAAGACAACTTTTTGAGTTAAACACAAACAACGGTTCAAATAGAACAAGGAGGCTAAACCTAGCCAGTAGGAAATGCTGGACACATCATTTGTCTGAGGTCTCCCTTTCCAAGGAAATATTTGTATATGACACAAATCCATTCATCCAAGATCCAGAATACAATGGGTACTCTACATACTTAAGGTAGCATGGTTAATTTGATTTTAGAGAAAACTTTGAACCAGAATCTTCTGCTTCCTTAGTTCCCTAACTGTGAGATTTACAGGACAAGCTGAGAAGCACAAGCTTCCCTCTTCCAGTAGGAGCTATGAGAATGCGCAGCCCATTGGCTGGAGGAAACACAGTGTTTGTTTTCCATGGCCATGAATTTTTGTATTCTGTATTGTAAGACACAAACACAATGGCAATTTTAATAAATTAAGTTGGATTTGGGGATTGGTTGTGAGCACTGAAATTTGGTCATCTAAACTGCTAAACGGATAGCATGGATGCTAACACTGTTTTGGCTTGGGCTCAGTTATCATTTTCCAAAATGGTTGCCAAACACGGTTCAGGATCCACCACATGCCCACCCTGTTCTTAGGAGACCACAGTATGGATGTGGCCAGATCATTGCAGCTGGCCTCAAGGCCAGAGTATGGGTCCTTGTACTCTAGTTTACAGGTACCAGTATAACCAGACAATCCTAAAAGCAGAGCAAAAAGTCCAGGTCTGTCTTGCTCCTGCTGGTTACCCTGAAGATGGTTATTGAGGCTGTCTCCTGCCTAACTCTTGTCAACTAGCTACAATCTCACAGGCAGGACATTCTCCTAGGAGCTAGAGAATGTCTGTAACACTACTGCTCTTTCCAGCTCCTTATAACGAGTCTACGGGACTAGTGTACCTAGCTAAGCTGCAGGCTGATGAACATCAATACTGGAATTCAAATGACTGAAGTGTTTTGGCTATTTTGAAGTGAAAGCAGTGTGGACCATGTATGGAACTTGGGTCCTCTTCAGTCCATGATGTCTGCAATATGGATCTGAATGATCAAGATACCCAGTGCAAAAAGGAAATCAGGTATACAGTACTGCATCACAACAGCCAACAGGACCAGAACAGTCTTATGGTGTCTTCCATTAAAAAAACAAAAAAGGAATATGCCTCCATTTAGTCATAGAATCACAGAATCAGAGAATGGCTGAGGTTGGAAAGGACTTTTGGAGGTCATCTAGTCCAAAACCCCTGGCCAAGCATGTCCAGACAGCTTTTGAACACTCCGAGGAAGGAGGCTCTGCAACCTCTCTGGACAACCTGTGCCAGGGCTTGGCCACTCTCACAGTGAAAAAATATTATTTCCTGATGTTCAGGAAGAACCTCCTGTGTTTCAGTTTGCACCACTGAAAAAGGCCTATCTCCCTTTTCTTTACATGCTTCCTGCAGTTTTTTATGTACGTTGATAATATCCCCTCCCCAGACTTCTCTTCTCTAGGCTGAACAGCCCCAACTCTCTCAGCCTTTCCTCCTATGAGAGATGCTCCAACCCCTTAATCGTGTTAGTGGCCCTTTGTTGGGCTCTCTCCAGTATGTCCATGTCTCTCTTGTATGGGAGAGCCCAGAACTGGACACAGTAAAATGAATCAAACCCAAGAATAGTGTTAAAAGATAAGGTAAGTTTTGAAGTCAAGTACACAAAACATAGAAAATGGTGAAAGTCTAGTTTTCCTCAGGCAACATAAATTCAGCCTGCATGCATGTGTGCATTACTGTAAGGTCTCGAAGTAAATGTTTGTCTACGACTTCCACAATGAAAAAAAACCACCAAAAAACTTCTGCTAGTGCTATGTAGGGGCTATTCAGATTTCAGGTACTGAAACTTGTGGAGGAACTCATCTAACTTTAGCAACAAGTTTACAGATGAATGCCTCCTGAAGCATTTTTCCTCATGTTAATGCCTAAATTTCCTATAAACTGAATACATGAAGGGAGGTGTCTGAAGTCATGAAGGAGGAGTTCTTATTAGCCTGACTTTAGGCACTTGGAATTCCTTCATGCTTTCATCCTTACCTGCTTTCCTTTATTTAGGATAAATTTAGGTGACTTAAACACTTTTGGAATGACTGATTCAGATACATGACGGAAGTATATCTGACTTTTAGACTGCCTGGGTTTTATTCATAACTCAGTTTTCCAAAGATGCTGGCTTAAAATTCAGTGGATCTATTGTTCAGGGGATAGGGAGTCTTGTTATTTCCTAAAGTCAACAGCCTCCAAGTTGTCTTAAATTGGCCATAAGTCTAGGAAGAAATTAATCAGGACTCCAAAATACAACTCAAAGTAGCTAGCTTGGTTAAATTGTATTATGTCTCTGAATGTCTCAAACAGGCCATATAGTTAGAAACAGAGATTGTGGTTGTGGTAGTGTGAATCTTTACATTTTTAGAAAGTTAAATGCTCCACAGACACTTTGTCTTTCATTCTTGGGACTTCAAAGAGACCTTTATCTCTGTCAGATGGTTACAGCATTATGTGCGCTGCTGATTTTTATATCATTTTATTCCAAGGATGCAATTATATATATTCATATATATATATGCCCATACACAAATGCCCACATATGTATACATGGTCACAGAAACATATTTGTATACATATGCATATACATGTGCGTGCTTGTGTATGGGCATATGTATGTATGAATACATATAAAAATAACTTTACAAATAGCTGTTTTATTGAAGTTTGTTGATAGCTTGAGTTAATGAATGGTTAGAATTTTGGCAAGTCCTGCTGGAATTTGGATCCAGTGCTCATAAAGCTAAGCAAAATGCTGGAATCTCATCTAAAAATGGACGTTTTGTGGTATGTCTCATATTATTGTTACATATGATCCATAAGGTCTGCTGAAAAAATCATAAAAAACTGGAAAGCAGAATTATTAATGAAAATCAGGTTCTATTTAAAGCTGGTGGTTTGGCATTATTGAAAAACTATGTGATTTCAGACTATAACAATCTTCACTTACCCATTTCGTGACAATTTCTTTTAATTATATTTAGTCAGAAGCAATTCCTATTTTTATTTTCTGACAATTTCTTTCTTTTTTTTTTTTTAGGCAATGACATAGTCTGTTGGAATGAGTAGTGGACTGAGTAACATTTCTTTAAGTAGTCCGTGAACACTTTTCTGTGCTGTGGCATTCAATGTTTTAGAAACTTCTCTGAGCAATACCATGTATAAGTGTAAGTAACTTGTTCTCCTATGCTCTCTATATTTAGTAAAGAAGTTTGTTTGGAACCCCACTGTGCCCATGTGGTTTCGATATATAATATGGTTGTATAATGAGAGAAAAAGACAAAGCAGCCCATAACATGCTCGATATTGTACAGGACACAAATGAAGATGGTCTCTGCTGCCAGTGGTTTACTGTCCAACATCTCCAACTTGAACATTACTCTGTTGGATGGACCCTCACCTCCATATGGAGCTCTACAGCAGCCAATGGACTCCTTTATATACACTGGTCTCTGCAGATGCAGTTCATTATGGGGCTGTGGCCCAAAAGACATACATGAGAAAGAAAACAGAGAAAAAGAGAGGAGGGAATACACGCATTTCAGTTGGCATATTCAAAGATAGCTCAAAGGCATGTGTTTTCCATTAAAACTAAATTGAATGTCACTTACAGAAGGCCATTTTGGCAGGTGACATACAAAAGGAACATCCCACCTGAAAGAGGTGTTAGTAACATTCTTTGCTATTCCTGTAAGGATCACCTGTGCATTATGACCAATGCAATTTGCAAAGAAATACCTTAATAAAAGGAATAAATCTGTTTAAAGACTTCCTACAGAGGACTGGATTATAAATTGTAGCTGTATTTTCAAATTATATCCAAATGCAGTTACATCTTAGCTTGGGTAATGCCAATAATCCTAAATATTTTAGACTGTTCAACACCTTCAATGTGCAGCATAAATTGAACTGAGTAATGTGATATTACTTGCAGTTGTACTTTACATATAGTCCAAGTTACAGCCATGGAAACAGCTTCAGCAAGGGACAACAGAATCGATTTTAACACACATGAATAAAATCAGTGGCTAAGAAACACATGGGTGGAATGGGAAATGCACTTCAACCGAGACTTCAGCTTCTGCACAGAAAAAAGAAATAAAGTAACCTCCCAGAATGGAATTCCACTTGTAGGGATTATGGTGCCAGGGACAAGACATGAAGGAAACTGCCTCTGTGAGAACTAAGTAGCAGTAATTTCCTTACCTATCCCCAAATCTTCCATGTACAGAGATTACTGACAGAAGTACAGTTAATCTGCCTGAACCCTAATCAGGTATTACTGGTATTTTAAAATGTTGTTTTCTGGGTTCTTCTTAGGTTGGTAGCAGCGGTTACTATAGTGTGGGATTTGGAGTGGACAGCCAACTTCACATGAATTTTCACCAGTCATGCATCTAATACAATCCTTGAAATAAATTAAAAAAAAGTGGGGGAGGGGAACAGGATGGGGAACACAGACACAGGATGACAGGGTAGAAAGAAGAGGGGTAAAACGAGATACTCTGTGTAAGAAAAGTGGTGTTTCTCCAGCTTATGATACCTTCAAAACAAGACTGGATACTTAAGTTAAAACCAAAATACTGTTAAAAAGGAAGCCTATAGTTTGTGAAATGTAATTGCTTATGGCAGTTCAAGCTAGATAATAATAGTGTCCTTTCTGCCCTTAAACCCTTTGATTCAGCAGGTCTGCTATGTCACTAAGAGAAAGAATCGATCCCCCTTTAATCAAGGATGATTTTGTGTTGCCAGTGTACATCAGTGTATCTGGTAATTTCTTTTAAAATCCTAAGATTTATACTTACTTACCACCTTTTCCATAATATAGCTGAAGGAAAGAGTAAGTAACAAACACCCAAAATAGCAAATCCCTGAGAAACGTTAGTATCGAGGAAAAAAAGAATGCAAAAATATAAGATTGCGTTCATAAAATAAAAATATGAACATTGACATTGAAATGTCCTTTTAAAAAAGATTTTAATACTGCACCAATTTTGCCTTTCTTCAGGCTGTCCCGGTAGTGAACATGCAGCAATAAGTTCCAATATTGGAGGAAAGTAGAAAGTAAAACCTAACTCAATGCCTAATCAGTGCACCATCTTTCACCATCCTTGCTGAATTATGTCTTAAAGCACTGGGGTACAGAGATGTTCCAAGTGACTTGCCCATGGTAACACCACAAGTACCAGAAAATCATGGGAAGGCTCTGACTCGCCTCTGGTCTAACAGGAACTGCTGTTAGAGATCGCTTCCTTTGGAGTGTGTGGGCAACTCATGGCACATTTCTGTTCATCGGGGTAGCTTGATTTGCATTCAGAGTGACACATCCTTAGAAGTGCATTTGCTCTGCTGTGCAAACATGGATATGCATGAAATAGAAAAAAAAAAGAAAAAAGAAAGAGAAAGAAAAAAATTAAACATCATTTAGTGGTTGGAAGTTATTTCCAGTTTGCAACCACTGGAAGCGTTGCCTGGAGAAAACTTTTCCCTCTGTTATTACAGAATAATAGCTTGTGGATGCTGAAAAGCAAACACAACTTGTGGTTTTCTTTTAAGTTACACTGCAGGGCTATCTCCCGCTTAGCATTTTAGCATCATGTTGTTTGGGAAAGGTCACGTTTTTACTTTCAAGACACCATTTGTCTTCAGTCCCCTCTTCTAATCTGCAAATAGTTACCCAATAGTTTTGGGCAGGAAGCCAAGCACTTGGTTACAAAAGCTGCTTCAAGTGTCATTTTACTAATCATGGAGGTCAGTATTGTGTTAAATAAATACAGGTAACCTTCATTGCATGATGTTTTTGCATTTACTGAAAGCTGAAAATACCAGTAACAGTACGTGCAGGTGTATGGCAGCCATTGGTGTCTGTAGTTCCAGGCCACAAATTCCTGTTGAGCTGGTAATAAGCTAAATAGTTATCTATAACTTGCTCTCACTGTGTTGGGATTTTTAAGCAGCTCAGACTATTTCCTGTTACAGCAGTCTGGAGTATATTCTTTCAGCTGGGGCCAAATTCTGCTATTTTATTTAAATCAAGTAGCATGTTTCTTTCAGTATCTTTACTGGAAGGATTACACACCATTGAAAACAAGATTCCATTTGATGTTAAGGTTGCACAGTTAATTATGATTAAATCAGCAAGTAATCTGTGTTGCAATTAAGCTATTGTGTTTTTACACTAGTGTGATGGATAACACCACCTTGATGACGTTGTTTAGGTCCATTCATCCACCAGCCCATATATTTCTTAGAGTAGCTAACAGACAAAAATCATGGAAGTGGACCTCTCAGTCCTTGCTTGTAGATGTTTTCACTGTTGTATGAGATTCTCATATATTCTCTTTACCTTTAATATACTGTTCTTCCTCTGCTGCCCCTAAAAATGAGATTAATTTTTCCACAGAGGAGTTGAGGACAGTTGCTGAATACTGCAATGAGAAATTTCTTGATGAAGAGCAGGAATTGTATTCTTGGGTAAGAAAGCCATTTATAAAAGAATTCAAGAAAATAATATCTTGTTTCTTCTGATCAGTATTACCAGTTGCTAGCAATTCAATCACAATTAAGTATTATTTATGTTCTCTGTGGTGAGACCTGGGGTCTTTTATTTGTGGATTTTTTATGCGAATATGAACGATCAATCAACACAGAAGTGCTCTATGAGGGATTAAATCAGACCTTGAACCCAGTACACAAAGATTTGTTATACTACAGGCTATATCTTTCAAAGTAAGTGATCACAGAAGTCCTAAACTGGTCTTTGAGAACTCAGTACTGAACCAAGGAGAGGGGAAGAAAGCAGTTAGAGTTTCCAGACTGATTTCCAGAATAATGGGGCAATGGGTCTGTCAACTTTACCCTGAAAGACACAAGCGAACTCTGCCACAAAGCCACATCCCACCCCAGTACAGTCAACCACAGAGCCAGATGACTTGGAAGGCTGTATGAGCCCAAGTATGTGCTGCGTTATCATAGTCATGCTATTCCCCATCAACAGGCAGAGCTCACTCACATCTGCTCAGGTGTCAGTAGGAATATCTTTTGTTTGGCTGCAGAAGACCATTTCAACACATCCACTGCTGGCATTGCCTGTTAGTATTGCATACATGCCAGCATACATGCTGGGATTAAAAAATTTAGCAGTGACCATTTTTTATACCAATGGGAGAATTATCCACTTTGATTGAAACTGAGCTTGGTCAAGACTGCAAATCCTATCCCACCATAAAACAGTTTCTTTTCTGTGTGGAAAAATAAAAGTCATCTTTCCTCCTATTTGCTCTTCCAGCTGCTTTGAGGAATGTCAATGAAATGCTAATTTTCTAAAAGTGGTGTTTTTTCTACTGAACAAATTAACAACTAGCAGAAAGATTAAGAAGAAAACCTATAGTGGAATGACTGAAAGATCTCAACTTTAAGCTTTTTTCCACCCAGAAAAGGAAGGTCTGAATTTTATGCATACCAGCATCAATTTTGGCAATTGTTTCAGTAAAGAAAGAAACAACCTAACAAAAATTGACCTTCTATTTCGATGCTTTCTAAAATAAAATATTAAAAATGTCAATTCAAAATTATGCTTAATTTTAAGACAATTTGGGGTCATTAAGAATAATAATAAAAAAAACCCTCTCAAGAACAACACTATACATTTTGAAACATTCTGTTTGGTCTGAATTTTACTTCTTCTCATCTCTCTGGTTTTTTATTACTGTTTTTCAAATAGCCACCAAACAAATCAACATGTTACCCCTAGCTGTAGGGAGAAGAATCCACTCCACAAATGACAGCTTCACAGGATCTCTGTGTGACACCTCGGTTAGCTGTGCAAGTCAGCTGCTTGAGAGACCTCCCAGGTGCAAAACGTCATGGCAGTGGTCAGTGTGCTGTAAAACTCCTGCTCCGTTACAGGAAAATCTCTTCACCTTCTCAGCTGCAGAGGCCTGAACTCTCCACCCTTCCAGCAATAAAGGCTGACCACATACTGGTGTACGCCAGCAAGAGCATGGCTAGTAGATCAAAGGAAAGGATTTTTTCCTTTGATTCAGCATTCATGAAGCTACAGCTGGAACACTGTGTCCAGTTTGGGTCCCCGAAACAAAAAAGGCATTGACATACAGGAGAAAGATCAGTGGAGAGCCTCCAGAATGGGTAGGGGTCCACACGACATATCAGGAAAGGCTGAGGGAGCTGGGTTTGCTTAGCCTGGAGAGGAGAAGGCTAAAGAGGAATCTAATTGTTCTCTCCAAATATCAGGCAGATGTAGAGGAGATGGATCTAGACACTTTTGACAAGTGCACATTGAAAGGAAAACGGTCAATGGACACTAAGTTGCAAAAACGGAGATTCTGTCTTAATATAAAAGAAAAAAATCATAACTATGAAAAATAAACATAGGAACAGATTTCATAAAGTTGGTGTGGAATCTCCGTCCTTGGAGATACTCAAAACTCAAGAAGACAAGGCCCTGTACTTAACGTAACCTGACCTAATTTGGACTCTAGCCCTCCTTAAGCAGGGGTTCAGACTCCCAAGATTCTTTCCAAGCTAAATTATTCTACATTACTACAGTTCAAGAGATGTTTTTTATTTCAAGAGAGGTACACTTTAAGGAATTATAATTCATTGCTTCATGTTTCAGCTTTGAAGTTACACTTTGCGCATAGCCTGTTGATCATACTTTGTGAAGCTGATTGAATGTAGGGAGCTGTGTAAGATTATGGACAAGATTCCCAATAAAACTTACTTTCTTGCCTGAGACATGAAAGAATGGAAAAGTCATGACAACAGGTTGGTCCGCTGCTAATAGGAAACTGTTCTACATAGCTGGGATTCATTATCTGACAGGTCTGCTAGGGTGAGGATTGAGAAAGAATACAAAATTCTTCCAGTATTTGATATAGTTCTGAGTTTTGAGACGATCTGGATGGGAGTTAAGAGCTAGTTTTTTATTCTGAAATAAGTGTCTTGACTAGTCTTTAGATAACATAGATCAAAAATTACAATGATACTTTATGGAAGACAGTGAAAAGAGCAAGAACCTCCAAGTCGTTTTAGACAAGAAGAGTGAACGTAAAGCAAAATAATGAAGGTCAACAAATAGCATGAAGATGGCAGTTCTCAGGGAATTTTAGGATGTTTGGCTTCAGGGAGGCTTTTATGAGTTAGAGTTTCTCAAAGTAGAGACACTGTTTAAGGAGCACCTGGAATAGTCTGGGTATAAATACGGAGTGAAATTGAAAATCATTAAATGACAATATAGAATAGCAAGGAGAGAGTGGGGGGTGAGAATGAGCATTTTGGTTTGGGAAGGAAAAAAATGACTAAATGAACTAATAATAAAAGTCAGGTGATACAATTCCTTGAGTGATTGCACCAGCCCGAGCTGGAACTCTTTGGGTCTGGGATGGATGACTAATCTTCTCCCAAGGGATCCCTGAGCCAAGGAACCTAAAAAAAAAAAAAAAAGGAATCAGAAGGAAGGAGCAAGGTTTTTATAGAAGAGTTGGATATAGAAGTTATTCTTGGATTAAGCGATCATGAGCTGATTAAACTAATTTTAGAACTACAAAACAGAATCAAAGTAATATTTTGGATTTTTAAGAGATAAACTAAGAAACCAAGGGATCAAGTCAGTGAAGATCACTACACTGAGGAGATTAAGGATTTGAACATTATAAAAAGATTTATGAAATTGCACTCCAGGTAGAAGGGGAGATTAATAAGGAAAAATTGCAGGGATGGGAAGAATTACAGAATGGTAAGGTGACATTTAAAGAATATGATTCTGATTACTCACATAAAGATAATTTAAATGGTAAATAATACACACATATGGTAAATAATACTCACATAAAGATAATTTAAATGGTAATAGATCCAGGTAAGGGTTGCCAGGTAATTAATATAATGAAGTGCTTACTTTATGAAAATAGATTAAAAAAATCTTTGTTTTGACTTATAAAACATCTAAGGTATATAACCATTTGTAATAAAGACATCTGGATCATAAATGTGAAAGACAATTGTTATTTCATTTAAAAGCTGATATTGGTATAGGATCAAATGAGCGTAAAATGCTTATGAAAGAACTTTGAGAAGAAATTTGAAGATTTCTAAAGATCCACATTGTGATTTTCAAGGACAGCCTTCTAAAGAATGTAGATAGGGGTAAGGAACCTAAATTGTTTCAAGATGAAACCTGAAACCTCAGATAAAGAAAGGATTGCATAACTGACTAGTATGATGCTATAACTAAAAATCAAAAGTGATGCAATAAGGATCCTTTTTTATAAAAAAAAAGGTACTCCTTTACTTATATCCTTAAAGAGCACCCTAAAGGAATCCTGGTCACTGCTTGCTGAGGCTTGGTTTTCCACTGTGCTTGTTTTATGTTAAACCTATGCTTTGACGTTTCTTCTAATCCCTGCTGAGGCTAGGAAGAAATAATATTTATTTTCACTCCTTGAGTCATAACTTGACAGCATTAGGAAGTAGAACAACGTTTTCCTTCCACCAGCCTTTTGGAGATAGACTTAAAATGGTTCTGCAACATTGGAAAGAACATGCTGGTGTATCCAGAGGTACTGCAAAACCTGTCACGTGTCTGACTAGTGCAGCTTGCCCTTGCAGTTGCCAGTTTTGGAGTCAGAAAGGAACCTTCTCTCAAGTCACACTGGCCAAGGTCAGTGAGGACTGCCTGCAGTCTTCTGTGGCACGTGACATGCTTCATCCTTCAGGATCACTTGGGCACATTCTCTTCTAAAATTTCACGCTATTACTCTTGACAACAGCCTTTGGTTTCCTTGATCTTTTGGAGGTGCTTAGTACTGTCTTGTGCACCTGGTGCCTCAGTGTTTTGTAGTAAACTAGGAAATAATTTGCGGCTTGCAGTGGGCAGTAGGAAGGGCAGGTGGAATGGCATCGACGCTCTTTAGAGATTCGTAAGCTTAGAATTACACTCTTCTAGCCTAATCGTAGACAGCTTCACGAGCGATCTACCTTTGAGGCATATTTGCTCTAGATTTCTCCTACAGGCACTGAAGTGAGATGGACATTTCCAGGGGGAGTTTCAATCCAAGAAATTTTGTAATTTTTTCCTTCTGAGTAAGCCTATTTCTCTCCTTGAACTATGAAAAACACAGAAACAGAAGACACAAAAGTAGGAAAAAAAGAGTTTTCAGGTAACACTTAAGGTTGCATCTATGAAAAGTGTACATGGAGAAATCAGAACTACTATACCTGCTGCATGATGCCTTGCACTTGTAGGGGGCTGAACACAAAGATCCATGTGGTCTCTTTCCCATTTATATTTATCTGCCCTATATGTGGTGAGGGAGCAGCAACCACAACTCTTATTGAATGGTCAGTAAAGATATTCTTCCTACATCACAAAGAGACCAGATATCCAAGTTGTTCATTTAAACACTGTAAGAGAAACAGTGAATTAAGGAACTCATACAAATTCTAAATTTTACCTGAAGTTATCAGAACAACTTAATTAAGTTTAAAATGATGGCTGTAAAACTGCAAAACACATTCTCAAGAGAAACTTATAAATATCTTGAAAATATATACATTTAAAATTAACCTCAATAAAGGATGTTAGTGAAATAATTAACTTCTTGTGATATTTAGTTACTGGGCAAGCCCACATAAAGTGCTCAGTATAAAATTATGTACAGATATCTGTACAGTACTACACTGTCTCAAATCTAGTCCTTGCTGAAGCATTCACTTAAAATAAAAGTAAGGATGAAGCCAATGACTTTGCAGTTGACACGGGACATGTTTCCGTATCATAACACCGAGATATTATGGACTAGATTTGAAAGTGTAGGCCTATGCAATTGCGTGCATACATTTGAGCATGCCTAATATGACCACAAATATTTCACATATGCAGGCAAATCACATTTCTGAAAACATACATCGCTAGTTAGCTAGAAAAATGCTCTGTTACCCTCAGGGACAAGACTTAGCTTCAGTTAAGTTTCACCAACAGTCAGTTGAGAAGCCAGAGCAATACGTGAGACTCAGAAGGAAAAGGATGCTCTTGGAAAGATGTGTCCTTTTGCCAGGCCCTCATAGTAATAATGATTGTTTGAATGGAGAGTTTTCTATTTCCTTCTCTGCTTCCATTACCTATTTTTGCCTGCGTGTTCGTTATGAACACTTATCAGTCCTTCACTGTGGAAGAGCTCTAGCTTTCTGTTTCCCTTGTTGTTAGTCAAGTAACTATCCACTGCTTAACACGTAAATGTACCATGTAAAAAGAAATTCATAAACTATACGGTATGACTCTCCTTGTCTGGGCCACTTTCTTCAGGCATCTCTTACTATATGCAAAAAGACTGTGCAAGAAGTACTCAGCTAAAAAGTGCACTGCGGTTATTCATTGGCTAACACACACAATAGGAGGAGGGTTAAGCTTCTCGAATTGGCCATTTACATGTGTGAGCAAGTTATATTTCAGTGTTTACATTTTAACTTCAAAAGCCAATTCTGCATGTTCATTGCATAAATGGGGAAAGGAAAAACTTTATGCACTTGTTTTAAGGCACTTTTATTTGCCAAAAATCACCTTTTAATGCTGTATCTGTGTCACAAAGAACTGTCTTGGAGAGAAACGCCTTTTAAGCAGCCCATATTTGCGTGAATATGACAGTGTCTTTGTAGCTAACTGATCTCCGCTGTTATTTTTCCCAGTAAAGAATGGCAAGACATACAGGAACCTGATTGGTTGGCATGGATTTTGTTTGCTATAATAAAATACAACAAGGGCTGTCAAGACTTATTGCTTCAAACGAAGAGCTGTGTACAGCGTGGTTCCCCATAGCAGCCTGCATATGGAACCCTTTAAACATTCTTAAGAGACCCATTGGGGCTTCTAATTATTGTGAAACTTCTCCTGGCAGAACCATTCCTACCCTTCCAAGAATGCGTTGTAAAAATAATTAGATGATGAGATTTAGATCGAAACCGCTAACTAGTGATTTAAGAGTTTTGCTCGTACCATATAGAAAACTAAGGAAATGAAATGCTGAAAGTCTCTTCACATGAAAGGAAAACAATCCTTTGTGGTTCACATTTTGGGGGGAAGACAGAGAATGAGCTTCTCTTTTTCCTCCTTCCTTCCCCCTCCCCAGCTTTAATACTTTGTTTCCTGTGGTTACATGAGGGGGTGGAGATGTTTCTTCATTTTCTAAACATTAAACCACTTGAGAATCTCTCTCCATTTCTGGGGAGCCTGCTATTAGAGAACAACTTGAGGAGCTTGCTTTAATCAAGCTTAAAAGCTACAAAGAATAGAATCACATTTTATGGCTTTAGAGGCTAAACCAACATGTAGTCAATTAGGTGACATCACTGCTACAAAAAAAGCAGAACATCTTTGTTTAATCAAAACAAACAAACAAGATTAGAAGTTTAAGTGCTGTGATTTAGGAAAGATTCACATTTTGAGTTAAATCCTGGAGGACTAAGGACGTGGCAGTGATAAAATTTAATCACATGAAATCTGGTGGTCAGCTTAACAGTTGTGTTACTTTAAATGTGAAGATGAGTATTTTTGCATTTTGCCAAGGGAAATGAATTCATAGTATATGTAGGTGTCATGGATTTATTTGGTCCCTTCCCTTGTTTGTTAGTTTCTTAATTAAGTCTTCAAATTGAGCTTTTCAACACCTAGATACATAAAATAATTTAAACAGAGCTGAGGGACTTATTTATATTCTGTATTTTCTATTAGCTATTTGCCATGATGCAGGAGGGGACACATCCTGATAAATGTTATAGAAAATGCAGAGCTTTCCCTAAAGAGATTACAATACTGACAAGTCAAAGAATAGGAGTGTCACCACACTACCATCATTCCTCTCATTTAGGTTCACAATTTACATGCAATCACTGAGCCATATCTCTGTGAGTATTCCTATCCAGGCTCTATGTCAAATGTCTTCTTTCACTGTAATGTTTCTAAAATATGACCCTTCCCACCAACACCCATGGCTAATACTCAAGGACGCTCTCACTACATTGTTGTGCATTGAATACTGCTGTGTCCTTCTTCCGTGGCCTTGACAAATGCAGTCCTCCCACACGGCTTGTTCCTAAAGGCCATCACCCTATCCACACTGCTGTCTTGTTGCAGCCCTCCTCCTCCTCCCTCATATCACAGGACAGCCATGGATGGACCTTCACCAGCAAAGCAGTTCCCAGCTGGTCTGCATGTGTCCTCCTCCTGTGGGCTTCCTAAGCACCTTTGCTCTTTCATATCTTGCCTCTTACCTTTTGAAGGAGGTCCCTGTAGGCATCAAATTACTAGGGGTTTTTTGTCCCCTCTTTAAGACAGTTTTCTAGTATATTGGATATAGAAAACACTGACATGCTGCTGGCATGTTAAGGCCATTGCTTGTCATGCTCAGAGATACAATGTCACTCATTTCTTACTGTCCTCAGCTGTTAGTCTGTGTCCATCCCAGTTCCCTAGCTGTAGACTCTCAACTTTCTCCAGCAGGAATTGTCCTCTGTTCTCTTTTACAGCACCTGGCACAAAGGGCTCTGACTTCTAGATCTACAGCAATACAAATAATCATAAATGAAAATAAATGAGTTGAGAAATTGCCTGCAGTCACACAGCAGGGCAGTGGCTGATGTAAGATTAGAAATTTTGGGACAGCTGGTTGGAAAACATGAGCCTTAGTCATGTTTTTCTAATTGAAAAATCATATTTGGAATGAAAATTTAAGCTGTAGCTGTAAAACTCAGGGACTTATCTTGTGAGGACTAGTTTCTATGATTTTCTTATAACCGTAATGCAGACAAGTCCTACAGAGCTGATTTTAGGCACGTGGCAAAAGCTGCGCAGCAAAAACTTTTGTTGTCTTCCTTTCTCCTTCTTTTTCATCTTAAAGTTTTGCCAGTGTCATATCCCCTCATCTGCCAGAGGTAGAATGTGTTGAGTCACAGCTCTGACCCATGCACAAACCAAGCTTGTTAGCGAAAGGCATCTCTTTTGACCTCCAGGTCACTCTGACACATCAATGGTTAACTGTTGGCAATAGCCTGGCCTTTGGGGATTGCAGGATAATCACTTTTGTTTCTAATACTGGGAATTTTTTATTTAAACTCTGTTAGCTTGTTACTGCATGAGATTAAACAGAAGTAAGTCTGACAGTGTTATGAGAAGTAGAGGACTCAACAACATACCTTAAACCCAACAAACTGTACTATTCACTGATCTGACTGACTTTACTGCGCAAAGGCTGAAGTTTAGTCCAGAAGTTACTGTTTGCAGTTTTGCCAGCAGCACTATTTATAGTTTCAATCAATTTGAAATACATCAGCGTTGGACAATGCTGCTGTGCATGTGTGCAGGTGGAGAACACATTTATATCCATCTACAGCCTGTACAGCCACCATTCCACAAATTTGTCAGAGCCAACCCCTCTGAATAAACTCAGCTAATATGTTTAAAGCCTCCTCATCCCCAGGAATCAAGAGAAACTTAACTGCTTCATGGATTAGGGGCAGTGCTTGGAAAAAACTTCCTGGTTCTTCGAGTGGCCTCATCTCCTTAGCTCATAAGAGCAAATTTACAGTCTTCATTTAAGGATGGAAAAAGAGAGATTTAAATTTAAATGTAGTAAATTTCTCGAATGAGTGGAAACATTAGTTTTTTTGACAACTTCCAGCTAAAGTCTGAAACACACTTCTGCACAATGATGAGAAAAAGAAATTAGCTTCATCAGATTGTGTATCAGACATGCCTTAAGCTAAAAAAGAAAAAAAGAGCATTTGCAGGTACTTGCTAGTTAAAGTGACAGCAAGAAGATGTTCATCTCATCTAACCCAACTTGTCTACAGCTGCAGCTGTCCACAGATAAGATGATTGCTCCAGACTGTTTAACAGAGAAGGAAGGAAAATAAGCACTTTTGAGGAATGATTCATGTGATCGATATTAGAAATCTACATTAGGATGACATGAATCACAGTGGAGAAGAGACTATGTTCTTCATTCATCATAAAGGAAGTGTCGGCAAGCAGCTCAGATACAGACATCAAGATTTAGTTCTTTCTCTGGACACTTCAGACAGATGATTTTTAGGGAGCAGACTCACTGTGTAGATCATTTTGTCCAGACTAGGCTTTCTGAAGAGGTTGCTCAGATTTTTAAGTACCTAGATTTATTTTTCTTTTACTAGGAAAGTCTTTCTATTGTTTTGCTAAAATTTTCTGCGCTACCCATTTTTCATGTGTTTGCAAAATTTCAGAATTTAGCATCTGCAACAAACTTCAATTCTTAAACCATCTTTTTGGTAATTCAATAATTTGTAAACTGTAGGTTTTCAGTGAATGAAAGATGTCTTTTAAAATTTTGATAGTAAAACTAAGCACATCTACAGTCGTATGCACTGTCAATGTTTATAAGTGTTGCAGATCTTAGTAAACTTTTCAGCCACCCTGACCTGAATTCCTAAGTTCATAATGAAGTATTTTGTGCAGAGATGTTTGATAAAAGCAGATGACCAATTGCTCACATTCATCCTCAAAGAGAGAACACAATGTGATGGAATTGAAATCCAGTTGAGAAAACCTAGGTTATATGTTAGGAAAAGCTAGATAAACTCTGAGGGAAGTGGTGCACACTGCCAACAGGGGTCATGGAATCACCATCACTTGAGTATTCAAGACTGGGCCACCCATCTATTTGGGAATGGCTTGGGAGTAAAGCAATCAATCCTACTGTGATGCAGGGAGATGGACTTCATGACCTACCAGCAGTATCTTCCAGGCTAAATGAGCCCATTATTCATGGGGCTAATAAAAAGTCAAAGGGGAAGCCTTCTGGGGAAAAAAAATCAGTACTTAGAATGTCTGGTTTGTTCCTTTTCTTTACCAGACTTGCGTTAAATACCAGATAAAAGAAGAAAAAAAAAAAAATCAGAAGCATTGCATCTACTCTTTCTTGTTTGAAATTATGTGTTTAAAACATTAGCTTTGAGAGATAGCTTAGCATAGATTCATATCCAAGTTTTACACCAGATCTTTTCCTTATAGAGGGATAAATCAAATCTTGATAGCAACAACTAGTCCAGATCTATGCAATACTTTTTTTTGTGTCTCAGACCTGTCAAGTATTGGGAATACAATTTGCCCTCTTTTCCCCTATCCAAAAGCATGAATTTATCGCCTCTTGCTTGCATCAAAACTGTTCTGTGGCAAAATTCTTCAGTGAAATATAAAAATTAGATACTTAAATTGTTGGGTATCACTCAGTTCTCCAGCTGAGCAGTCAGAGTATAAAACACTCCCTCATCTTTACAGACTATAAAAGATAAATTCAAAGGACAGATCGTTAATTCTTTTCAAACTCCAAAATCCTGTTCATTATTTACCTGTGAGTGTCAGGGCTGAGAAGTGTTAATATACTAAGTGCAATTTTATTAGGCAAGCAGAACACTCCTTTTGCCTGTAAATTCTACTGCAATGAGATAAAAATTAATCTGGTCAGTAGGTGTACTCTACTGTTCTGAGTTGTCTGAATTTCACATAGAACACATTCATACTTTAGCAATCAAATATTAGGTTAGTGTAACTCCAGTTCCTGGGAATATCCCTCCGACAAAAGAGGGAGATATTAGTTAGAATAAAAAAAAAAAAATGTTAATGTCTTTGATTACTATGTTACATAATTCTAAATGTACAGTGACAGGAATTATACGCCTCTATGCTTTCAGCCCCATTACATGGAGGTAACATGTACTAGTGTCAGTGCAACATTCCTATGCATTTTCAGAATGCCTAAGAGCAGTTTTATTTCCTATAGAGAAGTTTTATTTCTTATAGAGCTGACGTGGATAGTGCAGATCAAATGTATTGGTAATCAAAATTTGAACTTGTTCTGTGACAATGTTCTAATAACTCAGTTCCCAAATATTCAAGCAGTCATTATTTCAATATAACTTTTAATATCTGCAGTCATTATTTCAATATAACTTTTAATGTGTAACTAAAGAACAGAATAAATAAAAGCTGCAGCTGTTGCGTTTAAGCCATTCTAAAACTTGCTTTCCAGTAAAAAAAGTTATATAATTTTCTCAACCATTTTAACCTCGGCAGCAATATTTCAAACTAACAGTTTATTCAATTAAAAAGGAACATTTAAAAACAGACAATATTTTTAAAGTATCTTAGCAACAGGTGATTGAATCCTTGCCTGGAACTATGAGACAAGTTTTGCCAAATGGGCTGCATTCTAACGATATCTTTCATATAGCAAATGGAATAAATCTAATATTGTTTTGGACAAGTTACATAAATTACATCATAATACAAAATTCTTTATGTGTTTTCAACAACAATAGATGACAGACCCATGAAAGAAGTGAGAAAAGAGTACATGATCTTGTTGTCTCCAGCTGTGGTGGTTAAAAGCAGGTAGCGAGTTCAGATACTTGGCCCCAAAATCTTTGCTTGCATACTTCTCCCACCTTTCACACATACAGACAGCATACAAACCCCAGCTCTGTCCCTGAGGTCATTTCATGGATTAAGAAAGAGTCTTTAAGGAAAGATCTATGAAGAATGTTGATAACTTACCTTGTCTCTCTGTTAAAATGTCTTCTGAGGGGTGGTTGAATGAGGACGTGACACTAAATTTCTGCAAAATCAGCATATATCACACACAGTCTTTTGATTTTGAGACAGATCTCTGGAGATTGCTCAGTAACTCTGAGATACTACCCTAAAACTTTGAGTCTTCGGTATGGGTACCATACTATCACGTCACAAACTCTTAGCCTAAAGAAGCCAAGCAAAACGAAAAATGCTACCACCAGAGCTTGTTCTTTAGTTGAAGCTCACTGCTACACATGTATATGACACAAAAATGATCCCTTGCAAGAGATCAGTCCAATAGTGGTGAATAGAAATTAATTGTCCATGACCAGAACAGTGAGAATGAGGTTGAGCAATGCTTAGGCATTATGGGCTCAACTCTTTCAGAGATACCGCAGTAACAATAAAAACACCTCCCTTTGGTGTAACAAAAGAAAAGCTTTTTCCACAGTGGGCTCAGAGTGCAAATGCATCTGTAGACAGAAGGTATTTTGTCTTCCAGCCCAATATTGTCCCCATCTTAACCACAAGCCTTTTTTCTGTTTCCAGAGATCCCTGCATGCCTTTGCCTCCTTTGCCAGGGGAATTCATAGGGAAAGGCCAACCACATGAGCTGTGACCAGAAAGCCCTATACCTGAGGGAAGTGTGAACTACTGCAGACATGAAAGTGTGACATGGCTACTCTATGGCCATGCCCAATCAGTTGTCTCTTAACAGCAGCACATCTTCTTCCCAAGGACACCCTTACTCCCAAACACTCCCACTGAAAAATTTTTCATAGAAGAAATGGTAATTAGAATAGAATAGAATAGAAATTTCAGTTGGAAGGGACCTACAATGATCATCTAGTCCAACTGCCTGACCAATTCAGGGCTGATGAAAAATTAAAGCATGTTGTTAAGGGCATTGTCCAAATGCCTCTTAACAGGCTTGGGGCATCAACTACCCTAGAGAGGAAGCCTGTTCCAGTGTTTGACCACCCTCTTAGTAAAGAGATGCTGTCCTAATGTCCAGTCTGAATCTCCTCTGATGCAGCTTTTAACCATTCCCAAGCATCCTATCACTGGATACCAGGGAGAAGAGATCAGTACCTCCCTCTCCACTTCGCCTCTTCAGGAAGCTGTAGAGAGCAAAGAAGTCGCCCCTCATCCTCCTTTTCTCCAAACTAGACAAACCTAAAGTCCTTAGCCGCTCATCATGTGACATTCCTTCCAGACATTTCACCAGCTTTGTTGCTTTCATCTTGACACAGTATATTAAAGTTGTTCTCCCATCTAGGGGAATTTCTTCAAGCCTAAAATAATGCTAGTGTGCAACTGTCCTGACTCTCATTTATCTTCCACCCAGTATGTCTCATCTATCTACCATTGGCAGAGTCCTGAACACATCTAATACGTCTTTTAATTTCTTCCAGGAAAGCAGCAGATACTGTTATGCCTATGTCTGTGCTCTTTATTGTGAAACAGAATGTGTTCTACATCCACAAATCACAGAAACGGAACCCTCCAGCTTCCATCTTATAAGACTGCTCAGCGTTTCACTATCTATCACTAGCAGAAGTCAATAACTAAAGTTTGTGCATAAAGATCATTGAAATCATCTGGGAAAAAAAAAGTGAAAAGTCTTCAGTGAGTTAATTATTTCTTTTTATTATTAGCAATATGGTTTAATAAATAGAATATTGCACTGCAAGCTAAAAAACACTGGGTTCTATTTCTAGCTTTGCCTCTAGTTTGCAAAGGGATGTTGGCAAATCCTTTCTTTTCTTTGCACCTGTTTCCCCTTTGTAAAATAATATTTCTTTTCTTTGACTTGATCTTTCTGATCTCCATAAAACTTAAATATTATTATACCACAATCCTTCAATAAGTAATCTGCTTTATAAAATTCCAGTTAAAAAATAATTTGTGAAAAAGGTCCAAGTACATTGTACTTCAAATTGGCTTTTTTTCTTCTTTTTTTTTTTTTTGTTTAATTGAACAGAGTTCAGTTTTAACTTGGAAAGGAAAATTAAGGATATGTATGTATTTATATGGGTCACAATTTCTCAGGAGGTTCTAGTATAAATGTATGTGGAATGTTACATATTTGTTATGCGGCTTAAAACAATATAAGTGCTAGTTAAAGCTAGTGAATATTTGGAACAATAAAGTAATTCTATACACTTTAAAATTAAAACAATGGTATATATTCTGTTACTGCCAGATTCCTGTCATCCTTTAATTCAGCTTTTAGTCATATGATATCTCTAATGGGATATTTTCAGACTTTTAATGTTGAAAACAAGTTATAAACGATATTCATACCAGCTGTATCATTGGGAGGTAAATGAATCAAGTATTTCAGTGCAATAAAAAGAAATAAAAAATGAGATATAGCTGAAATAACATGGAGACAAAGACTTACTTTCCCTTCTCTCCATATCTTCATCACAATTCAAAAAGCTTCATCATTTTGGAGGTGAGTAAGGATATTTCCACACACAGTCTGCGAACAATGAAGTGTTTCCCACTTCACATAAGTGAAGAACATTGTGTCATGCTGAGTGATGATCCGTTCTCCTTTGCCACTGACAGTGCGTTGTGCTATGCCTTCGAATGTACAAGACGTGTTAATGTGTCAAGTCACGCTTCCTTGGAACACCTCACTGGGTTCATAAACTCAAGCTCCTGCACATGCACAAGAGACAAAATCTGAAGATAATGAAGCAGTGTCAGTAGAAAAGACCAAACCAGTTCTGAAGGTGATGTTGAGGGCAAAAAGGTCTGGAATGGAGACCTGTAAAGAATCACAAAAATATTTTTTCCCATTCCAGAAACTGTTGCCTGAAGGACACGTACAGATGGTATGCATCCAATAAAGCCACAGGGGTTTTTGATGGGTCAGTGGTAAAGAACCTAAAACAGACCAAAGCTGTAGGTCTGCATTAAGGTCTCTTTAAGGTCTGTGTTTGCTCATTCCAGAAAGCTAATGATGAGAAATTTTAATGGGGAAATGGGAGGAACATCTTATCTTATCTTACTGAATGTCTACGCCATTAAAAGAAAATGGAGCTCACAGCAATTGCCAAGACACCCTGTAAAGAAAAGGGTGAAGTTAATTTGAGGATAGGTTTGGTAATAGATGCATAGGTTAATTATCACTCATTTATCCAAGTTCATTTAAAAATTCGGAAGACTTCAGGGAAATTAAAAGTTCAGCTAAAAAGGATCAGCCTGGGCTTATATTTAAAATGGTCAGGACTTTGATGAGTAAAACCCTCTGATGTAACATACTGCTTTATTTTTAACTGATTTATTAATCAACTAAAGAAACATGTCTATTTGCTTAAGTCCGAAAGTACTCCACCCTTGCATCAGACAAAAGCTGAAAAGAGGTTTCTTGCATGAGTTTTTCAGTTGTGCTCCCGTCACGGATGACTTCAGTAGGAGATGTGCTGGTGCTTGTCCAAGAGCTGCCCCTAAAACAGCTCATACATTCCTCCCTGCCTGTAGCTCAAGAAATCCTCACTCAGGACAGAATTGTCAGAGAGAAAACAATATCCAGCTGAGATCCAAGGTGGATGTCTCACTAGCTGGATCACAATCTTTCCAGAAGAGAAGTACACACCTCCAGTTTTTCTCTCCTCTTCTTCTTATGCCCCACCAAGGGAAGACCAGGACTAGTGTAACTAAGTGTTTATTTTTCCCAGGATGTAAACTTTTTTTGCTTGTTGTTCCGATTTGCTTTAATCTGCAAAATGTGAAGTATTACAGACTTTCAACTAAAATGTCCCAGGTTGTCACTTAGTAAAAATGATCTTGTCAGCTTTTAAGAATTTCCTGGAAAATGGCAGGATTTTTGTTAGAACTGGAGCTATTCTTGTGATTATACAAAAAATTTCAGGCCTGCTGGTCTGCTTGAAGAAACCCTCCTCCATTTTGCTGTCTGTACCAGTATCTGGTTCCTTTAGTCAAACACCTTATTAAGGGTATTCACCAAGCAAGACAAATTCTCTAAGCTACCTGACAGCAGTCTCACACAGATGAGAAAGGACCGTAAAGGACCACTAGCTCTGGACAACTTACTTATGCCTGGTTCCTCTCTTATGAAAAAGAAAGTTAGTTTCTGCATGCTCTTTTTTCCTCTGTTCCTATCACTTTTTGCAACATCCAGTAAGAAATGGAGGGAAGAGGTACCTATTGTTGCTTCCTTTTCACATCTTGACCTAATAACAGTGTTTGCTTTGAAACATTACTACACTTCATGTTATTGACACAAGTAGAAAAGCCTACTTTTGTTTCATCCCATAGTTTCATTCAGACTCATATTGGTGGCCATCTAAATGAATTAAATGCAGTGCTTCAGAGTCACCTCATATAAAATTTTCCTTAGCAGCTTTTGTAAAAGTACTTTTCAATCTACTGATGGCAAACCAATAAGAATATTTAGAGTATCAACCAGCAACTCCTGATATAAAATTAATTATTGTAAATACCATAATGATGTCATTGGAACAAGCTGGAGTAGTCTACAGACCCACAGAATGTATTCAGTTAGGTTTTTTCCTATAATCCGACAACAAGATAATATTTTAGAAATCAGAAGCCTATATTCACATGCCCATGTTTTAAGAATATTGTATTCTACTTTGAAATAAAGGAAAAATTAGAGAATCTTTCCCCTTTAGCAGTGGTAGTGGAATAGTCTGCTGGAAGTTCCATTCCATGAAGTGACATTTCTTTTCCAAAATGAAACTTCTGAATGTTCTGCCAATCACACAGTCCAGTTGGCCAAATATTCTCTATTGCTTTGTTCAGGAATATGGACACGTGTTCAGCACTGGGCACTTTTGAGAAATTCAGCTTAGAAAATATCACTGACCAGTACAACAAACTTCACCATCTGGAATTTGCTAAAACAGCGCTATTCATTCCTTATGTCATTTGTACATCAAGGTGGTTCCTGATCCTAGCATGCACATCTTTAAACTGAGGTAAATTTTCGGGAAATAATCCCTTTTCAATTTATTTGTATGCAAATGTTTAAAGCTATCTTTCCCTGTATTTTCAAATACATAAAATCATTGCCCTCTCTATGCTCTGGGAAAGTGTGCTTTTGGAAAGGGCATCAGGATCATTTTCTTCCATCATTCTGATCCTCTGAGCAGACCAGGTAAATTAGGTGTAGAAGGTGCATACAGAAAAAACAATTTGTTCAGCTTCTCTTCAGCACAGCAAGGTGAAGAAAAGCCCTCTCCGCTATTCTTTGTTCAGTTCAGGATACCCCCAAATCCCTAGAATATTTTAAAATTAATTCTTATTTATTTTATTTAAATTAGATAGAAAATACTTTTGAGTTGCCTAACGTGGTGTAGGGAACCAGAGGAGTCAGAAAATACAGCTTAGTAACTTCAGATTCATCTCTAAAATAAGGTATTAGGATGGGCAACGTATATGCCTGAGGGATTCTGAGCTTTAACTGATTCTGGCTGGCTTTATGCAGTGTTTGGCTTCTCTGATATTCAGATCGCTATTAACTACCTACTAACTTCAACCTCTGAAGTCATAGAGGAGAGCAAAGATCTCAGGCTGGAGAAGAAGCAAAGGCTTGTTCTTTAAAAACAAAATTTTTTTTCTGTAAGACAGCTTTCAATGTGCCTTTCAAGTGTATATTGTCCCTAAATTTCCCTTTACTTTATCTTTTTTTTTCTGTTTTGTTCTATGGGGAGTTTTTTGTTTGTCCTTTTTTTTTTTTTTTAAAGCTGAAGCATGATTTCAGTTGCATTAGTCCAGAGGATATCTTCGCAAATAGATTCCAGAGAGCTGACTGTGGAGAAAACAGATCATGAGATGAAACCACATGTTGCCTGCGAGACATGTCACCCTTAAAAGTTAACTGAGATGCAGAACGGAGTTCTGCAGCCCACTAACTTGCTCTCTGTCGTGTAGCTGAAATGGTGGTGAGAAAGGGCTGCTGCTGGTAGGCAATCGCAGAGCCCTGGGAGGGGGATTTCCAGGGGCAGCAGCAGAGTATGTAATGGCAGGAGAGCCCCAGAGGCAGGCATGAGAAGCAGTAACAGTATTTTGCATGAATCAGCTCATGAAAGGAATGAAGGAGGAATCAGTGGAGCTTACCCAACGGTAAAGTGGAAAACCCAGCGCAATATGCAATGCCTGAACGTGGAGGAACCTGTAGTGACACTGCTATACAAGACACTACATTAAACTACATCACTACTGAGCTAGCTCCAAGTGAACTGGAAGACTTAAACCCATACACAGGAAGGCTATAGATATATAGCACAGTGTGGTGTAAGCACTGGCTCACTGGCTCGGTTCTTGGAAGTTGTGTAACTGTGTTGGGATGACATTGATCTCCCATTTGTTTGGCTTGCATATAGAGATGTGATCATTCAGCTTTCGGCTCCATGAGTAGTTCATTCAGTGACTGTTCCTGTCCCAGCATTTCGCAATCAATTACTCAATGTAGGCAGATCCTAAAAATTTTTTTTTTTTTAATGCACTTCTTACAGATATAACACATGTTATTAAGTCTTGGTGTTCTGGATTCAGAGGGAAAATTTGGCCAAAGGTCATTCCTAGTTATAGAAAAGTAGTTACTTTTCAATAATTGCTCATTAGAAAAGCCTGAAAAATATGTTTCTATTTCATGTCACCATGGTTTGTATTATTTGTAACTTAAATCTTGATCTTACATTTTGACCACCTGGATGAGTACTGCATCTGCATTTACTGGGGCTCTGAAAATAATAGAGTGAAGGATGTGTTTGCAGGTTTGAAGTCATATATATTGTTTTACCTGTCAAGTATGCTGTTCTTTCATTAATTACCTAGTAGTGTCCAGGTATCATCACTAATGTATTATCATTAAATGTGGTCCCCTAATCAAAACTCCACAGTCAAACACCCTGAGCATTTAATGCTGTGGAAGACAGAAAATGACACTGAAATCAGGATGTAGCATTTCCTACTAAATGCAATGGTTTTTAAATTACCAAACATTTCAGTGACAACATAGAATTAAAGCTGAATAGTTCCTAGCTGCAAGACATACAGTCCAACCAAAGTATAGGCTGCCTTTGCAGTCTACAGTAGGAACATATTTTAATATGTTATTAAAATTATTATTAATTATTCAAATATACATGGAAACGATGAATAGGACATTAGTAAATGACACATAGTGCTTAAGTTCAATTCGTGCAAGCAGCTAGTATATGAAATATATGATGCAGTGAAACTGATGAAGTTTTAATTTGAAAGCAACTTGTTTACATATTTGCTGATTTTAAAATGTTAGAAGCCAGATAAAACCTCCTCCAAACTCATTGTATAGTTGAGATACATTTGCAAAATGCTTTCAGAATGAAGGAATGAATAAAATAGGTAGTAAGCCATAGTGATTTCTGAAAGTATTAAAAGTATCGTATGTCAGTGATACTTACTTTGTTCCTCTCACTTCGGACCTCACAGACTGATAAGAAAGGAAAAGCGTTATAACCCAGAAGTAAAACTGTTGCATGATTATAACCCTGACAACCTCCTCCTAATGAGCTTCCCTGCAGATAGAGAGAAGAAACAGCTTTGATCTCTCAGAGTGAAGGATCTGAATGAACCACTGTTTTAAGGAAAGGAATCTGATTAGGTCTACTCTCCTAGTAATCAAAGTCACAAGCTACCATTTGAGGTATTTGTGAAATTCAGATAAGATTAGTTGCTCCTTGGCTAAGCCACTGCAGTAAGTAGGAGCTAATTTCGTCTGGGATATGACCACAGGAAGTATCACAACGGGAAATGAAGAAAAATCTGGGTGAATATTTTACAGGGTAGAGCACCTTCTATTAGAAAATGTAAATCAACTTGAAAGGTTTGTAATCACTCTCATGATTAACAATTCTATCTCATCAACATCATCATAATTATTACCATTATTTGGCAATGTGCTTTAAGCTCTATGAAATTTAAATGAAAGGCAGTCCCATCCTTAAGTATCTCAAATGATAAAAAAGAGGACATATTTATTTCTTATGACCACTCCCCTGAAGTTTGTTAAATTACCTTATTTACGCTAGAGCCGTATTTGACTTGAGAGTACCTCTTACATTTGGTAAACATGTATATTAAACAGATGTACATATGTATATAATGAATAATAAAAAAGCTGATAACATATCCATTTCCTCTCTCTTATCATTTCTTTGCCCCACTCGAAATGGGCTAGAACAGCAGGCTGGGAGGCAAAAATAGGCCTATTGATGCTTATTTTAGATAATTTATGGAAATGAGCATTTAGAGAAACGGGGGATATGTGAATGAGGAGCACAAGAACATCTCTGCCTGAGAAAAAGTCTTTTCTGAACTGAATCACAGTTCAGGTTTGGGCCAGAGCATCTCCTTGCTGCTGTACTACTTGTGGCCAGCAAACAACACACACAGCACACGGCTTTTTTCTGATTGACAATTTTAATTGGGACACCCTTGAAAAATGAGAGTGGCCATTTAGATATACAAAGGAAGTAAGATGAATTTTAATAAGGTGAAAGAAACCCAAACTGTTAGTTTTCGATTATTTTAAATTTTTAGAATAAATAGCCTTTTGTAAAATAATAATAACTGTTTTATTATGTAAAAAATAAACAGATAAAATCTGTTCAGCAAAACTCTTCCCACTGCTAAACAAGGGTATTGTCCTGAACAGATTCTGACACTTAAGGGTCATGCAAAGGACCCAGAAATGTATTTTTCCTTTTGAAGTTATTATAAAACACCTACATTAATTTCCATCAGATTTTGAGACAGATTTGTAGGGGACGGGGTGGGTGTGGAGATCAGTGACTCTTTTCAAGCTGTCACTGTTATTTGTGGTCAGCCAGAAGCAACTGATAACAGAGTATTATCTGCTAAGAGAAAAGGAGGGCAAGGAAGGGCTTATGTTTTGTTGTTCATTTAAAATTAATTACCCCCATCAAAATGCAGCCTTGAGAATTTAATTAAGCAGCTGCCGAAATACTGATATTTAAGGATGTTAGGCATCCCATGTCAGCCTACTAAACAAATGGTACAATAAAGATGCAAACTGCTTTGTTTGACTGAAGACTGAGCTTTTTCACTACTTAGTCCTCAAACCATCTGGCTGTATTTTGAGAATGTGGGATGGTAGCTACCCTAACTCTTATCTAGTGATAAGACTCTCACTGTCAAACATGTGCACCAGAAAGCAAATATTACACTCTTTAAGGCTTATAAATTATTCTTATTTCTCTAGTGAAAGAGTATGGTTTGAAGACAATAAATTCCAGGGCATAAATGGTAATATTTTTCAGTGATCTAAAATTTCCAGAGCTTTCAATGCCAATTCAGAAACAGTGACATTTCTTCAAAAGGCAGTATTCATCTAGTTATACTTAGAGGACAAGATAATTTGAGGTTTCTCAGTTATTACACAATCATGTCCAAACTTAAAGAGGGGCTGATTCTCAACACTTTCTGAATAACTGGGCCTCCTTCCAAGTTGGGCTTTTGGTTGTCTGGGGGTTTTTTTCAGCTTAGATACCTGAAATTAAAAGCCATTCATTAAAAAGTTGGCTCTAGGAACTCAGCTTCACATCCCTTCACAACTTTGCCCCTGCCAAAAATCTCACATCACTTCATTTCCTTATATTCTCACTCTACAGTACCAGTCTGCACTGCTTCCACTTTCATTTCCAACTGTGTTGTCCACACTGCCACTTCATATTAGGACTTTTTTCTAGCACTGCTCCTCATCTGACACCCTTTCTTCATTTACTTTCCTTTCAACAGGCCTTTTTTTTCTGATGACCTCTTAGAAGAAAATTCACATACAAATCCACATTCTGTAGCAGCCTTATTTCTAACTTCTACATGAAAAAAATAAAAGAGTGTAGGAAAAAAACAAATGTGCTATTGACCCTTGTAGAGACACCTGGATACAAGGAAGAAGAGCTATATGAACACAGCCATGCTCTGTGTGAATCGTTAGCAGTTCTCCATAGATTACCAAGGGGCCACAAACTACAGTGCAAGTGTCACCAGCCAAAATTATTTACCCATATTGTCCTGACATAAGAGAGAGTTTCAGTTTGGACAGATATGATTCTTCTTGAATCTTGGAGGAAAAATACTGGTTTAGTCTGAATCTAACTGTGTATATTCATATTAATGACTAATTCAGTGTAATAGGAGCAGAGAGAGAAGTATATTAAAGCTGCTGATGCATAGGTCTCTGTTATATGAGGCTGAGGACGCCTTCTTCAGACTAGATTTAGCCTAGTCTCCAGGGCTCACTGTTTCCATGACATATGCATTTCACAGCTTTCTGGGAGGAAAATGTGTTCAGTGGAGATCGTAGATGATGGGTTCACACATCTCTAAAAGTGGGCATGTAATACCAAATTTCTTATTAAATTCTTATTAAATTACAAACTAGTGTAAAAGCAAATTTAATAGCTTGATTTTTCTATTGAATATGTTTTGCCTTTGCTGGCACTGTACTCTTATTTTTCCCCTTTTTCAATTCCTGCTTTTCTGAAAAGTGTTCATTACTTTCCAAAGGCCATTTTTCTTTTAAATTGTTTGATGAAGTTTGAAAGAATTTAGTTTCTTCAAAAGAAGGGTGTGCATCTGATGTTGACCTTTCAGATAAAATCTGATAGGATTTGTCTGTTGATTGCAGGAGCTTAACTCTCACCAAATGTTTCTACTAAGGTTTTTTGTTGTTTTGGGATTTTTTCTCTTTTCTTTACTGGAAGAAAGAAAATGCTGTATTTCTGCATTTGGCTCTGAAAAGGGCAGGCCTCTGCTTCTAAAGGGAAGGACATTTCAGCCTTTTATATTGGTAAATGAGAAGTGGTTGCTGGAATGAAGATATTGAGGTTCAGAACCTCTGCTGTAAAGCACTAGGGGATGCATCTTGTATTAGTGGACACACTTACGTATATGGTTATTTTTTGTAAAAGTCCAATAGACGTTGAACTCATTTATGTATATTCCTAGGGTCAGAGATTTAAGTGATGCTCCTATATTGCAGTGATGTTCCCATCCAGGTGGATGCGGGATGCCTGCCGACTAACTGGCCAGCAATTGCACAATCAAACCTTATGTTTTTCCCATATATATGAACATGAAACCCGATTAAATACCAGATGAGCTCATTTTACAGGTGCATAAGTATAAAAGCTGTGCTCCAAGAATGCACACTAGTTTCTCTGGCAAAAGCGAGGGGAAGAAAACACAACCATTATCTAGAGTATATACTTGCATATAAGTATGCTATAAGCAGTGGAAGACAGGCTTCTTAAAGCTGAAACCATCACAAAGCGAGTGAATATTGAGCAGTCTGGTCCCAAATCACCACCTTATGCACAAGTTCAGTATCAGCGGTCATATTCCACAAACTACATTTGTAAACATGTTTCAGGTGTAAAGCAAAAGCCAGCTTTTGCTATCAGCTCTCAAAGAATTGTCCCAAATGCAAAGTTTTTGGAACATCCGTATCCAATACTGACACAAAAAGAGAACTGGTTTGAGAACTGATTTGCCTGAACCTGGTGTGTAGTATTGACAAATTTATATCAAAGGGGTGTGGGGATTTTGGTGAGGAGAGCTGACATTCCTTTGGTTGTTTTAACAACTAATAAGATTTGTAACTGTTGGCTAAGAGACTTGAGAGGGATTCGGTTTTGAACAGCAAGAAAAATGCATACTTCTTTTCAAGAGGAATATAAATTATCACTATTTCTTAATGAGCCTTCAGTTTCCATTATGTGGCCTATAAGCACCTTTCTAACTGGAAAATTACATACAGCATACAGCAAAGTGAGGATTGTTACTTTTTTTTCTCAAGGGGTTTAAAATTGATCTTGTATTAGTAGGTTAAATGCATTCACTTCTAGAAGACATGACAGCCTGAAGTAAAAAAAGAATTTAAAGGTGAAAGGGTTATCAACTGAAGAAAATTGTCCTGACACCAGTCTCCTGCAATCGTGGGCAGATGAATTATGTGATTTTAAATGAGATCTCTTTGGTAAATTTTCCATGCTAAAACAAAAAACTTAATATGAATTTTTCAGAAGAATTCCTCTCTTGCATTTGTTCCTCACATATGCAAAGAAATAAAATTCTTTGCCTTGAAAGATAATGTTTTTATAAATGCCTTTAGCTTTTTCCTGAAAAGAAGGTCTATGCCATATTTTGTTTCTAATTCTAATGTGCTTGTGCATGTATGAGTGTGTATATGTATATCTATTTCTGTGTGTACAGACACATATATTTTCTGTGTATGCAGGCAAAATACAGATATCTGCACATGCAGAAAACCAACAGTTAAACAGTCTGGCTTGAAGTCTTTTGAACTACAGACATTTTAAGCTGAATTCATCAGGGTTAGGTCAAATTCTTTGACCTGCTCGTTTTTAAACAGTAGTAGATCTCAGTTTTATTAGATATATTTTACAAAGGCAATCTTGCTGCTGTTATGCAGCAAGTATTGTTTTTGTCTGTCAGCTTTAAACCATGTTTCAGAAGATTTTCTTGCTGTTATAGATAAACAGTAAAAAGAAGAAGAAGGAAAAAAACCCAAACCAAAACAAATCTCCTCTCTCTCTTCAGCATAGCTGCATTCAGCTGGGAATTCCACGTGGTTTTATAGACTTCCCGCTTTACCATAGGCAAAGCCATTCTTCTGTGGCTTAATTTCTTCTCCTGTAAGAAGGGAGATTAAAATAGATAGAAGTATTAGTGGAATGCCACGTCCATGAGTGAACTGTGAGTGGTAGGGATTGTACCGAGGCACTGAGCAACTAAATCTTTTCCCTCTCCATGTTCAAAGTCCCCAAGCTGGAGGCTAAGTGGGAGCAGGAACTCTGTAAAACCCCAGGAGTCATTTTGGGCTTCACACTTGCCCACGACGTGCCTTGGATTTGACTTACAAAGCCTCATCGCATGGAGGAAGATTATGAAAAGGAAGGAGGACAACAGGATCCCCGACTCCACAACCAGGATTAGATGGATGCATCCACCGAGCGCCCCTGGCAGATAAAGGATACCATCACCACTTGTAACTTGATGTGTCCTTAATAAAACTAAACGTGAAGGACTCCTGGCCCCTACTCTTGCCCTGAGACAAAGTCACATGTTGACCTCGTCCCTCCTACTCAAACTTCCTGCCCTCCAAAGCAAAGCAGTGCATTCAAGCCATCCATGGGCAATGGACCCTGCCCCATGCCAGCTCCTAGGCTGTGCCCAGGGCAGTCTGAGTGAGCGCCCACAACTCCAGCCAGCCCTGAGCCAAGGACCACACAGGACAGGTGGCTGAGTTTCCTCATCCACTGTGTTTTACTACCGCATTGACAAGGCTTAGTCCCCTGGCCACCCCTTCTTGTCACACCGGTTACACCTGGTGATGCTGCTTCTGATTTTTGCCTCAGTTTCCTCCTGCGTAAGGTCATAAGAATATTTATCACTGAAGAACTGTATGAGTACAACATGTAACAGTACCTGAGGGTTGTTAAAATAAAGAATAGGAACAAGAAACTTGGACTAAATCAGATGTGAAACTTAAAGTTCATTTGCCTTTGTGAACAGGGCTAAGCCAGTTTACAGAGCCTTGCCTCAGACCACAGGAAAGGAGGTGGGAGTTAAAACAGAGAAAAATGCAGAAATGAGTCATGAGTGACATTACGAAAATACAAGCATATGAAAACCTGAGGTGCTTGAAGCTCTACAGAGCCAGAAGTGTTGTATTCCTGACCTGATTGCATGAGGTAGCTGAAGTTTGAAGCTCCATATCCGAGTTTCTCCGGTTTTGGACAGATGGTGCAAGTAAAAGTACAAAGCCTGTGGCTGGGGAGCAGCTCTGCAGAAATGCCCTGGGGGTCCGGGCAGGGGAAACCTCAGGAGCCAACAGCGTGCCACGGCAGCAGCCAGGGCCACCAGCAGGCTGCAGGCCAGGAGCTCCACGGTAGGCATCGTCCCTGGAGCACTTGCCCTGTGAGGAGGGGAGGAGGGAGCTAGGCCTGTTCAGCCTGGGTGAGGGGCAGCTTTGGGGGACCCAAGAGCAGCCAGCCTCTGCCTCAGGAGAGCAGCAAGAAGGTGGATTGCTTACTGCAGTGCTTGGCGAGAGGATGAGAGACAAGAGGCGCAAGTTGAAACAAAGGGAGTTCGGGTTGGATGTACTTAGAGGAGAGGCCGTGCAGGCTCCATCCTTGGAGATTTCCAAGACCCAACTGGAAAAAGCCCTGAGCAACCTAGTCTGACATCGTAGTAGACCCTGCTCTTAGCCTCCCAAGATCCCTTCCATCCTGAATTATTCTGTGATCCTATAATCCTACAAGTTCAAACTAAATCACTGGTAATCAGGGTTTTGTGTGTTTATTTGCAGTAAAGACTCCAACCTTCTTAAATCAATCATGAAAAACATAGTTTTATTAAAGACAGTAACTCTGGGTTTTTTTTACTGTATGACTTTTTTCTTGCAATGCGAGGCCCATGTTATAAACCCAACCTCAATTTAGTGTTGCATTTTATGTTCAAACCAGAAAAAATGTCAGAAAGAAATAAAGACAAACCAGATCCTCAGCAGTTGCCGAACTCTAAGCTTATTTCTATTGCACAGAAGCCAACCAAACCAGCAACAGGGTAGTGCCAAAGATCATCAGAACGGTCTGCCAGAGAAAAAGCCTTAGGCCTAGCTGCTGCTACTGGAAAACCCCAGACAAATGCCTGGCAAAGAACTGGCCCCGGACTTACACATTGTTATTGTGGAGGAGGGAATGATGACACAGTTTCCTGCATAATATTTATACACTTCTGCCCTGGAGCCTTGGCTTCTCACTCCAGTGGATATAAGAAGAAAACCAATTGCAGAAAAGGCATTTCTGTTGCCTAAGGTGTTGCCATGACTATTTGTACTTTTTTTCCTTTCTATTTTACATTAAATTCCTAGATCCCCATAATGATCTTAAATCAATGGGAGGATGCCATCATTGCACAGAGTTTGCCATCACCAAGGGCCAAGCAGGCAGCAGCTAACAGAGAAATAAGGGCATCAGAAAGGATACGAGGTGCCACAGTCAGACAGAAACAGTGCTGAGAATGAAGTCCAGGTCTCCTGACTCCCTCTGTATGGGCTTCATCCTTCCTACTCAATTCATTCCCATCCAGACAGATTGTGATGCTTATATTGCGTGTAATTACAGCAAAAGCCAGTCCTTTATGTGCACTAGCACATGTAGGCTCCTAGCCTTATGGATGTCTTTTGGGATAAAGGCATGTATAGCTTGTACAATTTATGTCAAACCCCTAATTCCAATGTCATTTCATATACACACTTGTTACAAGGTCACCAAAGGATATTTCTCCCAGGGCATTGCCTCATTTTCTTTTAATCAGTGCAACTGTTCCTGGACTATGTGGGGGTTTTGGGGGTGGGCTTTCATTGTGAAGTAGACTTAGACCATTCTGAATAAACTGTGGGATTTAGCATTATAGAGAGGAATTGGTAAAACTCTGAGAGAAAGAACATGATTTATTAACATGATAATCACATAGATAACTTTTTATAAAAGATTTTGTGATTACGCTTAAAACTTTATGGGTGCTTCCTGAAATGTGCAACAAGCCTCTCTTTGCAGGTAAAGCTACTTTATTTAAAGAGCTGCTCTTCAGATCTTTTGAGTGGTGGAGTTATATTAGTATTTATTTTTTCTAATTCATATATATGATAACGGAGTTTAGGATCCTGCTATGCTAAATTCTGTGCATTGATATGATACAGTTGAGCTCAGAAATATTTACAAACCAAACAGACAAGAAAGGCAAAAGGCTGTAAAAGTGAAAGTTACAGTAAGTTATTTTCATATGTATTCTATCAAGCTGGCAGAAGACACTAGCCATTTTTATGTTTCAGTCTCTGATTAAACCACACTTTCTACTAAAGAAGCGGAGATAATTTTGAATCTAGAAGAATAATGCATACAAGGTGAAGTAGATTCTGATCTGTTATATTGATGTGGCAAGGTAAAATAAATGGGAAAAATGCAATTTACACTAGCATACTTGGATACATCCTCAGGTTTTCAATAACAGAAGCATACTAAGCAGCCGAAGTGGAATCAGTGTGGCAGGACCAGACCAGTAGGAGCAAAACTTGTCCCTTTCAAAAGTTTAACCATTTCTACTAAAGATCTGTCAATATCACATGTATTAACTATCCACTTCTTACTTCATTCTAATACAACCTGACATGTACGCAGGTAGTGTGATGTCAGAAAACCAACACTGGTACTTTTAAAACAGATAGCTGTTTCACTCAGCTCTTATTTAAAGTGCATAAAAATTGGTGTTATGCTGTGAGCAAATGACAGCAGAACAGAGGCCAAAAGAATGCTCTTGAATGAGGTGGAAATGTTAAGTTTTCTTAGAGTTTGCCATGAATTTTGTCCTAGTGCCAGAGTAGTTTCTATGCAGACTTCTTGCAGAGTGAAACAGAAACGGTGACTCTACTGCAGCTTTTTCTCTGTCTGTAGCAATTTATCAGTATGATACCAATCTCTGAAATGTCTAGCTGTTGTTATTCTCTGAAAACACAATACAGCTAAGATAAACAGTGTTTCTTTACACAGAAAAGACAGAAGGATAAACACAGGTTCTAAAATGGCAATCACTTTTCTTCATTCTGAAAAATTTGTTAGTAGAAACGGAAGTTCACAGGCAGGAGAAGGAAATAGAGAAGACGCCATTTCTCTGTCTTGGAACAACTAAGGACTTCAATTTTATTTGCTACAGGAAAAGAGCTGCTATTTCAAAAGTTCAACGTAAATGAGACCATCTATAAAATAAAATATCTCTCTGTGCAGAATGTCAGAGACTACTCTGCTAACTTTAGTTTTTAAAATAATTCTTGTTTAACCAAATAGACCCCAGCTGAAGAGGAGTTATTCCTTCAGTGAGGGCTGAAGGGTTTAGAATATATAAGAATGAGCCATTTCTCCAGGAATTAGAAATGAGAAGCAAAAAGAAAAAAGGTAACAGCAATTGAAATATTTACCAGCTAAACCAACAGCAACATCAGAGACATACAAATACCTTTCAAAACCCAGAATATTTACTGCAGGACAGCAGTTATTTGTCTTTGCAACATGTAAGAGACTAGTACTAACCCCCCTCTGCAGAATGGTGCATTAACAGGCTTCCTTTAAAACCTAGTGGGAGTAAAAGAACTCTTTAAAATACACACATTTTTCAAGGTCAAAACTGAAAGTGCACTCCATCCTGTGGCATTTTAGAAGGCAGGACTGAAAGCCCAGTGGGCCTTTCTTGCTTTGATCTTCTCCCCACCTTGGGAAGGAAAATTAGTTGTGCCATACTCTGACTTCTTTTTTCCTAGACACAAATCCACAAGGGTGATCTTATTTTACCTAACCTAGACAACTAAGAGTTTTCTGTCGAAATTGAAGCTAGTCATCCTTTGCTCATCATAGCCCAAAGAAAGAAATAGATAACTCCTGGGAGCACAATCATTTCAGCCTTTGATAGACTTCTAATTTTCTGCCCAAACTAGATTATCCAAGAAGAAAGCCTGTGCATGTCTCAGCTGTACCCTGACTCCACTGTAAAAGAGACTTGGGTGTTCACCAGTCTCCATCCTTACTCTGGTTTCCATGCAGAGCAAACTTCAGAGAAGCAAAACCACTCTCCAGAGGTCAGTTTAGTTGCAAATAGCGATAATTGATATGATCATAGAATCATAGAACCATTTAGGTTGGAAAAGACCTTTAAGATCATTAAGTCCAATGTTAACCTAACACTGCTAAGTCCACCCCTAAACCATGTCCCTAGGCTCTTCATCCACACATAAGATGATTTGTTATGTTAAACATTTGACATAATTAGTTGACTCCAAAGAGACATTGGGTGGAGCAGTGTTCAGACCTAAATGATTGAAGTTTTGTGTAATGATCTCACTCAAAATTAATTTCAACATGTTTGGCATCTTGTACTCCATGATTTACTTGCATTATGCCAGACAATTTTTACTATATTGCATGATGAAATCTTTGACATTAGCATCCATTACTTAGCATGTTGAAGACTTCTACCTGCTTATTCAATTTCACCTCCATGTGTGAAATAGGTAAGTTAATCATGGCTAGGTAAAATCACTGGGAAAATGTAGCTTGGAATTAGTTTACTGGAATGAAAATCTGCACTAATAAATGTTCTTATGTCAGTAATTAGAAACCCATGTAATTTTCCATTGTACCACAGAAAACAATTGTGGTTTTAGATGCTCTTTATTGACTGGTTTTGTTTCTCTCATTAAATGTAGTTGGGGTTTCCACTCTGGGAGAACTGTTTAACAGGAACCCTCACTTCACCTATTAACTGTACAGGAATCAAAGATACGTGACTCAGTGTGATGCTTATTGACTAGTTTTCTTACAAAAATGTTTCTCTTAGATTTCAAAGGCAGACTTTACTCACAGGTTACTACAACTTCTGTCTCTACTACAAGCTGTACTGCTACACAAATTTTTGAATATTCTCATAATCTAGAATAAGTTTAGATTTATTTTTTTTTTTCTGCTGTCAGTAAAACCTTCTTCTTTCTATCTTCAATGACAGGTAAAATTCCAGGACAATTTTACAGGATTAGCATAAACAAAAGTTTTGGAGTTTTTTTGTGGGAAAAATATTGGAAGTCCATATATTCAGAAGAACAATGGAAGATTTTATACATATCTATATATAGTTTGTTTAAAAAATTCTCAAAATTAGTTTTCCATGTATTAAGTTACAGATTCTGGTACTTTTAAGAAATCAGCAAGAACAGACTGTCTGTTCATGTTTGGGGGGTAGTTTGTAGAACAACACCCAGAAAAATGGATACAATCCAGCTCAGGAATGATGCCTTTGAAACAAAATCTGTGGTGTAGAAATGAATAACTACTAGAGCACACGGCTGCCAACTCTGGAATTTGACATTCCACATTTCACTTAACCATAAAAAATGAAGAGGACCCATGTTCAAAGGCAAATGTAGTAAAACATTAAATTAATTTTATAGTGTGCACATTATAGGTCAAGCATGTCTAAAAGTTCCCAAAGCAAACTGCAACAATGTCACTGAAAAATATTTAACATGCAATAACATAAGCAAAACATAATAATAATAATAAAAGACATTTCTATTGTCTCTCTCTTCTGTCTCCTCATTATGCTTTTAATAATAGATGAGGTAGTTTGGGGCATATATCAACATCTTCTCTTGCTTTTTCTGGGCTTAGTTCTAATGATTTAACTTACACTGGCTAAAGTGTTACCCATAATAAGGACTCATCCAGTTCAGCGCTACTTTCTTTGAGATAAGTGATTATTCAAAAAGAACATTCCCAATACATCATAATTTTACCATACTTTGCATTTCAAGTTTTTTTCTTTTTTCTTTCAGAAACCAAAATATTTATTGATATATTCTCATTATTTCCCAAAATCTAAGGGAAGGATCTTCAGCTAGGTTATAAAAACAGGGGTCCCCTAACTCCAAGAATCCAGGGCTACAACATAGCAGCAAATACTGGTCACAAGTTCAAGAAGAAAAAAGTACATATGTTTTTATGAAACTAATGACATGAGCATAAAAATAATAATTTCCAGGTTGCCATCATTCCTGAATAACATTCCTGTTCAAGAGAACTAAAGCATCCATTTCTGTTACGAGCCTCTTCAGCTGGCTTCCCTTCTTATTCTAATATTAAGAAAATACAATTCCTATCATAGAGGATCCCAGCATTTATTTAGGAGATAATGACAGAAGTTTTCAGAGGTACTAGAATATCAGATGTGCCAGAAAACCTGATAAGAGGAATAATAGATACCTGATAAGCTAAGCATGCAGAGACCCTTGTTACAGCTCATTTTCTTCCCCCTGAAATGCCTTGACTCTTTATACACGTTAGATTATTACCCCTGGGTCATAGCTGCCAGTAGGAAATGAATTACATTTTAAACTTAATCAAATACTCTGAAGTAATCCAAATTAGTCCAAAAGACTGAAGCACAAAGCTAGGCCTGTATAAAAGCTTGGGGAATTGTTTGGTTCTGTTGCGGGGGAGGTACAAATCCGGTGCCTGAGACACCTGAGATTTTCATTGAGGAAAAAAACAGTGAGGGTTAAACCATGGGGAGAGCTACCGTTTGTAGTTTGCATTACCTTTCTTTGCTGCAAAGGTTGTAAATCAGTCAACAGCAAATTCTAAGCACTGCTGACGCTGAGGAAAGTGATAATGGATAGAAAGAAAAAAGGAAGAGGGACAATGGGAGAAAGAGGGTAGAACAAATAAAGGAGGTCACGTGGTCAAGGGACTTGTCTAAAGTCAGTCAGTATATTTTAGAAGTATTCTCCTGGGTCCCACACAATTGTTCCATGTGAAAGACCTCAGTATCTCTCAGGTCTTCCTCCTTCACTAATTTTTTTAGATGATACCATGCAGAGAGATCACCTAAGTTATAGCCAGATTAATGAGTAAAAAGGCAGAGTCAACTGCACAAATGTGTAATAGAAATCAAGAGACCTAAGTAGCTGCTAGGAACTTGAAGCCTGGTTCTATCATCACTTAGTAGGTGGGATTCGGATAGCAATCACTGGAACATAGCAAGATTTCAGGAAGGCTCAGAATTTATGAGATTCCCCACTTATGCATAATTGAAAGATCAGGAAAGTTAGCCTGGATTCCAGGATCTGTGATAGTAATCATGCAAAACTCAGTGGGTTTGGAACTTGTGAGCGACACAAACATTTTCTTTATTTAAACTAACATTTCATAATTATTTATCATCTCAAAAAGACATTGCAGCATGAAGATTGTGTTATATAAATTTACACCTATTTGCATTGATGGTTCTTGGCCTTCAGCCTTTGATACAACAACATAGAGGGTGTGAATTCATGCATCACATTCACTTGTTTGTTTTTTTTTTTTTTAATTAGACATGCCATCAAAAGCTGGTGTGAAGATCTCAAGACTGACATTATGAATAAGCCATAACATAAAGTACATTCTCTGAAAGGCCTCTGAACAATACATTGCAATAACACAGCACAAATGTCACTGGTATAAATAAAGTATAGTAACAAAATAAACTCTCATGCTTCAGGGCATAGATCAACAAAGGCTTTACACTCAGACTAAAAGTTAAAAGGATTAAATCTGGTTATTCAGTGCATGTGCATTGCCTAGCACAATGGGATCAGCGGGTTCCTACTGAAGTACTACACTGCTGTAGTAACAACCACCACAAAAAAAAAGTGTGATAATTGCAACAATACCTATTTTTAATGAGGGTTTAGAGGAACATTTCCCTATATGTGGGGAGGCTCAAATGATGATTTCTTGTACTGTCTTCTGAAATATTAGCCATTACAAAATACCTTCAGCATCATCCTCAAGTTCAATTTCCCAACTACGTTTACATTAGCAAGGTTTGATGGGAGTGTATCTATTAAGACATTAGTGTTGAGGATGAAACAACCCCATTAAACACATTTCAGGACCTTGCTTTTGAACTAGCTCTGGTTTTGCCCTGTAAATTTCATCCCATTATAACTTGCTGCATGCTAGGTGCAATGCCAAAGAGCACCCTTTGGTTTATGTTGACCCAAAAAGTATTGATTTCCTATAATACAAGAACACTCCATGATGCAAGCCAAGAAGCAGTTGGAGGGGTTAGCTGGATGATTAGCTTCAGAACCGTGTTCCTGACCTGAAGTAAATTGCTGTTGTAGACACGCTAGTCTTGGCCTCAGAGCGCATGATGAAGTACCACTGAAGTGCTCCATTTGGAATGCTGGAACGAAAACCCTACAAGCCCTAAGGGTGCCTTTCAAAGCACCCTTTGAAGCCACCAGGAAAACTTACACCCCAGTGCCTCACAAAACGGAGCAACCTGAAATGCAGCACAGCTGTGAGCATGTTCCAGTGCTGGATGTCTCTTCAAAAACTGTGTAGCAGAGGTAGCACACAATGCTCTCTCATTTGTTAGTGTCTCCATGTTATTTCAATAGCAAGAAAATGCTCCTAAGAGGAAGGCTTCTCCATACTGCACAGAAATCCCATATCAATCTCTCTCTAGTAAGGACTAAGTATCAAATTTGGCTCCTTAGAAGATGTCAGTCCCTCACTGACAAATGGGAAAAGGCCCATGAAGACAATCACATCTTTCCCTTTCTTCCCATCACTTCTCAGGCTCTCCCCAACCTTCTGCTTCCCTGATTGGGGGTCTCTTTTAACGGTATTGGAGGCTGAGTGCCAAGACCAAGTTTGCCAGACAAGCCAAATCTGTCTAGCAGCAAGGCACACCGGAGTTCAGGATAACATCAATACAAGTTGATGCCAACCCCAAACACATGCATGTAACCTAAGCCATCGACTCTCTTGCCAGCTCCTGTAAGTAGCTATGTCCAGTATGTGCTCAGACATGCTAGGCTGCCGAGGCCAGCCCAGGCAGACGTGCTATTTCTGAACACACAACGGATTCATTATGCAAGAAAACAACAGCACACAGGTAGAAATTAGCCTAGTGGGAATGGGTTTGACTTAGGAGGAAACCACACGTCATACCCCTGTCAAAGATTCAGTCCATCAGTACTGGTATCTTTAGGTTTGAAATTCTGAGAAAGACTGAAAAGCTATGGACATCTTGGGGTGATCTTCCAAGCAGCTGCTGTGGTGATGGAGAACAACATCACACAGAATAGGTTATGCAAGCATAACTGCTTTTTAGCTGCTTGCATAGTATGTCACTGATAAGTCCCATTTCCCTCCAGCTGTGGTTGCTTAAGAGACCCTTTCAAGTCTCCTCATATTGCCTGGCTTTTGTGGAGTCTTAAACTCAGAGTTGAAGCCGACTCCTTGATAAATGCCCTTTTTCTAAGGAGACAGAGACTCATGTGTCTTACATACCTTCTGGATAGCTGATGATTACTGAGTCTTGGTAATACTCTTCCTTGGGATCTTGCTATGAAGGTTTACACACCAGAGGAAATAAAAACTGTTGTGGCAATGTTAATGTAGTTTTGTTCTCTCTGGGTATAAAATGTGTAGGCGGACTACGTGTCTGACTTTGTGCCTGGGGAAAAAAACTTCATATGCAAAATTTCCGAAAACTATCATACAAACACAGACATGCATGTATTAACAACATTAGCAATATATTAACAACTATTTATTACCAATAGTTTGTTCTGTGCTCCTGGATCCTGTGAACTCTCTTAATGCTGGACTGGACCTATGAGCTCCTTCCAAAATATAAAATATTAAAGCACTCATCCAGTAAGATTCAGGGGATTGTCAGGGCAATGATGTGTGCTGGCTTAGAAGTCAAGCCAAAAATGGCCACCTTTCTTTGTAGGAACTAAGGAGCCTGAGTCCCTGCAACAGTAGTTAAGATCACCTTGTCCTATGTAATCCACCAGGTACACATAGAAAATAGTCTTTAGTGGATTCAGAACTTTTGTTATCCCTCTCCCTCTTTCTTTTGCTATGAAGTACAGGTAGATAATACTGTGAATTAGGTAGTCTTGTATTTAGATACGTTGAGGAATGATATGGTACCAGATGGAGCAAACAGAGTTGTGGGGGGCCCTGGGAGGGTGATCTATAAAGATATGTACCTCAATGTCTATCTGAGAACCAATGTCAGCATAACTGTGGTACTTTGGTGAAAAACAGTGTTCACATGGACTCTGCGTTGGAGCACCATCATGGGTTCATTCTTCTGAAGTAATGGAGCAGCGTAGCTATGAACAGAAGACCTCTGGTATAAACCAACATTGTGACTTCTAAGTGTATTATATTCATCAGTCTCCAAGAAATAGTCTTTAAAAATGCATGAAACATTACTATTTCTTGGAATAAGTGGATTATTTAGAAATTTAACTGCATATGTAAATTGGAGTTAAAACAGTATTAGGGTTATACATTGTAGCTAATTTTCCTTCCATACTGTTCATCAAAGGATAAAGCACAGAAACCAGAATAGTGACTCGTTGAAGAAAAACAGTTTTGCTGTATGAGACTGTATTTTTACTAATTGCTCTGTGGATAATGATGTCAATAGACATGTGCTCTCACTTAAGTGTTTTGCTGAATTGGGGCCAGAGTGCTTATCACTCCATAGAAGTCACCCATGGTCATTTGGGTCTTACTATTGTCTGTCACTATTTTCACATTAGCTTGGCGCTTCCAAGAGCTTTACTTATGTGTACAACATGGAACAAAGAATTTATGAACTTTGAACCAGCACAAGAAGAAAAAAATACATCTTTGAGCAGCTCAGTTAACAGATACATCAAACCAAAACTATTTTTTCCAGCTATCCTTGCTATCTTAGGTATTTGAAGAAAACATACAACCCTTGTCCCGTTGAAGAAATCTTGGATTTAAATTAAGCATGTACTTAATTTTTCTTCATGGTAAGTAACGTTTCTGCATCTTTTTCTTTATAGAGAAGTGTAATGTCTCTGTATTTACTATACTATACTGTACTGTACTATACTCACTATTTACTATATGTGTACATATGCATACACAGGTATACACACATACATATGCACACACAAGATTTGAGTATCACCAGACACAGTTTTGAAACTAAAGGATTTGCAACAAAGGTCAGTCCAGCCCTTTGCTCACTAGTGTTTTCACAGTATACCTTCAGACCCTTTGATCTCAGGGTCTTAGCTCTAAGATGAATGTATAACCAGGTTAGGAACAGTGAGCAGAAGCATGAGTTAAACAAACAGGGAAGGACACAAAAGGGCGTTGCTTAGATTTGGGACATTTGTTTGCATGACTACTTGTAGACCAAGGTGAAAAGTGCAACTGGCTTCTTGGACTGAACAGAGTGTGTGAACAAGCATGAGAGAGAGATTAACTCTCACCATCGAGAAATGTTTGTGCTCTTGAAATCAATGGGTGATTCGTGACAACAAGAAAAGGGCAAATACTGAGACAAAAGGCTCCAGCCTGTGTTTTGTATTCAATCAGCTCTTAATATCAGGTAAACTTGTTAAAGATACACAAATTACTCATGTGCTAGGCTGTGATTTCACTAAGGTAGGAAGAAGTGTTGATGTAGATAGAGTAAATATAAGCAGCAGACTGTCTTGTAACTGATCCCTCTTTAATCCTCCGCAATTGATGACAAATTGCCATTTACAGAATGCTTTGTGCAAATGTAAGCCCTTCAGATAACAGAAACCCACCAAGGTAGGGACTGCAGCAAAAGTGCCATATTGCCACTAGCTAACGAGCCTAAACAAACAAATAAATATAAAGCAAAATGCTTTGCAAATGTCAGGAACCTTTTTATTTTTCCCTGAAGTATGGCTGCTGTGCCCTATGTGAAACTAAAGTTTCTCTATGTCTTTTTTTAAACAGAGGTTGCTGCAATGTTAATACATATATTGGTCTAAATTAAACACATGAAAGATTATGTTTACAGAGGGTTTCTCCTTTTAAAGTTCTGATTTTACTACATATGCAAAGGCTCCTTAAAATCAAGTCAACACAGGGCTTCAGTAGGAGCTTACTGTCTGGAGAGGTGTCCTGTCACTCATGAAAGTAACAAGTGTCTATCAAATGTCAGGGTTTCTGTTAGAGGTAGTGCCTTTTATTAAGCAGCAAGTTTTAAAAGTTTTACCCCTATATATAAATCCTGCTTTAAATACACCACAACAGCTAAAATGCTGCTGCTATGTGTAAGTGATCCCGTAAGGCTTTGAACATGCACCTGTCATACTTCAGATTCAGTCTGTATCAGCATTCTTTTATTTTGAGGGGCTGAAACAGCAAAATCAGTCCCACTAAAATACTGACCCAAAGCTCAGAACTCCTGGTCTTCTAGAAATCCTATTGAGCTCTTCCAGAAATTTACCCCAAAACACTGGAAAAATAGGAAGAGGAGGAACAAAGAGAGTGAGTGTGTTTAATGACTTAAGAAGAGCAAATAAGGCTGGCTTAAGTCTGAACTGTCACCTGAGTAACATGATGTATGTAAGAAGTCCTTTGCAGTTTTACAGTGAGTAAAACACATAGTATACACATAGGAACTCAAGGGTTCCAGCATGGTCAGGACAACAGATTGTGTGGTTTTTAGAACAGGTTCCTGAAATATCACTAGTCTATAAAAATTCTGTATTCCCGTTGGTTTTAAACCAATATTAATGTCTGCCTTGTATCAAAAAAAAAAAAGGTCAAGGTGTTTCTTTCCCTTCTGCTCAAGATTTAGATTACATTTAACTTAATCAAAACCAGATTGTAGCCTGATCTGTACATACATAGGGGAGTAGGGAGGGTTAGAGCATATTTTTATTGCTTCATTTTGGCTACTGATACCATGGACAGCATGAGAAAGAGGAATTCAGGTTTAACGAAGCTGCTTAGGAACAGGGCTGAAACAAAGCTAGGCTTCGTACATCACAGCTGCTAGTAGATCTCACAGGTTACATATATTCTAGTAATGTGTCAGGTCCATCCTCTGGACACAATAGCAAAAGTCTCTGTAAGTTTTGTCCATCTACCTAAATTCTCTTTTTACCTAACACAGGTGACTAAGCCTAGGCACTGTATTGGGAACAAGCTCCTGGAATCATAGAATCATAGAATGGTTTGGGTTGGAAGGGACCTCCAACGGTCATCTAGTCCAAGCCCTCCTGCAATGAGCAGGGACATTTCAATTAGACCAGGCTGCTCAGAGCCCTGTCCAACCTGACCTTGAATGTTTCCAGGGATGGGGTACCTACCACCTCTCTGGGCAACCTGTTCCAGTGTTTCACCACCCTGACTGTAAAAAATTTCTTCCTTATATCCAGTTGGAATCTACCCTCCTTTAGTTTAAAACCATTACCCCTTGTCCTATCGCAACAGGCCCTACTAAAAAGTCTGTCCCCATCTTTCTTATAAGCCCCCATTAAGTACTGAAGGGCTGCAATAAGGTCTCCCAGAGCCTTCTCCTCTCCAGGCTAAACAACCCCAACTCTCTCAGCCTTTCCTCATGGGAGAGGTGTTCCATTCTGCTGATCATCTCTGTGGTCCTCCTCTGGACCTGCTCCAACAGGTCCCTGTCTTTCTTATATTAAGCGTGTTAGTAGGCAAAGGCCATATGAAGGAGCACATAATGAAGTACCAGTATTCAAATCCATGTCTTGGCTTTGTTTTATTTACTGCTATTTCTTTAGCCACAAGTTCCAAGTTGGACTTGTTCAGTGTAGCCCTCACATGACATCCATAGCTTGTGCATTTCGAAGCATGAAATGCAGTTGGCCAGCCCCTCAGGGGATGCTGTGTACAAGACTGAGCTAACTAGCCAAACTTTCGTCCATCGACTTGGTAGCAAATGAAGCACAGAGCTCTAGAAACCAGAAGCTACAGCTCTTCATACCACCTGGTGAGAATCTCTGGTTGAAACAGTCTCGTTCAGCACAGCACTCCATGGTACAGCCCTGATCAAGTGTAGGTGTTTAATTCAAGGTAAGATGAAACTCTCCAATTTAAATTTAGGCATTCCAAGTCCTGGTTCTGAATTCCACTGCACTTGTCTAAGGATACTCCTTTCCTGAGTGCAATGCTTGGCTGGGTTGTACGACCTGAAAAATATGTGTGCCACAGCCACACAACTGGCTGCTAGGGAGTAACTCATTCAGTGGGACATGGGAGAACTGAGAGGTTAATATGGGGTAAATCACTGCTTCTCTGGAGAGGTGGGAACCCAAAGGCAAAGTTTTCTAGTCTGCTCCTGGAGAAGAGAAGCTATGCACTGTCCTATACATGGAGGTAGGGGCAAAAATATAAATGACCCTTTCACTAAAGAATTTGGGGAACTCAGTGTAAATGTCTTCTTGGCAATCATTTCCCTCCATTTTTCTCCAGCCTTTTGGACTGATTGGAACCAGTAGATATGCTATAAGTAGAAATGTGTTTTTATGTCATCCAAAAGAAATAAACAGTTCCTAGATCCCTGGATAAGTTCCAGGTCTGTTTAAGGGGGTTTTGTTTTTCATTTTCAAACTGGGGACTTAAAAGTCAGGCTGATGCAAGCCCATGCAGCCCAACTATTTGAGAATTCAAAGACAGCATTGTTAAAAGGTTAATAAAAGAGAATGTGCTCCTCCTTGTCTCTTATTAAAAGCAATCAAGGTATCAGTGCATTTTTCTCCAGACTTCGGAGGTACAGTCGGCCCTTTTCATTCTGGTTTACTGACAGAGTAACCATATTAGTTGCTTTGCTACCAGTGTAATGCAAAGTGATAGATGCCTCCATTTGTTGAAATGAAAATGTATTTGGTTTTATAAAATAATTGCTTTTCCATTATTCTAGTTTGCTTTAGCAAGACAAAGGATGATAACTGTGATCTTGACACCTTTCTTTTTGAAGGGGAAAATATTATAGCATGTCTTTAAGGATACTCCTACCCTGATCATCAAACTATAGACAATATGAATGGGGTAGACAGAAGGACAGGAATACCATTTAGTCTTCTCATTGAAGTTGGATTTCTTGGAAGAACAAGTCTAAAAATGATCTGGTTAGAAGGCAGCAAAGAAAAGAGAGCCTGCTTCTGTGAACTGCAGAGTAGGATGTTTTCCCAGCATAGTTGAATTTGAATTATTTTGCCTCTTCATAAACACACTCATATTGATACTACAATCAGCTTGTATTTCTTACCTTGAAGAGACTTTTCTGTCTCAGAGCATGCCTGTACCAGTAAATCTCTCAAGTCTTGACAGAGCAGAGCAATCACAAGTCATAAAGGCAAAGCAGAAGAGAGTTGAGAGGGACAAATGCTAGAGGTGAAGCAGTTATATTTACAGGTTATTTGAAGACAGAAGGAGGGCCAAAAATACATAAGCAGTTTTGGAGAAGTTGGTTTGGGAGCTCCTCATTCCTCATTGAGGGCCAAATGAGGAAAAAGCACAAAAGTTTGGAGAGAACATCTGTGAGGAACGTGACCTCATCTAGTCCACATAAATAATTTCTGTATGTATGTATTTACAGTGGCTCTTAAGTAATACATAAACATGTAGTTAGGGAAAATACTTTCATAAAAGAGCTTACAATCTAAATCAATAAATTGAAGAGAGTAAGGGAAGATTGTCTTACTATTTTGGATAAAACAAGAAGCACTAAAGATTTTATGGCTTTTCCAGTCACAAAAGAAATAATTTGTTACATTTATTAAATGATCCTAGATTAGTAAGGTAGACATGACCAACTCCAAGCTCACCTAGAAGATCAAAAACAGAGATGAGACCAGAAACAAATGGTGGTAGTCAGTTCAAGACCAGGGATAATAACTATCTGATTACCAGGGATACTTACCACCATTTGAAATGCCTTATATATTGCTATCTATCTCAAGAATTACCTTCCTTTGGAATCTGTACATATTCCTATTTATACATTTAAATTACTACTACTGTTATTACTATTGATAGTAACAAAAGTGAAAGTTATTAAGAAAACTTGAAAGACATATTTCTGACAATTATGACATTGTAAGAAAAAAACACCCTTACCTAAGTTCGTAAGTTTGATGTTTTAACTACTTTTCTATGTTTGGGCAGACGTATAGCAGCTTCAAATCTTTTTTTTTTTCTCATTTTAGAGAGAACATATTTCCATAAAATCCTCAAGAATAAAGCAGAGCAAATTTTATTAAATGTTTACTAAAAACCTCCTTGTATGAAGATTTCATAACCCGTTTGCATGCGTGATATTTTACATTTTGCAACTGTAATATGTTGACTTACATTTAGTTTGGAATTTATTATTACCCTGAGATAATTTCCTTTAGATTTGTTCTCTAGGTAAAAAATATTATATTTAAGCAGATTATTATTGTAACATTTCTTTATTGGTTTGAATATTCTTCAATACAGATCATTTGCCATTACAGAAACAGAAACATTACAGAAACAAAGTAACATACCCATCTTTCTCTAAACAGGCTTTAACAAATCTCTTTTCATTTCTCTCTTATATGTGAGAATATCCTTGCCTTTTATATTGTTTATTTACCCTTTTTTCTTAACTCTGACAGCAAAAACAGTCTTGTTGTGTAAAGCTTTACAATCTCTTTAAACTCAGTTCAGAGCTTTTAGGTTCTCATGGGCCAGCAGTGATCAGCCCAACAGTCTAATGTTTGCATTATGAATACTGTAGGTCAATGCTTGTTTTAAAAAAAAGAACAAAAAAAAAAGGAAAAAGTAACCATTGGAATGTTGAACAAATAATCATTAAAATGTTTCATTTTTAAGACCTTTAAAGGTTTTTCTCTATCAAAACAAGATCTGGCACCAAATTTGACCTAACAGAGTCCCTTTAGTGCATGGAAATTACATGCAATAACCAATTTTGACATCATATTTAGAACTGTGGTGTCACTCTTTAGTATGTCCTTCACCTTGGTGTTAATGCCAAGCACTGCAAACAAGGCAGGTATTTTGCTAGCACGCGTGAGGACTGTAATGTTAATATACTTGCAAGCAAATTTAGAAAGGATGAAAACAAGAAAGGTCCTTGCTGACTTAAAAAAATAACTATATATTTTCTCAAAATAGATATAGATGGCTTCACTTTGAATGCAGTTCCCTGCAGAAAATGCATTCTATTCACACAGCAGCTGTACTTTATGATAGGACTGAAGTTATTTTTAAAAACCCGCCAGAGACAAAATACCTAAGAGTCTCTTTTTAGAAAAGAAACCCAAGTCAGGACATCATTTAAGCATATTGTTAACTGGTTTCCTGAACAGAGTGGTTTTTGTTGCCATGAGGTGTCCCTTTATGGATAATAGCAAAAGACTGGAAAGAGAGTTTTCCAAAATGTGGACAAGTCTATCTTGACCAAAGAGTTGTGAGATGAAAGGTTATGTAAAAAAAGAGACAGACAGATCTCTCAATCTCTAGAAATTTTCATGAGTTTCTTCCAAGTTTAGTTTTTCCTGTTTGAATGACTAGATTCACAAAAGAAGCAGGAGGGGTTCACAAAGATTGAATTAAACTGAAACGCTTAGTATCTTACTAGAGCACTTAACTAACTTCTCTGTTCTGATTATTCCTCTTTTTCTACCACCCCCCCAGGTGCTAAAATTATTCTTTGGGAATACTTCCCAGCTACTAGCTCTGTGCCATACTATCCATGATCCTTTGTAGAGAGCATAACCCTGTGCTGGGCACGAGGACTCCCCTAGACAACAAAATGGGAGTGTTAAACCCATAAGAACAGCAGTAATAAAATTCAGCCTGCTGGACAGGACGTCATCTAGCTCAGGAAGTGGGAGAGAAGGTCATGACTGTCATCTGGAAGTCACAGACACAAAATATGTCTTGGGCTTTGACGGTTTAGCAAACTCTGTCTCACAAAACAATTCTGGGACAAGTGATGCCTAGATTTCACCCAACTGTCAAAAAATGATGTCCGCATTTATTTTCACCTGGGCAGACTGAATACACATTTGCCTGCTCCCAGCACTGTGCCAACCCAGTTAGAGGCTATGTGGGGAGGGAATTTTTCTTTTCTTGTTTTGACACTTTAATTTTGTATAAAAACTCTGGATTCAGGTCTCTTGTCTCCTAAAATATTGCCCTGTCACTAGATATAGACTACTATGCGATGTTGCAGTTAAGGCAGTTCCATGTCTTAAAGAATAAATTAATATTTGCTCGGCCAAAGAAAGAAACTCTGTCCATACTCGTGAATAAGTCCTTCCAGAAACCCTGGTTTGGCCTTGAGAGAATGGCAACATGACTTGTGTCCACACAATTAAACTCTCTTACTTCAGGAGCAGAATGGTTGGAAACATACAGCCTACTGGGTAATATTCCTGTACAGTACTGTGGCAACACCAAAGAAAGTGCTAGAAAGCACCCGGACCAAAAACAGACTTAATCCTGTAGGGAATCATAGAGCTAATTGGTAAAAAGCAGGAAAAAAATTATTCTTTCGTGCAAGAGAATACTCGAACTATACATCTCCAAATAGCATAACCACCAATTAAGTGTTTATTAGGACTTAAACCCATGTGAGCATGACTACAACCATACCTATAAGTAACAAGATAACCAGGGAATTTAATGCTGGAAACTTAGAACATGGATAACACTGGGGGGTAAGCAACCTTTAAATGGGACTTTAGAGCTTTCATGAATTTTGTTATAAGTCTCTCGCTACTTTGATTATAGCAAAAAACATCCAAATATATCCCAGTTATAATAAGTATACAATGATACTAGCCTGAATTTGTGGAGAGGCTGTAACCATATTTCTGCTGTGAGATTTCTCCTTTCAGTTACAAAAGAAAAAAAAAGTAGCACAAGTACATTTGATGAAATGTAAAATGTCATATTATTATCTGTTTCTGGCAAGCAGGGATGGGACATTGTTTTAGAAATCTGAACAGTTTGTTCTAAATAATTTCCAATTTTTAGATAGACCTTCAATAACCCAAGTTTGGACTCAGATGGGATACAGTGTTTTCACATTCTTGAAAAGCTCTTTAAAAGTATGTCAGGATTCAAATGTTGATTAAACGCAGAGCATTTTTGTTGGTGTCTGGAGAAAAGGACCATCATGCTGCTGAGCCAGATTTCTCTGCAAAACATGTCCCACTTATGTCTGTTATAATTTTCTTCCTTATAGTGAAAGAAAGGGAAATAGATGCCTTGTTCTTAACTATATTGACAACTTTACTCATATTGAATTATATGCTACTTTTTGAAGAGTCATGTTGACTTAAATGAAACAAGATCATTTGAGAAGGTACTATTTGCTGTGATAGTGAGTACTGCAGTCTGGTCCTTAGCAATGAATCTGAACAAAATCCTATCATTTGTTCCAACCAAAACTGTCAACATTTAAGAACTGTTTTATGGACCTTCAATAATATATAAAACATTCCTGAGTCCTCTGTAGTAAAAATGACTCATAATTATCTTGAAAAATTCCTGTACCTGATGTGGTTTTGGCTCCATCAAAAAACATCAGGATAAATAAGTAATTTTCATAGCCATTAGCACCATAGTTAAATATCCATATTAGTTGTGGCTTCAGTAATGAAATTTGTTGGCAAAACCTTTCCATCAGAGCTCGTTTTGTGAAATTCCATGATTTCTAAGTAAATCAAGTCTCTAGGACACAAATCCCGGTTCTAATGGGAAACATTAATCTGCCTCTGGATGGGCAGCATGGAAGCATAGATGTGCTACAAAGGAAAAATTTCAAAGTGTTGCCCAGGAATACAGCGATGGTGTCAGGTAAGCTAAAGTTCACTTAGAGTTGAGCCTTGCAAGGGACATCAAAATCAGCAAGGAATTCTGATGTTATTTTAGTAGTAAAAGGCTGAAAGAAGAAAATATGGAACTGTTGCTGGATGGGGCAGGTGGCTTAGTGACAGCAGACATGGCTAAGGCTGAGGTACTCAATACCTTCTTTGCCTCAGACTTCACCAAGAAGGTCTCCCAAGCTTCTGTGATTACAGAAAGTGCTCAGAGAGGTACAGGCAGTGGAGGAGGATCAAGTCAGGGACTGTGTGAGAGAACTAAACCCATGTGAGTCCTTGGGACTATATAGGCTGTGTCTGAGAGTGCCAGCCAATGTCATAGCATGACCACTCTCTACTATCTCCGAAAGGCCATGGAGATAAGGGGAGGACCCCAAAGACTAGAGGAAAGTAAATGCTGTGCATATTTTTAAAGAAAAGCCCAAAAGGATGATCCAAGGAACTACAAACTAGTGAGCCTCATTTTGGTCCGTAGGAAAACCATCGAGCAAGTCCTCTTGGAAGCCATTTCTGGGCATGTAAAGAAGAAGGTGACTGGGAACAATCAGCACAGGTTTACCAAGAATAACTCATGCCTGACAACCTGATTGTTTTCTGTGAAAAGTAACTATATTTGTGGATAAGGTGAGAGCATTGGATGTCATTTACCTGAATTTTAGCTGGGCTTTTAGCATTCAAGCTAGGATGCTATGTTCTGGACTGGTGAACAACTAGATGGGTAAAATCAGATTTGATGTCTGGGCTTAGAGGATAGTGGTTAATGGGTCATACTCTGTCTGGAGGCTGGTAACTGGTGGAGTACTGAAGGGATCTGTCATGGTGCCTGTCCTGTTTAACATTTTTACTGGTGACCTGGAAGAGGTGTTGGAGTGCAGTGTCATTAAGTGTGCAGATGACACCAAACTAGGGGGACTGGCTGATGCTCTGAATTGAGGACATTGAAAGATGACAGAGCCAAACTCTTCACAGTAGCGCATGATGGGAAGATGAGCAACAAAGACAAATTGAAACAAGAGCACTCAGACTGGATATAATGAAATATCTTTTCCCCAGGAAGACAGTGAAGCAGTGGACCAGGCTGCCAAGAGAGGCAGTGCAATCTCTGTCCTTGGAAGTTGTCAAGACCTGACTGGATAAAGACCTGATCTGACCCTGCTCTTATCAGGAGGTTGTACTAGAAGCCTCTAGAGGTCCCTTCCCACCTAAATTGTTCTAGGATTCTATGAGTACAGTTGCAAGACAGAGTTGTATATGGGCTTTTCATATAATTACGAAGCAAAGGTGATGGTGGCATAGGCTGGTTTTAGTTATTTCTGGTGCAGAATTTTGTGTGTGATGGACTTTAGTTCTTATTGTTATCATCTTTCCACAGTTTTACACTCTGCTTTATTTGGTTAGTGTAATTGATTCTAGTTACTGGCTTGGTTTATGAAAACCACCCTGCCAATAAGCAAATTTAAAGAAAAAAAAGGCAAAATGCTATTAATCAAAGCACAGGTTCCCTCACAGATATTAGCAGAGCCAAACACAATGTATAAAAGTGAATTGACCTAACAAGAAAGAGAAAAAGGATTTCAAGAACACGTCTGGTTTATTTCCCAGTGACAAAATATACAAAGAGAATACAGGCCCCAAATGTCTAAGGAAAGGAAAGATGTTTTAGTAGCTTGGATTTATCCTGCATTGGCTGTCCTGAGTCAGGCTTCTTTGAAAGCGTTCATGACGATAGTGGAAAAAAAAATAATTCAGTGCAGAGGGTTTCTTTTTTTTCCCCCTGAAGTGAACTGGTTGTTTCAGAATTTCCAGTGAAAAGTAAGCATGGTCTCTTATTCATTGTTTCTCATAAAGAATAAAAATAACTCCACTTCTGGCCATTATCATTCCAGCAAAAAAACTCAGAAACTTTTCAGGCCTGATCCTGTAGCTTTGAAGTGAGTGGGAACAGGATCATAGTCTTAAAACACAATGTTTTGGCTAGATGTTGTCACACAGTTGCTCACATCTTTGTTATTTTCTATCAGTAAGATTAGTGTTTCATACTTTCTGAAAAGAGATTGCTGTTGGTTTCTAGAGGCCCTTGGAGGCTGGAGAAGGGATTTCTATCCATATATCTGTCTAGAGACTGCTTCCACTGAAATCTGTAGGAAAGCGTGATTTGACTTCTGTAGCTTTAAAATGAGTTTGATAGGTATTGTCCCCTGTAGCTACTAAGACTATGTGCGTACTAGAAAATTAAACGCACTCACAGCCGCTCTCTGGCACTGCAGCTAACCAGCACAGAAAGGCCTGTATCCATTTTTTTTTTCCTTGTGCCCTCAGACACTGAGCAGCCACATCCAAACTGCCTGTTAATAACAGTCTCTGGCCCCAACTCACTCCAGACCTGGTTTGGATGGCAATAGCTCACCTGGTTCAAAACCAGCCAGGTACCATCCGAACTTGTTTGCATTGTGGGCAACGAAGTGGCAGGGCATGTTCCCTTCTACTGTTTAATTTACTAGCGCGCATAACTTCAGGGTGCAATTCATCTACCTTAATGTAGACATCTGAAAGTTCAACATTTAAACCTCTGCTAGTTACCCTGGCTTCCTGTTATACTCAGTGGAAGCAAATCCAGGCCACAATTCATCTGACCTGTCTTGTGTACTTAGCTCAAATAAGATGGATTGCAATCTGGGAATGCCCATTTTTTCTTCTGACTATAAAGTGAGTCTGAGGTCACCAGGTCAGACTTAGACCTCTAACTGTTAGGCACCTGAGATAAGGTGAGACAGATACCAGCCTAATACATACTAATAAGTTTATCAACATATCTCTCAGGTTAAGAAACACTTTTAAAGGCCATGTAGATTAAATTATAGGGTTTTACTCAAGAAAAACAGTGGAAATACTTACCGAGAAGTTTTGCTGTCAGAAGACCTAAACTGTTCTCCACAGAACAGAACAGAATGTAAAAGCGTGAAAAGTTTTTTTTCTGGAGCAGTTGTCCAGAACTGTAAGATTCCCCCATCTCTCCCAGAAGTATGATGTAATTTATCAGCAGCTGTGCTGCCTTCATTCTTGTCCTAAGCATGGAGTAATACCCATTTCATTCATTTTTTTCTCAAGTGGGAGCAAGGCTTGAGTGGCTGGGAGGATCTACCTGAAGCTGTAGGATTTCATTTCTCGTCTCTGTCTGGAGAAGTCTGGGCAGCTGCAAAGGAGGACGAGGTCAGGACTCTGCCCTCCAGCAGCATAATTGAGATAGTTTGGCTTAAGTTTCATTAATAACCCCTCTTCCACTCTGACCTTCAGTCATAATAAATACCTGGGAATCATAGCTGTTGATTACATTTGCAGTTGATGCCAAGTTATATCATTTCTATTACCATTAATGTAAAGAAAATATTTGTGTCTGAAAATAGGTCACACTGCAGCCTATACCCATTTCTTTGCAACCCTTAGTCCTTGTTACCTTCATTAGATATTTTTCTAATGATAATTAACTGAGAAAACATGACTTAAGTAAAGTTATCAAAGGAGAGCAATTATGGGAACATGTGCCATATTATTCCAATTAGGTAACTGCTCATGGTGGTTTCACTTGGTAACAGCACAAAACTACTGTTCAGCTCACTATTCCCACTGTTACATTGATAAATGATCCCAAAGCTGCCTTTCATTCGACAGGTCTGTTTTTGGACGAGGGCCAGACAAAACAAAATCACAAGATTTATAGTACCGCAGTGGGAGGGTAAAGAGGATCTGAAGGGCATGAGCCCTGCTCTGTCTTCTCAGAACAAAAGCTCAAGAAAAATACTCCTGGTGGACCAAATCCTAAGGACTCCATTCAATTCTTAACCAGCCATCATTCAAGCAAGCTCTTGCAGCCATTAGTATGGATATGTCTGAAGAAATACACAACTGAGGGTCAAATTGTGATTCATGCTTTTTCTTGTAGGAGGACCAGAAAGTCTCGGCCTTGGTGGTACAGTATTTCCCCACAACAGCTTTCCTTATATATGAATGGGCCTGTGAAAGAAGGAGTAGCAAGCAAGAATTGCCATGACTCCATGCTCACTTCAACTCCAGATCACCATGAAACGCAGGGAACCAGCATTGTGCGTCCCCCTGATGTATAGACAATAAACACTGAAAGAGTTAGTGCTTCCCCATAGTTCCCCTTCCTCCTTCCTCTCTAGGCAGTAGCATAAACATTATCAAACCCAGTCTGGAGAAAGATTTCTGGGCCACGGACCTTTATGGAATCCATTGATTGAAATTAAATTGGAAGACTTCACCTTCCAAAATCTGGTGGAGGATCTTTCATCATCAAATACCACAATCTCAGAAAAAGATGTCTTCACTAGCAGAGCACTATAAAAAAATGTATCTTCTTTGGGATAATATGGTCTCAAAATGAAAATAGCAAAGACAAAAGGAAAAGATAGGAAGTTAGCACTATGGTAAGAGGTTAACGGACATGATCTTGCAATTAAAGATATTTACCAGAGAAATTTGAACCCCATTATGCTCTGGCTCATGGTACATAAGGAAGAACTGGTTTACATCATCAAAGACAAAAACCAGGTCTATAGGTAAGCTTTAAGAATAATAAACATCCTGAATTCAAGAATAAGTCTGTCAAATGAAGGGATATTGATTTTGGAACAAGGAATATTATGTCAAACAACATTAGTTTAATTGATCTGAATTTAGTTTAAGTACTAAAAGCATTTATATACAAACAGCAAATGAAAATTAACTGCAGCTGAGTCCCTTGATTCTCAGATTATACAATATGCACAAGCAACTGAAAGTTCTTGTAGGAATCCCAGCAGCATGGTCTGGGTTCTATTCCCATAGCATGACTCAATAGAAAAGCAATATGCTTTCTTTCAGAAAATATGAATATTTAAAGCCATGTTTTGACTTTTAAAAATACACAAAACTTTTCCTTTCCCAAAAAGAATTTATAATAAAATGCAGAAAAGACGCTAGAACTACGATCATGGCTAGCAGGGCTTAGTTCAAATATTTCAGCTTCTGGAATGAGCCATCCAGGAAAAATTCTGAAACAAAGCCAACTAGATTTGTTTGTTGTTGTTGTTTTTTTCCCTTGTACTCTCATTCAGCTACTTACATTACTTTGCTATCTTAGATACCTCAGAGTCTGCATTTGCAGGAACTGATGCATAGAACCTCAAGATACTGACTGCTAAAAAATGTTGCTGTTGTTACCCGTCAGGGAAAATGCCAAGTTCTTTCTATAATTTGATTCATTTTGTTTTGTTTAAAGACCTGATTTTTTTTCAAGTGAGAAGACTTTTTCTACAACTTACTTTCTTAGGCTTTCTTTTTTTTTTCTTTTTTAAATTATTTGGATTTGCTAAATTAAGGAGATTTTAAAGAAGTCATGATAACAGTAGAGACTTCACAGTACATGGACACAGGTAAAGAAGTCTAATTGCCACTTAGCACTCTCAAGTACTTAAATTACTTATTAAAATAGTACTAATGCTATAAAATTTCTTGACCTTATGTTTGTGAACATGTTGAGATGTTTCAACCAACGAGAGTTCAAAAAGTCTGAAACTTTTAAAATTCTATCTATAATCATAATATTAATGATATTAGTACTATAACATAAAATATCAATATTCATAAAACACAATTATAATTGTGTTGTTACTGTAGAAAAGAAATTTAATGGTGGAATTCATCTTTCCTAATAAAGGTATCCAAGACTTGTCAGATGAACTGTATGTCTGATTCAGGCACAGATGACTCATTTTGAATGTCTAGATAATAAATCTTGTCTGCAATGAATGGCAGTTTATGGGATAAATAACCAAAACTGTTACCTGGATCATTAATTGAATTATTAAAACCAAGCTTTTAGACCAAAATTGGTAAATATTTCTTTATATATCTTTATCTCATATCATTCATGTAATTTCTTATCGGTTTTCTTCCCTCTGCTTTGAAGTCAATGTCAGTGCCAAAGAAGTGCAGGCACAAAAATCTTCTCCAGAGTTGTAATAATTTGTAAAAATATCTTTTATTCATAACACTCATTATCCATATATCACAATGAAATGTTAGGCGAACATAAAAGAATTTCATTTTTTACACAGCACTGCCAAGTTTACTTCCAAGTCCATGGTTCAGATTGTGTCAAAATATAATCTGTACATCTGCTGAAGAATTTACTGGGGAAATATCTGGACATTCCACTTCCCAGCCTCTTTCAGGGTTTGTCTTAGTAAGTCAGGAGTTTGCAGCCTCTTATGAAAGTCTGTTGTGCACCTCACTACAATAACAGTGAATCTTCCTGTCAATTGTTTGACTTACTAAGGAGTGGTTCACTAGTTTCTCTAATTATTTACAGTTGATCTAGTTCTTGCTTGAAACGTGTCTTCTTAGAAGCCTAGTCCCTTGGTTAAGACTGAATGGAAGCCCATGGGGTAGCGAAGGAAGTTTGACCTGCCATATGGAGCAAAACAGGCAAGATGCAGAAGCACAAAGAAACCTAAGAAAGAAAGGATATGTCACTGAGAAAGGTGCATTAGGAACTTGCTGAACATTGGTGCTCATTGCTGTTGAGAAGAAAGAAGAAAGAAGCTTGGCAAGTCTCATTTTGCCCATATAAAAGTTGTGGGACCTCTTATATGTGAGTTTTTAGTTTCAGGAAGTGTGTTCAAGAATTCATGGGCTAAAGGGTCACAGGGACACATGTAAAAACTACTCCTGTACTGAGGCTGTGATGAGCTCGGCAAGGTTCCGAACGTATATCAGAAGTCTAGCTAACAGGAGAAGGGTTAACTCTGTGCACCAGCTTCAGATCAATTCTTCAGCTTAATTCAGTGAAGTACGAGTTTACATTAGTTGTGCATCTAGCCTTTGTTGATTTGTGAGAAAGCCATCATTATGTATAAAGACATAACGTTCAGGACAAGAGGAAACGGCCTCAAGTTGCGCCAGGGGAGGTTTAGGCTGGGTATTAGGAAAAATTTCTTTACTGAGAGAGTGGTGAAACACTGGAATAGGCTGCCCTTGGAAGTGGTGGATTCACCCTCACTGGAGGTGTTCAAGGAACGTGTGGACGGGGCATTGTGGGACATGGTTTAGTGGGCATGGTGGTGTTGGTTGATGGTTGGACTTGATGATCTTACAGGTCTTTTCCAACCTCAGTGATTCTGTGATTCTGTGACGCCTGTAAAGAGGTCAGTAGCTATCAGTAAAGTAGGATATCCTCTTTTATTTTTTCTAATATTCTATCAGGACTATGTTGAAGTCTTTCTCATTATAAACTTATGCAACCTACCCACCATTGGCTTAGGAGGAGGTGAGTTTCTGCTTTCCTCTGGAAACAACTGCTCCTGCCAACGCTGCCTTATATTATGTCTGAACCCAATTTATTCATCTCGTGCATGAGAAAACCTTTCCGTAGAAACTCATAGAAAAAACCGCCCACTGATCTGAAGCTGTTTATAATTGCCATGATGAAAATTGCCATCTAACAGCAGCTAGGCAGGTAGCATCTTGTTAATATTGATTTTCTGAAAATTATTCTACAAGAAATCTCAGCTAAAACATGGCATGTTTCTTACAGTGCTGTTTTCCTCTCTTGGCTTAATAGTCCTTCCATTTCTCTTTTCCCTACTTCTTGTTTTGAATTCCATTCCAGTTTCACGCTAATACAGAGTCTATTAATTGTCACATATATATAGCAGCTAACAAATTACAGGCAGAATTCTGCTGAAACAGTAGCAATTGTATCACTAAGTTCATGATGCAGAAAGATGGCTGGCTGACTTGGGAATGCTAATTGCCAGGCTGCAATTGTTCTAATGTGTCAGTATAAACTGAAGAGCAAAGGGCTCAGGTAGACTCTGAGATTATGTCTATAGTGACAAATCAAACACTGCTAGGGCCCAGATCCAGGTGCCAGAACTAGATTTTCTTGATTTCTAGGGCAAATTTTTACACACATTTTGTGAGTCTACATAGCCTTCTCAAAAAAAAATTGCCCAGCACAGTTTGGGAATCAAACCATTCATAACAGTCAGTTTTAGTAAAACCACTTTGTTTTTAATAAGCGATTTTTACAGCATGGATTAGCTGGACGGTGCAAGTTGGCCTCCATGCCAGAAAACAAATCCTAACACTGTTAAATTACCAGTACAGGCATAACTAGCAAAGATGTAACTACAGTCCAGTGAATTTCTGTTAGAGTTAATGCAATGTCAGGGAACTGCAAAGCCTGGTTGCACTAGTCTTGGTACAAATTCAACGTCTGGCTTTCTCCCTGTCACTGTGTCATTGCCTTATGTGCAATGCAGGCATGATTCTAAACCTCCAGGTAACGTTATCACAACGAAAATTAAGTTCTAGCTGATGTAATTTTTTTCTGCAATGTGCAGCAAATAAACCTGCCAAAACTCAGGATAGTAACTAAGTATGAATTACCGTATGGGTAATGCTCTTAGTTGTCATTTTGTTAAGGAAAGTTTGGCACTGCACATTTGACTGCCATAAGCAAAGTGTTCCTTTATAGGGCCTCCTGCAGACAACAACAGGGGTGGCAGAGATACCACTTGGCAAGAGAAATACCTTTCAGTCTCTGAAAAAACTGATTCCACAGAGGCTGGTTTATTTACATTCCTTTACCCAGGGAGAAAAGAATGCCAGAGACAGGTAGGCAATGAAACTCACATAAGTGCCTGGGATACATCGTGCCATGCTGCACAATCATGCAGAGTAAGCACATTGAGCTTCTTAATACATGTGTCTATAGATCTGCCAAATGGTTTAGTCAGAGTAGCTGTAGCCTTAAAAAATATTTCTGTAGCTTGAAGATAATCAGATTAAGGAGGTACCTTCACTGAAATAATTTAAAAATATTTTTACAACCAACCTGCCCAACCCAGTGACTTCTTTGTTTCTATAATGCAACGTTATTTTCCTGCATTTTAAGAGTAAGAGAGATAGGTATTGCTATTTATAAAGCTATGCTGGAGGTCAGGAGAAACCTCATCAAAGCTGGTAGGTGTAAGAAAAGCCCTTTATTCAGAAGCACATCAATGGAGCCAAACAGCTGAAACAATAATCACCCAAATTGTAAGTACACGCAATGCCATACTGGAAGTAAAAGGAGTTCATTTCGGATTAATAGCATGCACAAGGACAGAGACCAGAAGAACTGATTGCTGCTGTGCGTAAAACAGAGATGGTACACAAATCAAGAAGCAAAGGGGCAAAGAAGCCAAAGAAGCCATAGACACACAGTCCTGCAATGAAAATTAGAAGTAGGTGACAATAACCAGAGCATCTATTATATGTTTGCATGTACATATGCTTAAGGCTAAAGCTGTCAAGAAAAATGTGTGGGATTTTTTTTTTAAATGTCCTTGTCAGCTAAGGAAGTAAGATAATTCTTCTAAGGGTAGAGAATTCAATTTCAAGCTTCTTCAGTACTCATGTCCACAGACTTGTACAGATATCCCAGGGTCCTAGTAGGCTTTGCTTTCCTCCTGTCTTTCCAAGGACACAAAGGAAACAAGGTTTCCTTGCACTAAGTAAAAGGGGTGTTCTTTTTCTTGTACCAAAGTCCCATTTTTGTGTCAGAACATGAAGTTTCATTAAAATCGGACTTTATATTTGCCCATATCTAGCTTGTTCATTTATGTTTAGAGAAAAAAATGGTTAGGAAGAATTTGGATAACAAACAGAAAGGAATGTTTCATTTTAAATGATTTTTTATTTCTAAATGAATGTTATCTGATGTAATAAAAAAGTTGAAGCAAAATATCTCTGTGTTATCAAAACACAACATTTCAACAGACTTAAACCATTTTTGTTATGGCTCCTTTCAAACAGATTGAAATGAAAGCATATTTTGGAGTGGAATTTGCAAAACTTAGATTTCCAAATTCCTACTCTACTTAGAGTGATAAATGATCCATCTTCAGTAAATAGGGACTCATAGATGATCTACATAGCTATGATTGCAAGATATGCAATTTGCATAACATTCAGATTTTCCATCTCTCCCTTTTTGATTTGTGCAATAACAATGAATCCACAGAATAATTGTTACAGGCCATTTACTTTCTGAATCATACCTAGGAACTTAGTAGAGACTTAAACTCAGATCTTTCTGTCCAGAAAAATCCTTCTGCTTAATCTTCTAACAGTATAGCTGTGACCTTTATATTTCAACAGAATTGTCTTTGCTCTGCAGTACCCTGTTAGGTAGGATGCAAGAGATTTCAAAACCATACATGATTATGGATAGTAAATAATCATTCAGTAGCAGCCATAGTCTTCAATCAACATAGCAATGCCATTGTGCTCCGAGATGCCGAAGAAATGCATGGCCTGAACCGCTTACAGAGAAATTTATGCTGACCCCAAAGTCTGGTGATAGCCAAAGACTCAGATGAACTCACTTCTGGTAAAATGCTGCTCCTGTAAAAGCAAAATAACCCCTCCAACCCGCCCCCCCCCCCCCCCCCATGCACACTCATATATGTAATAACATCTCAAATCACATACAAAAAGATCTGATCTTTCCAACAAAGAAAGCCAGTGCAGTGCCTGGAGTTTCTCTTTTCTCCCAGGTCCTTTCCAATAATATTTGGCTCAAGTTCAGCATGTTACAAGGCTCCCAAGCCTCTTTCCCAGATATATCTGTCTTGTCTCTCTGGGTAAAAGAAACTTATTTCTGGCTCTCTGTCAAGCTCCCCACAACCTTATATTACCAAACAACAATGTTGAAGGCAGGAATGCATACTTTTGCTTTGATTTCCACAGAGAATCATAATTCTTCTCTGTTTCTCTCTCTCCTTCTCCCCTCCCCTTTAGGTGACAAATGGCTCTCTAGAAGTCACCCATCTCTTCATTTTGACCTTCTGTTCACCTCCTCCATTTTTTTCCTCTGCTCTGGCCAATTCCAATTTGGGTAATTATTCTGTCTACAGTACGTAAAATTCTCTCTTTTGTTGTAGTCAAAGATAATATCCTTCTCCTTCTGTTCTTAAATGTAATGCTATGCCATGATAAATCATTACTGTGGTTTACCCCAAAAGGGAAAACGTGAGTGATTGAGGACTGATATCTCTTTATAAAGTCATTCCAGTGTTTGGGGATCCTTTGGGATGACTAGTGTTATATTATTAGCCCTTAATCCCTAGATGATTTGCATTAAACTATTATTCTTTCTATTGTACTGCTTTTTAAAGGGTCCCTATTTATTAAAGTGAATTAACACTAAAAATATGTAAACCTTTGCCCATGGAAAAATGAAAATAGCCATAGCTTTGGAAATGTTTTGGCAAATTGAAATTCTAGCTGTTCTAAATACAGCACTGAAGAGACATGAAATCCAAACTGTGACATTGTCCTCTTTTTCTCCCTAAGCGTGTGCTTAGATCCATATATTTCTATTCTTATTACAAAGGAAGATTTACAGACACAAAAGGTGCAACATCCCTTTTTTTCAGCTTTCATCTTCAGAAAGGACTAATACCTTTTCTGCAAACTTGAGTCCATCTTAAATAGTATTTCTCTTATTATGCACATCAAGTTATCAAGTCATGTCTTGGGTTGAAACACTTTGTAGATGAGGACAGCTGTTTGCTATGAAGGACCCATTGTTATTTTTGAAACAGATGCTTTGATTTGTTGGAAAGAACTAATATGTGCTGATTTTAGCCCCAATCCAGTATGACACACAAGCATGTGCTTAAATCTATCGTTACTCGGAAAAACACTTATACATATGTTAAAAATTAAGAATGTGCTTAAGTGTTTTGCTTAATGGGGAGGATCTTGAGCACATATTTAAGTGCACTGTTGAATCAAGGCCAGAATGTGCAGCCTCACTTATTGTAAAGTTTGCTATCTTTTTACTACTTTAAGAAGTTCAAACAACATAGAAATGCTTTATTTCATGTCCTTTGCAAAGGAGGCAATTGCACACTTGACAAGAAGAAAGAGTTCATTGCATCTTGCAAGCCAAGTAGTGGGGAGGATGGGAAAGCCTGCATAAAATTATCAGGCTCCTCTCACTGGTAAGCAATTGATATGTGATTCCATCTGTGGCTGCTCTTCAATGGCTATGAATCTGTTTCAGATCTCAGCTGGTTCTTTAGCCAGTAAGGGCTCCTACTTTTTGCCCTTCTTCACAATCTGACGATGGACAAAATGGCATTTGTCACACAAACTGCAGCCAATGTGCCCATCCAGTTGCATTCCTCTTTGCAGAAGGTATATAGCAGAGAAGCAGATGTCACTCTCACTTTTTACATGAAGATATCATACGTCATCTGTTTCCGTGATGATTTGGTCAAACCCTCTGCCTGATGCTTTGAAAATTTCTTATTTGGGGAAAACTGCCAGATTCCATATCATTCTTTTTTTGTGAGGTTTCTGGCATATTATTCCATGTGAAAGCCATCCACAGCCAATAAGACTGTTCTGGGAATACCTGGATGGATGTTTTTCTTCTGCTTATTAGATACTGTAGCTTTATTTTTTTCAGTCATTTGCAGTATGTCTGGCATCAGACTCTCATGTTGTAAATTTCCAAATACAATGCATAAGAAAAGATGGATGTATTTGCAATTTTAACAGCTCTTAAAAGTGAGAGAGGATTGACAATGTATACTAAAATATTTGTTAACTTCCTTTACATACAGACTTGAACACTTGGACTATTCCGAAGCGAATGGCTACACCAAAATTTTGGTGATTTAATTTCTTGGGTTTAGGGGGAAACCCTCACTTTTCAAAGTACATTTGTCATCAGAAAAATAGCAATGCAAATCTGATATGTGGTGTATTCTGCCTCAGCTACATCGTCAGGTCACATCTGCTTGTTTCACCAAGGTAAACTATTTTCTGATATCAGCAGCAGAAAGACTGAATCTATGGGGGAGCAAGATGGATTCCATTCTGCTTCATGTGTTATCAAAGATTCCAGCTATATTCTGATTACTGAACTTTCTATTAATTCTTATGATGAAAGGGTGAGGAGAAAGAACAAAGCTTGTCTCTCATGTTTCAGCTTGAGTTTGCAGTGCTGGCTGTCAGAAATATCATCTTTTGAAGTCCATACTGCCATCTATACACATCCAAGCATAAAGGTATAATTGCCATTTAACTAATGGGAAACGTATTCTGATAATTTTCCACATTGCCTCATGTTCATTGTGTGTTCTGTTCTGCTGTTTCTTCTAATATCCTCATCTTTACTCATATTTTGGTAATAATATACATCAGGTTTTTTATTAAAACATTATGAAAACCAGGAAAAAAGAAGAAAAATGTTACAATGAAGATCAATTACACTTAATAGTTTGATGATGCAAATACACATTCAGAGCTCAAATTCACTAGAAAGCCATGCTCAAACTATTTTAAAACTATGGATCCACTACAAAAAAACCTGCTTCTGTAATCACCAGAAAAAAACTAGCAGTGGTACTGTTTAAAAACATCAAAGAACCACTGTTGTCTTCTTTCCTACCTCTTTAAAGGAAGGGATTAGTTGAGAGGCAGTTCAAAGTGCAAGCCAGAGCTGTTTCAGGGAACTTCAGAATTTGGAGCAGGTGTTATTACCATATGTGCTAGTAGTACATCCAGTAGCAGTGCAAGTCATCCTGGCTTAAAGGAGAAGAAAACCTGACTCAGTATTCCCAGCAGATATCCCAGACAATGAATCACAGGTTGGGGAATTGGAAGATATGGACAGGCAGAAATAGAAATATTTTATGAGGGTTACCAGGAGGATAAAAGAAAGGAAATCATGCTTAAAACAATTCACCAAAGCAAGTAAAAAAAGTCAGAAGTTTCTTATTTGTTAGGAAAGAAAGGATTCTTAGCTAAATTCACACAGAGGATATGTTTTCATGACAGAATTATGGAAGACTGACATCAGTATTGGTGTATATAGGTCATCGTTCTCTAGCCATAAAGCTGTAGGGAAAATGACAGTGTCCTCCCAAGCGCTGTAGTTGCTTAAGTGTTATTACAGACAGCTAAGGTCATACTTCCCGTAATTCTCCTTTCTGCAGTGAACTGGGCTACTCTCTGATGCTTTCCAGGTGAATGACTAGAGAATTTGTCTGCACCAAGCCATTTTGCGGACTTACGGGTGTGTACTAGAAGATGTCCATCCTTTTAATGCTCGTCCTTAACCTTATTTGGAAGTGAGTAGTTAGCTCTTTTCCACGTGGAAAAGAAATTCCAATATTAGCCCCATAGTTCCAGCCGGATAGCCCAAGTCCAAAGCACAAATTATTTCAAATGCAAAAGGCTATGGACAGAAGGGGGTTTGGGCCCCAGCTAACATGCTATGTTATATGTAAATATCGCTCAGATTTCATACAGAAGATGATTCTATTCAGTAGTATAAACCATGAATAACAGGCCTGGAATCTGACCTTTTAAAAACATAAGCAAAGGAGTTGTTCCACTTGCTCTGCTCTGTGCAGCTTCACAGATAAAAAGCACAGTCACTCCCAACTTCTTGCCCTTATTAATATCACAGTTATTGCTGTGATACTTGGCTAAAAAGGCAAGACAAACCTTCAGTCTGCCCTTACGAGAAAGGCATCAAAATCATAGTTTCAGCGTATATAAAACAGTGCTCAGTGGAACTGTTTTGTACTCAAAGCGGAATAGGAAAGGGCAGACTGAATTTTGCTATGCCTACTCAAAGGAAGAGAAATTCCACTTGCAGAAGAGTAAGTAGGGAGACATGTCTAGTTCTTTGCATCTCTTCACCAAGGAGGTAGAGGGAGGCTGGAGAAGAGATGATAGCTTTGTGTCCAGGTGCATCACTCATCACACTTTGTGCCAAAACATGTGCTATGATTCACTATGATTTTTTTTACAGTTAGGGACTGGAATTGTGTCCAGGAACTGGACATCTTAATATTGCCTGTTTATTCATTGCAGAGGCAGTAACAATCCAACCTTCCTGTCTATACAATCTCAGGATAGTTGCATTATCTTCTGTCTGGAATATGGCATCTCCAACCACCAAATGCTATCGATTGACTTTTGCAATAGGACTGCTGCTGGATAAATATTACCAGTGTGAGCTCACAGTGTCATGAGTCATATGTTATTGCTGAGTGGCCCATGCATCTACACACTGTAGAGCAGCACCATACAGAGATACTGTCCTATGTTCTGGGAAGACAATAACTTGGCCGAGCTTATCATGTTCGATTAAGTTCTGCGTTAAAGTGCTAAACCACTTTCAGTCCTGAAAGTTGAGAAAGGAATTAGTTTGTAATTTTCTCACCCAACTGGATAGACTATAGTCTTGCAGTGGGATACAGCTTACATAATTTTAATGTCAACATTGTAGATAACTGGATGTGAGCTAGTCACCATAGATTGCCTTCATCGCCCATGAAAATAAGTCAACAATTTTGGAACACAATTCATCCGGCCTGTTTTAAATGTCTGTGAGCTGACTCTTATCCCAGAAATGCCTGTTTTTCTCATTGATGAAAAGGGAGCTTAGGGTGACTACTTGAGAAAGAAAAAAAACCCCTTTGTTACAGATATCTCCAGCCAGTCAGATGAATCCTGTGCAGGGAAACTAACAAGTCACAGAGCAGGCAGGCAAAACTTAAGCCAAATCTATTCAATGTTTTTTACCCTGATCCACTGAGAAATTGTTCCGCGGTCCTCTCAGCACAAAGCAAATGACTGCAGTACAGCTGTTCTCCAAGAGTGAACACCAAAACATCAGACTGGCTACAGGAATGATGAGGTCCACAAAAGATTACTCATATCTCACATTTAGACAAAGCCTTTCCCTCTAGCTTGCTTTGTCAGAGTCTACTCATTCAGGTTTGCATTATGCCTTACCTTTCTATCTGTCCAAAGACATATTCAGAAAAAAGTTCTGCAAGTTTGTGAGGAAACCAGAAACCATGTTTTCTCCTTGTGACTGAACAAGATTGGAATTTGTTAGTGACCTCACTCAAACCAGTGTAAATCAGGAGTAATTACATCAAAACTGATGGAGATAACCTACTTGAAGTGAGAATCTGGGCCTATGGTTTTAAAAATAGCAGCAAAGCTTACATTACATAAATTATAGAAAGATGCAATTTGGTTCTAATGAAATGGTGTGGTCTTTTTTATGTAACAGAGAGAAATAGCATTGTAGCTGAACTGTTGAATAAAAGTTTTCACTTAACTTACAGTACATTTTACTGTCATCAAAAAAGCATTTGGGAATAATAGTTTCCAACGAGTCTCTGTTGAAATTTTGGGATAATAAACTTTTATATCTTCATATTTATGATTCTAATAAACTACCACAATATTAAAATGAAAGATACAAACTCTGAGGTCAAAAACTACAATTTGTTGTAAGGCAAAACAATTTTGAATAATAAACCACTATTGAAATCTAAGATTACTTCCTATAATTTAATAAGTAATCCCCTTGGTGATATATCCCGGATATTAAACTGGTCTAACTCACTTGGACCAGCTGTTTTAAATTGATACATAACATTCTGCCACATGATAATACAAAAATAAACATGAAATGACATGGTAACCATTTAAATTCTGATTTCTACCTTTGTTGCCTACCACAAAGTGATCACAAATCGGCTAATCAAGGATCAATTAATTAATTCATTACTGTTAATAGCAGTGAATGACAAGTATAAAGATAATACTTTGTTTATTAGCTCACCTATAGCACTGTTGGATAAGATGTCAGTTCACGAGATGCAAGTGGTTGATTGGATAACATATCTCACAGCTCCTAATCCAGCTAATATGTGCCAAAGCAGTTAGTGCTTTTTTCACCAAAAGCATCCAGCTGCAGACTATCAGTGTTTCCCTAATGAAGTCAGTATAGCTTTTACTTATAAAACTTATTCAAAGGATACTGTCTGAGTCTGAGAGGAAAAACATTTTCAAAAGGCTCTGTCATGTGCAACTAAAGTACTCCATACATGTATCTTTCATTATATTTTGAATACACTTGTGTTGGACTAGTCAGTCATTAGAGGAGATGACAGTTTATTCATTACTTGTTCCGTATGAGTATTTGCTGATGCGCCAAGTTCAAACTTTTCAGTCCTATGTGTGGTACATGATGGAAGCTGCCCTTTAATAACCACTTCAGAAAGATGATGAGCCAAAGCCAAAAGCATGCCATATTTATCCTTGATACCAAAGATACTCAGTGGCTATGGTTTACCTTAGTGCTGGGTGAGGAGGTTCCCTGCCCTCTGCAAATGAGCTTGTGAAACCTATAGTTTATTGGAAAATGGAAAAATGCCATTCTAAGGTATGGTATAAGACCTTGCTCAAGAATAGGGCTTTGAAGTGCATGGAAATACAAGCAGCAGTCACCACAACTGACAGAGACTAGAAACTCATTCTGTTTGGTTCCCAGAGCAGGTGCTAACGCCCTTGGGTGAGTCTCTCCTTCTCTGGTCAAGAAATTACACATTGTGTTGGTCATGCAACAGGACAGGTTGCAGCCACTACAATGTGGAACCGCATCCCACAGAATCTGGTGCACTTGAGAACTATGTTGGCTTGAGGTCTATAAAAATGACAGTATTATTTACACAGTTGTTCCATTACGCCTTACTGAAGGGAACCGAGAGAGATTGCTTAACATGCTTCTCATTTGTTTATTTGTTTTTCTTTATTGGATAAAAGTAGTGCTCAGGAAATAGCTAATGTAACTGACAGCACTGAATTGAAGAAGGGATGATGGCAAACAGCGACAGTTCTGTCTGAGAGTAGTGAATGGCAGCTTCTCTACCCACCCAGCAAATCCTTCTTCAGACAAGTGCCCTCTGTGGGTGGGGAAAGATGACCTAGAATATTTCCATTTCTGAAAGAATTGTGGTCTAACCTCAGATCAACAGACCTAATCAACACTAATCCAAGCAAGTGCTTAGCCCCACTGCAAGCAAGTGTAGACTGCATTAGTTTGGAAGCTGACTCAGGAAAATCAGTTATGGAAATACGAATACAAATACCCTCAAATACAAATAAAAAATACCCTCAAAATTTGTGACTGATGTTAATGGAAATGGCAGTTTACTCTCAGATTAAAGATAGGTTGGGTTGGGGGAACATAACAATTTCGTAAGAATCACCCCTTGATTATTTATTGCCAAATCCTTAGTAGTGTCAAATACTCCATAGAGGTCAGGAAAGAGCTATGTAGAACTGTCAATGCTCCTAAAAGTTTGTGCTGGCTCATTAAAGTGTGGCTTGTGGACTGAAGTGAACACAAAGAAGCAATGTCTCTTTGCCACTCATTGAGAGATGCCAAATACCTTCTGAATTTTGCAGTCGTTGATATAACTGAGGCTGTGTGCTGAAACAGCCCTGCCCAACCGGATCGGTGGAACAGCAATAGCATCTCTTCCGAATATCATATTTGTGGTTTTCCTCTTTCATTATAGTTGACTGAGTCAGGGTAAGACACTGGAGCAAATGTAAAACCCATCCATTTAAAAAGTGATGTCTTTGTATCTGATCCTCATCTGACATAGATGGGGAATATCCCTATGATGATAACAAAGATGTTAAGTCTTTACTCCCGGCCCTAAAGCAGCTGGATTTCTCCATTTCTGTAATTTAGACAATATGACAAAATGCTCTAGAAGTAGCAGTTAGGATTTCCTCTATTTTGTAAAGCACCAAACACTCTGGTAGGCTCAGGAGTAATTCTCAAGTATTGTTTCAATGTGTTTGAAAGTGTTTGAATTCACTGACTGTTTTCAGCTATACAGGAACACACACACATATGCATACACAAACAGCTCTTGAAGGAAATCAGAGCATGAGAAGGAAAAGGTTTATTTTACTCTGAGTGATCTCAGCTACATTATTTACACACAAAAATCTCTTAGAGGGAACCATAAAAACACATCAAAGTGCAGTGACTTTCTTGTGCCCCTCCCTCCCAAGCTCTACAACAGATTTTGCAGTTTATCTTCTCTTCCTGGTCAGTCTCTTCCAGATCTCGTAATAAAACAAGAGTACATGAAAATTGAAACTTTACAGGAAAAATGTTGTTAAATATTTTCTTTTGGAAACTGATTCTTCGCTTTTGAGTTTTTTGCATATTTTTATAGAATCTTTCAGCTGTCTCTTTTCTTGCTCTGTAAGGGACTCCATTAGGAGATGTGTACACATATGAACATGGTGATGGTATCAGACCCTGTGCTTTGTGGGCCTCATGCTTTGGAAGCATTAAACCAATCTAAACCACCATCTTTCCAGTTTGCTCCTCTCTTGAGCAGGGAGCAAGGCTGTTTGTAGAACTACCAAGCATCTGCACTAGGTGCGGTCCTTCAGAAATGTCCTAGGATGATCTGCGCACGGGACCTGCCACAGCCAGGAAGCATCGGATCTAACTGTGTATGTTTAGTCACAAAATTGGAGCAGGGCATGGCAACTTGCCATGTTTGCTAAAACTTGCCCTAATCAGGACTCAGGAGACTCAATTTCTGTTCAACCACAGATTTCCTATGTAGCCCTGAATAAATCGCCCCACCCTTCCACACCTCAGGTCTTTGCCCATAACTTTAGGATCTTTAATGGGAAATAAGCACCTGACATCATTAATGACAGGGTAGCAGTCAGACGTTATGAAAATGAGGATTGCACAAGCAGTTCAGCAGAAAGAATGTGGCAGACTCTCCAGTTTGTTTCTGGACTACCAGTGGATATAGTGCATGCAGAACGGTAAGGCGCACCTGCACTTCTGTTCCTATGTGGGACACCTACAGCTGGGGTTTGGGATTTAAGCACTGGCTGGATTCTGGCTGTCTGCAGCAATTCATGCTCAGGAAGAAGTGGAAACATGAGTCGGGACCCAGCAAGTCATCTAGCAGCTGTGGGAGAATGTCTGAATGTCTTGTTGTAATAACCTCTTTGCATTCTTGTAGCCTCTATCTTCCTTCTCAGATGGAGGGGAGGAAGGGAAAAAGATTGCTTCATTATATAAATCAAAAAAGTGCCTTTTATTAACACATCTTGTCTTACACAATGGATAGCAGATCCACAATCTGGCCTGAATTTGGAATAATAATACACTTTCCTTCCTCTTTAGCATTCTCCCTACCTCTGTCTCTTAAGCACTTGCCCTGCTTGACATGTCTCCTCCAAGATGCACCTACTGAAAGTTAACATTTCATATTTCAAAGAGATGCAAGACTGTTGTTCTGGCTTGTGTCTTCACCATAGCATGACATTTGTATTGGCTGCCGTGCTTTCAAATTTCTGAATTACCCTTGAGTGTGCTTTGGCTACTTCCATCATTTTAAGGCCTCCCTTTTCCTTATGAGCCCACCTGGAAAATGGCAATAAAACTTACAAGCTTTAGGGGGCTTGTTTTCCAAAGTTCACTGCAGCTCTAGTTGTTTTTAAAAGAGCTTATCACTTTATCAGGCATAAAGGATTGCTATAATTCTGTATGCCTAAATATATGTGGTTAAATGAACAAAACAGTTTGGTTTGTGCAATACCTACTCAGGACAGGCTCTGTTAAAATACAGGTGACAAAAAACCCAATTATTTTAGTTGCTGTTTCTAACGTATCTTACATATCCCCACAAAATAAATTATTTATTTATCTTGCTATGTGGAAGCTTCAGCCTGGAAGAAGGTTGGAAGTTCAGTTCAAACAGCAATAAAACACCAGAATCATAAAAATTAAATACATAGTCATTCATCTAAACATATTGCCTATGATAATTTTGCTCTTTATTATGTTAAATACAGCCTTTTGGTGTTAGACACAGATGAATTACTCTCTAGACCAAAGATGGTCTCTAGACCAAAGGATGGTGGCATCCTGGAGACAAGCAGCCATGATCTGCCCTCTTCTAAGAAGATAAACAAAGAAAATTCCCAATTAGTCACATAGTTTGTGCTTTAAAAAGGCATCATTTCCAAAAGGTGAGGAATGTTTTGAGCAAAATTCCTGGAAAGAGAAATGTAAGGAGAGAACTTTGAATGACACTTATGAGTTCTTTTAGAAGAGGTTATTAGATGGCTAAACCTGCACAATTTCACAATCAACAAACTTTGGCTAAAAGCCCAACCTCATTTTGTGGAAATCAGGAATATAAAAGCAATGTATAACACGAAAATAGACAGAAATAGCAGATTTAGTTAGCAGTATGAATGAGAAATTCTGAACAAAAGAAAAGAATTCATATGAGAAGCTAAAAGCATGGGAAAATAATTACTGTGTTTAAAAGAGAAAGAACTTTTAAAATTTTTATTAAAAAGAGAAAAATACGCTAGAAGTGATATAATCTTGTCATTAGATAATGATGTTAAAGCTGTTAATAATGATAGAGAAAGAGCATAAATGTTCAGTAAATATCGCCTTTTAATACTGGGTGATTATTTAATCACTTCACATGAAGATGATTAAGATCTCTCCAGTCCTTCCGTTACCAAGAAGGATTTTAGACAAAAACTATTAAATATTTTTAAATCAGTAGGCCAGATAGCTTGAGTCCAAGAGTCCTCAGCAGCTTCCCAAGGAGGCAGCTGGATCACTAATGTTACTTTTCAATAAATCTTGAAATACTGGAGAAATTCCAGAAGACTAGAAGACTACAAATGCTGTGCCAATATCCAAAAAGGCTAAATTAGGCAAGTTACTGGACATCAATGCCAGCCAAAATAATGGAAAACCTCATAAAGGAATAAATTGATACGATTAAGAACTGGCTGACAGTTCCCAAAAGTAACCAGCCACGGGGCACACTTCTATCTCTAGTGTCAGCTCTCAAGGATTGCCTGAAGTGTGACCACATCCAATGTTAAATATTCCTAAAATATTGGTAGAAGACAGTTGTAAATGACACAAAAACTGGTGGAAGAGAGTATAATGATACACAGAATCAGCTGACTTATTTAGCCAGGTGAGACAATTTTAACTAACCAGTTTAATACAGCCAAACTTCTGCAGCTGTTGTAAAATGGATCTTAAGAGACAAGCAACAGAGCAGAAGTTCCTATTGTAATTCTGAAAAAAAAAAAACGATATATGAACCTTTTATTGTATAAACTGAGTAACAAATACAAGCAGGGTGATGATTTTACCTCTCTATGTAATATTGATGAGATTAATACTAGAATATTGCATACACATCTGGTGTCCATATTTGGGAAAAAAAAGTTTAAAAATTGGAAAGGATGCAGAAAGGACCTTTAAAATCATTTCAGGATGGAGAAAATGCCTTACAGTGGGGCACTGGAAATACTCAATCTGTTTAGATTACAGTCGATTTAAGGGTGCCTTCATTATGTATGCATGTACATTCATTAGGAAAAACACTGAACACTGAAAGGACCTTTAAACCAAAGAAAAAAGGCCTAAAGAAAATCAATGGGTACAAGCTAAAACCAGACAAGTTTAGTTTGGAAATAAGGCACATTTTTCAGCAGTGAGGGAGATTAGTCAGAAAAAGCAGCTGCAAAGGAAAGTAGTGAATTCTGCTTCTCTTCATACTAAGATTGGCTGCGTTTCAGAAAGATGTGCTTTAGCCAGACAAAAGCTATTCTTTAGTCAGAGATTTTTGCTCGATTTAATATATTAAATTGCCCAATTGTTCTTTCTGAACTCAAACACTTTATGTAGGATACAACTCATTTAACTTTAGTTGTCTACAGTATAGACATCTGAACCTCAGGTAGCCTGTCTAAGATTGCTTTAGAGTTAACAGACACTTTGGGGGCTGGATTCATCTTGCCCATTTTAGAAACCTGCATTAGGATGAGATTAATCCTGAAAAGTGCCTGTTTCTCTCTACTATAAAGGAGATGCTATAAAGGGAACAAAAAGAGGCTATAAAGGGAATTTGAACAACTCTGATGTAGAGATTTCCACTGAAAACGCATGCATTTTCAGTCAGGTGAGTCCTACCCAGGTTTTGTGTCTGAGTGTCAGGAAGGCATTTTGACAAACATTCCTGAGCAGTAAATGTAGTTCAGCAGGAAAGGCAGTACCTGGACTTCTGCTAGGATTAGGTGAGGTAGAGGTTTAGGATATTTCTTCTATGCCTAACCTGTAGCTGTTTACACACATTTATTTAGATTTTGCCTTCCATCTGTTTCAGACTCAAACTTAGTTTAAAACCTAATGACAAAAATTCGTGCTTTTCCTATGTTTTAAAAAATACTTTCAAAAGGGGATTAAAGATGAGGAGTTGAATGCCTTTATTCACTAAGGGCCCAACTTTTCATCACCACCCAGTAATCCAGCCCAGTGGGAGGACACAGAACAAAATGATATCCAGTGTGAAATAAGATCTCACTGTGATTCTGAATTTTGGGATGTTTTCCTGTTCGCTTTGAACTTCACATTAAAACAAAGCAGAATAAATATTCCCGACAACAGATGAAAACTTGAGAATTAAATAAGTCACAGCTCTTAATGGACAACAAGCCTCAGTCACTGGGAGAAGACACACGAACACACACAGAGTTAAAGGCTTGTGAAGTTTGAGGGGTTTTGTGTTTGGAAATAGGCAAGATCTCCCACACCAGAGCCCTGGTCAACTTTTTACACAAACAACATGGCTTGAAGTCAAGGGAAGATTTGCCTCGGGAAGGACTAGAGGGTTGGATTCAATGTACTGTTCATTATGGCTATTTTCCTTTTCTTTGTGAGCCACCTGGGAATCTATCTCCCTGTTTCAACTGACATGAACTATTTTGTTTCAACATTATTTTTTACTGTTCTAGCCTGTATGCTTTATTGATGTTGATTATAATTTGGTTGCTCACCAACTTAAATTGAAAGGAAAAGCTGCAATCCAAACCCATTTCTGTAGTGATTTAAGAACAGCTAACATGTACAACGCTTGGACCAAACTTTCTCATTAAATAGTTATTACTGAAATTTTTATTTTTGTTAAGAAACCTTTTAATACCAAAGCACATTTCACGTATATATGTTTTAAAGTGTATAATGCTTCTTCTAGGTAGACTAATTACTTAAATGAGAACATTGTACGAGCAATGAAAATGGTTAAGGACTTGAAAGAGGCACGAAAAACCATCTAAAAAGGGTAGGATTCAGCTTGGACATTATACATTAACTGTGTGCAATAATTAATGTTACAGATATATGTAACTTGGAACACCTCTTTATCCTTATTGAAAATAATGAAAAGATTAAGACACTTAAAATAATAATAGAAATCTTTTCTACTGAAAAATCACTTTATTTGTGGAAGTCCTTGCTATAAGATAATTTAAAAAAAAAATCTTGGCATGTCTTTTTTTTAAGATTGCTCAGAACACAACTGTAAAATAATGCACATGGAGACTTGGTAATTCATTGGTTAACTATTTAATTAATGAGCTAACACACACTTTACCATCTTCTTGAAGTTTAAAATACAGTTCTCTGTGCTGCCATTTCTATTATTTATAGAGATCAGCAAAGGCATAAAAAAATTACACCAAAATCATAAACCATAATTGAAGTCTTACTAAGCAGACACAATTTTTCACATATTTTTTCCCCTGAAAGAAAGATGAGGCAGAGAATGGACCAAGCATTAGCTAAATCATTACATTACTAGAAGGTGGCCTTAGAGTACAAGACTGAAGATGACCTAAAATCATATATAGAACAGATGCGAACTATTGACTACCCACGGTCAAGGTGAAAATTCTCATCTGGAGTGACTATTTCTACCAAATTGTCAATAATGGGACTTCTCTGCAGGTTTCTTATAAATATCTGGCACTCCCTAGTGAATCATTATCAGACTTAAGAATACTTTCCTTTTCTGAAACCCAGTTCCAACTTTAAAATACTGCTGTGGTAGTGCCACAGAGATGGCCCAGGCTCTGGCATGCAATTCTCCATATGGTTAAATCTGGTCTATGCTAACTAGCATTCCCCCAGGCAGTAGCTGAGCACAGTTCAAGGTGACTATATAGGTCAGGAATAATTCCTGATAGACACTGTGGTTGTGGCTAACCTGTTCTGCAGGGAAAGAGGTTAGATGTATGGATGTGAGTCATGCTATGCCACCTGCTCTCAGGTCCAGCAAGCAGGCCCTGCACCGTTCTACTAACAGCATAGGTTTAGTCTTTGTGTACAAGATATAATACAGTGATATGGAAATCCTGTTCTCTGTCCTTAGGAGGATGTGGGAAAACATCTCTTTTCAGGCACGGGAAATCCTAAGAATATTTCTGAAAAAGATAAGGGACCACAAAAACATGCTAGCCAAAAGAATGAGGGAACCTACAGATGAATACTGTTTTTCCTGAGCAAGAAGAAATAGCAGCATGACATGCCAACTGCTAGCAGCAGAGTGTGCTGCTGATGCCACAGCTGGTGAGGTTGAGGGCTGCAGGATGGAAGGGTTGGGTGGGTGGTATGAAGAGCCAAAGGTTGGAGCAAGAACCTCGTGGCAGTGTCCCTATGGCCTTTCTGATCTCTTTCTGATCTCCTTCTTGGAAAGGTCAGCTGGCCCAGAATGGCTGACATCCACAGTGTTCCTACATTGGAGTGGTTGCACTGCATCCAAGAAAAAGCCCACCTAGCCCCAAAGACAGATACGAAAAGCAGATGCCAAGGTAAGAGCATAAGAACAGGGTAAGCAGCTAGTAAAACTGCACCTACCTCCAACTACTTGTAATTAAGGGACTTCCTGAGCTGAGTGCATTTCTCTGTCCTGAATTTGTCTGTTTCTCCTCTTGAATTTTGGCACATACAGCATCCTATGCCAAGAAACTCCACTGCTTAACTGCACCCCAAGTGAATGAGCTTCTTACTTGGTTTTGTGCCTCCTTTCTTCTAGCTCCAGCTAAACAATCAATCCTTATGGCCTCCTCAACATCCCTCTAGGGTGTATAGTCCTTTTCCATATCCCTCCCAGTGATTGCTTTCCCAGATCTGAGAGTCCCATTTCTTTAGTCATTCTTCACAAAGAAGCTCTTCCATACCCCTCCCTTTGAATCCTTTTCAGTCCTGCTGTTGTATTTGGGTGATAGGAGTACTGTGCACAACTTTTCTAGTTTTTGTAAATTTATACGGTGGCACATCATGGTCTCTTTTTTAAATTCTCTGTTCCATTCCTAACAATTGGCCTATGTTTTTGTTCACTCCCTGTAACGTGAACTGATTATGTCCACACACTGCAGCACTTGGAGTAAAGCCTGGCTTGGTGCTCACCCCATGGACTTCTGCACAAACTAATTCACTGGCATCTCATGATCGGCACAAAGTTTGTCTATCGCATTCTTCCTACTCAAGGCTCACATCTGTGACTGCCCTGCCACATCCCTGTCAGCAGCTAGGGGAATTCTCACAGTCCTTTTCTTTCCTCCAATGCCCTTTCTCACCTCAGCCTAGGATAGCCTAAGGTACCCTACCACAGGGCCTAGATCTCCTCTTGCCCCCATGTGTCCTATCTTTATGTCTGAAACTTTTGGTATTCTTTAAGAGGAAATACTTTCTCAGCTTGCCTTAGATATGAAGAGTGGCTGCTTTACCACCTGTCACAGGTACATGTTTCTACACAGTGACAATATGGGTATAGATTGTGGGCAGAAGGACGCAGTGTGAGGACAAAGAAGGGCACAGGGTCCAGTGGGGTGAGTATAAGTTGAAGAACCGGGTTTAGTGGATAGGAAGAGATGTTTGGTGCTTGACTGATTCTCTGGTGCAGTCCTTGGACTATCTAACAAATGAACCACAGGTTGTTTGAGGAGACACCTAATTACTCAGCTCCAGAATGGATCCTGGAGGTGACCCGATATACCGTGTGGACAACCTGGGGAGCAGGACCATAGCGTGAAGTAATTAAAAGGTTGCTGCAAAGAGGAACAGAATAATCTGTTCTCCAGATCCCCTGAGGACAGGAAGAAAAACAGTACTTTTAAAGTGCAGGAAGGGAGAATTAGGTTAGACAGTGGAAAGAACTTTCAGACGGTAAGGAGAGTTGAGCGCTGGAATAGCTTGCCTGGCAATTGGTGCAGTTTCTCTTGCTGACAGGTTGTAAGGACAGGTTGTAAGAACAGGTTAGACAAACATGCCAGGAATGGTTTTGGTCTACTTGATCTTTTCTTGGGCCAAATGGAGAGATAAGATCACTTCTTCTGTTCTTCCCAGACTCACCTGCTAGGATATTATAATTTTTCATCCCAGATTGCTAAAGATAAAAATGGATTCTTTTTCCATGTTTTCCACTATTGTGAAGAATAGCTTGTTACATCCATCTAAAAATTCTGACAGACACAAAACCACATTCTGTGCTTGTAAAAGTGAAAAACCCCACAGTTAAATCAAAGGATCTCTGTCCAGTTCTGCCAGTTTTGCTTCGCGTGCTGAAACTAAGTATGACACATTTCATTTAATAATACAATATTTACTCAGTAAATATATTTACCCCATTTCTTTGGCAGTCTTTGCCTTTTATCTGTTGATTCTTTCACAAGCTGAAAAGTAAAATGAGTGTTATGGTAGAAAGCCTCTTTTCAGAAGTTGCAAATAGAAACCACCTCAGAATACCTCTGGTCAGCATTCATCTTGGTTTGGCTTTGATTACAAATTTACAGATATCTGCTTAAAATATTACAGCCAAATACAGGCCCAGGAGGTATTATATTCCCAGTTTTGATATTCGTGCATTGTACAGCCCCTAGTCATGAAATTTAAAAACATTCTAAATAGTGGCCACTGGCTGTTTTATGTGACAGCCTAAATAATTAAAAAGGTCTGCTTCAATCCCATATCCATTAAGTACTTTTTTTATAATGTTTTGCTGCCCAGAAATGGTGTCTGCACCAAAATGTAGCACTAAAATGAGAATTTCTCCTGTATCAGCTAGCCATTCTGGGATCTGTTTTATGATTCTACAAGGGTGTATAAAAGAAATAAGCTATAGCTATCCAGTAGAACTTTTCCTCATTCAGAGAGATTATTGCTGAATCTTATTCCTTCTCCTTCTGTCCAAAAAATCCCTACTCAATATTGTCCTCAATTCTTTGTTGACTGCTTATAACATATGTGGAAATCCTTAGGCTGCTGATTGGAAATTGCCAATTTTACAATGCCTGAATTCACAGGCTTTATTTCTAGCTTTCAGAGAAGCCATGCGTTCAAGATTGGTTAAGCATCTGTCTGTCTCTTTAGACACCTACTGTACCATCCAGGTAGAGTCATTCCCAGAATTGTTTCTCGGATGTAACCTTCTCTATAAGTACCTAGGTCTTTGCCAGTCAATATGTTCAAGCTCTCCTCAGCCATGAGCTTGTTCTACACGTTATGAACTGCTTAGAGGTTGTGTTCAGGCTACAGCCAAAGGCTTCACAGTTTATTTTCAAGCTTTGCTAGGAAACTATCTCGCTAGTCAAGCTTAATCCTCTAGGTATGTGCAAAGCATATCTAATATCAGCTACCAAAAGGTGAAGGGACAGCTTGCTTTGAATGTGAGAGATGATTATGGGATACACACGGATGAGGACACTCATCTGAGATATTGTAATACAATTCTCCATCTCAGAGTCAGGATGCGGGACACCTCCCACATCCTAGCTTTAGTCTTAAGTTCTAAACTGTCAGCTGGACACTTCTGCAGCTTTTTTTTCCAAACAGGGCAGGGAAATCATGTTGAACATCTGCCTCAGCTTAACAAACAGTATCAGGAGAAAGCTGATGGGGAAGAGAGATAGCTATGGGGCAGTTTCATTTCTTCAGGAATATTTCTAGGTGTCTCTGGCTAAGTCAGCTGCTTCTGCACCAAAATGCATCCTCTTTCTATTCATGGCAGCTCTCTTCTATCAGGTGTCTCAGCCATGTGTCCTTCCACAGTACTGCCAATAACCTCAGGAAAAAGGGTTTTCCTTGCTCAAAGAAACGTGAAAATAAAAATTGTCAGTGTTATAAACATCACGGATAAAGTAAAAAATATTTCTTAGGATCTATGAAACACAATTATGAGGAACTGAATTATTCTTGTTGATTAAGTTTGATTTTCTGGGAAAATTTGCTGAGACTACAGAAAACACTAAGTAACTCTCCACTGACATCCTCTGACAGTCTTAACGTAATGATAAAGGGGGTTGTTAATAGCCCAGACATGTAAAGCCAGGTTTTCAAGGAATGACCAGATATTGAAGCTATTAAATACATTTATTTTTAAAATATTTCAGAATACTTTATGTGGAAATTGTATTTAAAATATGCACACTCAAGATGTAATACCAGGGGGTGGTGGGCATAGTGGTGGTGTCTTTTCCTTTGACGGAGCAATAACATTTATGAACTTTGAATTTCCCAATTTTTTTCTCCACACAAAGGTTTTCTAAAGGCAGGAAAATGGTGTTTTCTAATTCAGAGAGGAAGTGATGTGCCATTGCCAATGTCTTGACTTTCCTTCCTCTTTAGGTTTTTTGGAGCTAGATACACAGAAGATAACAGTCCTATGGTTTATCTATAGTCCAGAGACACGAAAACAATGAGACAAGGTGAGTGAAACTTCCTGCTGATGACAATGTAGCATCAAGTGAAAGAAACAAAAAAAGAAGGAGAAAAAAAAAGACATTGAATGAAGATGACACAAAAAAATTACAGTCATAGTTGAATCATCTGTGTGATTATCTTTCATATATAAAAAGTTTCAAAAGATTTGTGTGACTAAAAGAGCAAAGGATATCCTGAAGAATACTGAGGAATTTCCACTTATTGTAGTTCATATAGATACCAACTCCACGCAAGTGAAGAGAGATGTGCAGGCTATAAGGACAGTGTTGGATACCTAGGAAAAGAAAGTAAGCGAAGCTTGACATAATCATGTGGTACAACTCAATGATGCCAAATAAAAAGTAACAAAGAAGTTAGACATCAGGTGTGAGTTGGCTATTTTGAAAAGGAGCTGTGGAGAGGGGCTCTTGAAGCAGCAAAGTGCTGTCAAAAGTAATGCAGAAGTTGCACTTGCATCCAGCTCCTGACTTTAAAACTCACAACACTTTTTATGAGGTCTTTAAGAGAGAAAGATTAGGAAGACTGTGAGGAGGAACTTTAATTTGAATACGTAAATGTAGCATTGTTCCCATACAAAGCATTGGAATAGTAGCGCAAGAGTTAAAGAGTAAGGCTAAAACTAGTGTGAACTTGTAGTTCATGATATAGAAATGCAAGAGCTGGCTACAAAACAGTACTATACATCTTCAGAAAACCTAAAAAGGCACAGAGCTATGTTAAGAGTGACATTTTGCCAGATCAGTGTGAAAGATATTATCTTTCTCCCGGAGAAGCTGGCGACTCGTGGCTTAGACAGGTGCACTCTTCGCTGGGTAAAAAACTGTCTAGATGGCCGAGCCCAGAGAGTTGTGGTGAATGGAGTCAAATCCAGCTGGCGGCCGGTCACAAGCGGAGTCCCTCAGGGCTCAGTACTGGGGCCGGTCTTGTTTAATGTCTTTATTGATGATCTGGATGAGGGGATTGAGCGCACCCTCAGCAAGTTTGCACCAAGTGGGGTGGGAGTGTTGATCTGCTGGAGGGTCGGAAAGCTCTGCAGAGGGATCTGGACAGGCTGGATGGATGGGCCGTGGCCAATTGCATGAGGTTCAACAAGGCCAAGTGCCGGGTCCTGCACTTTGGCCACAACAACCCCATGCAACGCCACGGGCTTGGGGACAAGTGGCTGGGAAACTCCCCCACAGAAAAGGACCTGGGGGTGTTGATCGACAGGCGGCTGAAGATGAGCCAGCAATGTGCCCAGGTGGCCAAGAAGGCCAACGGCATCCTGGCCTGTATCAGAAACAGTGTGGCCAGAAGGAGTAGGGAAGTGATTGTAACCCTGTACTCGGCACTGGTGAGGCCACACCTCAAATACTGTGTTCAGTTTTGGGCCCCTCACTACAAGAAGGACATTGAGGTGCTGGAGTGTGTCCAGAGAAGGGTGACGAAGCTGGTGAGGGGTCTGGAGCACAAGTCTGATGAGGAGTGGCTGAGGGAACTGGGGTTGTTCAGTCTGGAGAAGAGGAGGCTGAGGGGAGACCTCATTGCTCTCTACAATTACCTGAAAGGGGGTTGCAGAGAGGTGGGTGTTGGCTCTTCTCCCAAGTGTCTATCTGCAGGACAAGAGAAAATGGCCTCAAGTTGCTCCAGGGGAGGTTCAGGCTGGATATTAGGAAAAATTTCTTTTCTGACAGAGTGGTGAAACACTGGAACAGGCTGCCCAGGGAGGTGGTGTATTCACCCTCACTGGAGGTGTTCAAGGAACATGTGGACGGGGCATTGTGTGTCATGGTTTAATGGGCATGGTGGTGTTGGGTTGATGATTGGACTTGATGATCTTACAGGTCCTTTCCAACCTTAGTGATTCTGTGTGATTATGGTGACCCACTTTGCTGAGATGTAGGATAGCATAAGTAACCAAAGCAAAGAACAAACTGTGATGGACATTTGCTAGAGATCTTTGGGACTGGAAAGGAAAAGTAACCACTAGGTTTTGTCCGGCTCCTGAGGACTACGGCACTCCAGAAGCTGATGCAGTGGGGTCAGCAACTCCACAGAAAGCTGCTCTGCCTGTGCACTATATTTGTACTATATACCCCACTGAAACATCAAGGAGAAAGAGTATATTACATGACAAACTATGTTGACACATTAAAAGAACACTGGCTTGCGTAGAGGAAAGAACACTGGTCCAGGAGGAAGATCAGTCAGAAGAAGAGTCATCCTACATGAGATCTATTCCAATCTGGACAGCAAAATCTGTCTCCCCAATGCTCATTTCAACTTTAAATATTGTTATTTTAGTTATAGCCACTCTTGATTACTATCAGTGAGTGGTCCTGTGAAAAGACATTACGTTATTCAACATCAAGCCTTCAAGTCAGAACCACGTTAGCATCCTTGTTCTTATAACCTAGCTAAAAAGCATCCTCCATCATTATTTGCCAGATATTTTGAGCTCCAGTCATCCAACCAGACAGTTGGACATGACCACCTTGAAACTCAAGTTGTGAATCACGCTCTGTGTGTTACAGTAGATGCTATTAGAAAATTGCCCATCTGAACCACTTGGAAACTATTTGCACACAGTGGCTGGAGACAGGAACAGAATGACTGGCAAGCAGAGCAGTGAAGCAGTCCCATTAATGGGCAAGGAAGATTAATAAAAGAACGGGGTTGCATTTTGTCTATGTTAGCAACCAATTTTTATTCCCCTTTTCCTGTCCTTCAGTTGTTTCACCACACATCTTTCCACTGAGGGAAGGAGTAAATAAAAACTGGTCATACAGGTTGGCATTGATAAAATCAAGTTCACAAGCAGATATTTCAAACCCTTTATTAGCAGGGCCATAAACTACATATGCTGTTTGATTAGGATATGATGAAAAGAATTTATTAGCAGATGTGTATTCAGCTACACTGTTTTACTGGCAGCTTTATGAGATTCTCTCCTAGGCTGACAGGTGCGGCCTGCCAGCTGCTTTGTACAGTAAACAGGGGATAGAAAGCATGCCATGTGCAATGATTTAATCAGTTACCATCAACTGCTAGAAAATAAACAAGGTTTTGCGCATTTCTTTCAGTTCCATGTATATTAATTGAAACCAAATATTACAAATGACACTGAAAGAGTATCGCTGATCAGAGAAGACTTAAATTTAATAGGACACAGCCATGTAATACATAAATATAATAAAACACAGTCATGTAATACATAAATATTTGGTTAAAAGATAGCAGAATTTTGTTGAACTTGGCAATGGGAAGTCTTTTGAAGTCTCATTTGTCAGTTTCCATTCATGGGACAGTCAAATCTAGTCATTTGGGTCACAGCTGGCAAAAGAAAGATGATCCTCTTGGTTTATTGTTCTGATACAAAATTGTCATTACAAATTGAAAACACAGAGCAAATAAAAGAGGGCAAATGGGGAACTTGTGTGGTTACGTATTTTTAACTGTTGCGTCTGGCTGTACTTTGTTTAATAGGGGTTGCAGAATTCAAGATGTCTATATCCTGGGTCTCATTACTATTGTTTAAAAATTTCTGTACCACTAGTTTACAATTAAAACGTTCTTCCTCGACTCAGTTCTCATATCCCATGTTTTCAGTACTCTAAATATGTGTAACCTGAACTAATATTTTTAGTAACTACCTGACAGCTGCATTGAAACATTTTTATTTCAAATATTTGCATGTCAAAATAAAGATATCTGAGATTTTTTTCTGCAGCAAAATGAGAATGTTCATACGTTTTAAAGAAAAACTAAAACTGCTGAATTGATGCAAGAACATTATACAAAGGATGCTTTAGCTTTATTTTCTGCATGTTTATGACAAAGAATGTCATGATTACACTGCAAGCAAGGACAGGTCGAGAAGAGCTGCAAAGCAACTAGAAAACTCTCCAAACTCATTACATAAATAAATATAGCAGTGGTCTGTTAAAAATGATGAAAATTGAAGCCATGGGAGTATTTTGACAAAAAGTGGGCTTGTCTTTGAAGTGTCAATACATTCATTTTCTTTTTCTTAACCTAAGCACATATTCAGATTTGAGTAGATTTTCTGTGCTGGTTATGAGTCAAGCTCTTGCACAGAATCAGAGGTGTTAGAGAAGGAACTGCACTAGTAGCAGAAGACTTTATTCTCTGTCTTGTTTTCTGATTATAATAATTTCTCTGAAGAAGGCAGAGATTATTTTTGTTCTTTTGCTGCCAGCATTTTTGAAAGGACAGGCTGCACTGCATTCTCTTGGGTGACAACTTCTTTCTGGACTGGTGTAGATTATTAAGTTTCTAACCCACAGAGATGCGTGTCTCTTCTGAGAGATGTTGGTTATTTGACTGAGAAGCCAACTTGTGGCTTCGGGTATCTGTTCTTGCTTCTTACTAGGGCCAGTGGTGTGTAAAGATATAACACTCATCTGAGAGAAGGGACAGTGGTATTCGTTGATTGTACTGGTTAACTATAAGAAACAAAATACTGTGGATAAGCAAAGAGGAGGTGACTGAGGAAGGGTCTTGAACGTATGCACCAGAACTTTGTTTTGGATTCAGAAGAGAAGGGGAGGCAGCTGAAAGACTTCAAAGAGCATGTGGAAATGATGCTGTTGTGAAGGAATATGTCTGTGGATTGCAAACAATTTAGGGAGATTAGCAGCAAACAGAAGAGCTAAGGATGATGGAATGAATGGGTGGAAACTCACTGGGAATAAATGAAGTCTGGAAGTGGGAATTTTGGAACCAATAGAGGAACAAAGATTTGAAACAGTGCTAGACTGGCAGGGATGAAGACTGAAACCTGCCTGTTCCCAAGAAGAGTCTTGCAGTTTTGTAACAGGGACTCTACGATGCAGTCTCCCAGGACTGGACTCGATGTCTCTTTCAGCTCTCTATATTGCTGTGACTGGAGTGAGATGCTCAAAGGATAATTTAGGCAACACCAATTTTAATCATTTGAGAGAAGTTGGTTTCTAGTAATAACAGTGGAGCATCTGAAGCTGTGATAATGACTGCAGACCATATTAGACAGAAATATGATATTTTATAATGGATTTTGATGTGCTTATTCACCTTCATTCACTCCTTTTCTCTTCATGCTCCTTGGTGTATTTCCTTGCTGAAGCACAGACCACAGCTCAGTCTTTTCACGATTCTACAAGGAAAAGTGTTACATCAAATGCATGTGCTGTACAATTTATTAGGAAATAACATTTAATACACACTCTCCCTTGCAATCAGCTCTTGCGGTGCCTCAGAGAATTTGTCCTGAGCAGCTACCAGGCAGTAACTCAGTCTAGACTTTTCCATGCAAACATCCTCATCATATTGCTATTCTGTACATTTCCATGTAAGGTTTGCCTTAGGGCATGTATGTACAGAAACACTCCTTTCACCCTTTCTATAGAGATGCTTTCTATCTTCTCTCAAGTGACAAGACAGCCTCTGCATCAGCTGGGGGTCTAGCCCAGGTAAGCATGGTAGCTCCTGTGTTTCCCTTCAAAGCCTGCATCCATATTCTAAACTAAATGATGCTGGGGCCCTGAAGCTAGCATAGCATTATATGGGTATCTCCATAGTATTAAAATCTCTTCACCTCCAAAATAGGGTGACCACATTCAGACTCATTATTGGGAATACCTTCATCCCATACATTATCCCCAGGCCACACCTGGGAATCATCAGGGAGAGTGCTAGTTATCTTAAGTCAAAATCAGGCAAGGCACCATTTAACGTTATAGATAATGGAGGTTTAGTGTCTGTGCCTGTGCCCTGTTTAACTTGCTGGTAAAAATGAAACCTTAGGATACAGCTAAAAAGTCTGCAGTCTGGATCCACAACAACAACAGACTTCAGGATGTAATAAACCCATCATAGGATACATTTATATTGCATGTCAAGCTCAGGTCAGCATTCTGGATCTGAACTCTAACTTACCTACAGTGCAAAAATTTACAGCCCTAAAACAAGGTTGCAATTCCCTCAATAGCAGGTTTTTAAGTACTTGGGGCTGCTAAGGTCCAAGGTGAGAGCATATGATGCTCAGGTCTGTTTTGCAGGCTGAAATGAATAAGGGCAGTTTGAGAAACTACTAACCATCTGCCAGAGGCTGGGCACCAGTAAGTTGTTGCAGAAATGGCCTCTTGAGGCACCAAGGAGCATGAGGGAGGTCTGCAGTGCTCTGCTCAGCTGGTGGGAGGGCTATTCGCTGTTGCCTGATAGCTAAGCCTCACGCAGTATCAGTTAGTCCATAGGATCAAGCTATATTGCAAGTATTGCAGAGTGAGAATATAATCTTCTCCTTGTGTGGTTCCACTATGGAGTCTGCAGTTACTCTAATCCTGTCATGTGTAAAGTTTTTCTTTGTTCCATTTGTCTCCAACATACTCATGTGTCATCTGCTGGACTGATTGCTGTTCTATTTCCCAAGCAATCTTGCTCCAGTCTTTCTCTCTGCCCAAAAGTGAACTCTGCCATTCATGCCCTGTCCCTAATCAGCTCAGACACTGCATGACTGTCATGTCAGAGATAGCTTGTTCTGGTTTCATTACCAAAGTTTCTCTCCCCTACCCCAGCTCTAAACATCTCCAATAGGCAGGCAAGGGCTGCCTTTATAGAAGCCCTCTGCACAGCTTTGCAGATAGCTGTTGTGCATGCCCAAGTACAACCTCAAGCACTCCTCCAGTGGCTTTGGGACATTTGTGATCACGCATATTCTTCAGTCTCCATACCTCCAGATACTGAGAAGACACAAAACCCACTTAAGTGACTGTCCAACTACTCTGCTTAGATCTATGAAGTGTAAAATGTCATACAATTGTAATAATGGATTGGTTTGAGCTAAGCACATGCACTGCACCTACACAGTGGTGGTCAGTATTTCCTAGATATTGCTGGTTCTCAATGCCTGCATATAAAGGGCAGCTTATTTCTCCTTTGTGCATCTCACTGCTTCCTGCTCTCCTCCTTGCTTTTACAGACCAGTGTACCTCTGGAGAACATAAATGCAGCAACATCTATACTCTTCATTTATACTCTTTTTGGCCCTGTTGATTTTCTAAATAGAAGCTAGTTTCTTTTTTATTCTCCAAATACACCGAAGGATCAGGCAACATTTCGTCTTAAGCACAGAGCCCCACCAAAACATATCCCTAATGTTATTTATATGGTATTTTCATATGGAGAGAAGTTATCCTCTGGAACCCCGCCAAGGAAATTGCACAAGTAGGTGAGGGCCTAGAAACAACTGCTAATCTCAGAGAAGGCAGTGTACTTCCATCTCCAGGGTCTTTGTTTAAATTCTTTGCTGCAGATTATATACACTGCAGAATGTATTCTTGGACAGATGAATTTAAGCTCCTTGAATCTGGGCTTGCAGTCTAACTTCAGGACTGCTGCAGTACACTCTGGCTGCAAATACAAGTTTTTTGAAAAGGAGTGACAGGATTCAGTGCTGGAATTAACAGGAAAATTTCAAACCCCAGAATTAAAATTGTCTGGTTTTGCAAAATTAGCATATTTCACAGTGAAATCTGTGAACCTTTTTCAGTCTTGACATCTGCAAAAAAATGACCTTTGACAGATGGATAAAAAAAATGAACATGACTTGAGAAAATATTTTCTCAAAACATCTTAACAGAAATCTCACCACTTTTGCAGATCATACTCTTTCCTTTTTAAGCACATTCTTCTGGTTTCAGGCCAATGCTTCTGATCTGTGCTTGTTAATTTCCACTAGATATGGTCACTCATTATGCTCATGGTTTCAGTGGAGGTCAACAGAGTATAGACACATATACTTTCCCAGACCCACCTATAAGATGGCATTAAGCACATTGGATGACATACGATGACAAAACACACTGCTCACTATACACTAAGCCTTTCAAACACTTCTACATGCCATGAAGTTTGTAACTGTCACAGAAGAATTTTGTGACCATGAAAACTTGGTAGGAACTCATTTGAGTGGTAACAGCCAGAGAGTGATGAAATTCAGCATAACTACACATGTGACAGAAGTCCTTGGTGCAGCGTTTGAAGGGCTGGGGTATTAGTTTTGACTGAAACCTAGTCATACTACTGCTAAATGCTGTTCGCCTGCTTGGCAGAATAGTGAAGTGTGTGTCATGTCCAAAACATTCCTCCTGGAAAAAAAGTTTGGCACTACAGTGAAGGACAACCTGGGAACTGCTGATAAAGCAGAGGTGTTTTTCTCCTCCAAACAAAGATGCTAGAGTTAATTTGTTGCGGTTTTGTCTGCACAAGACCTATTATATGGGCTGTAATTTCACGGGATGGAGACTGTGAACTCCCAGGTCACTTGTAAACCGATCACTCCCCAGCCTCTCCTCCTTGGGCTTTTAAGTGTTTTGAGCCTGGTAAATTGAAACCTGAAGAAACACAGAGCTCTGATCTTTGGGACCTCTAGAGCAAACCTGGACTTTTGCTGATTTGCTCTAGGAAGTAACTGCTTACTTACCCCATAATTAACACCACAAAGCTGATCTTTGGAAGATAAAGTATGGGAGGTCAGAGACAGGATCAGGGAGAAGGGTTTCATTAGTAGAACAGCATTTGGGGCCTGATTCTCTTCTCATTTGCATCAGATTAATCCAGGAATTATTCCACTGACATAAAAGGTGTTACTCAACTATAAAATCTGGCTGGATTAGAAACAGGTCATTACTATCATGTCTAATGCATTTTAATCCATATACTTAGTAAAGAAAGCAGCAGAAATTGCTTGTTAGCTACATGACTAACCACACTTTCACTCTTATCTCACAGCAGAGGCTGCATTAGCACTTTCTTACAAGTTCCAATTTACAGCAAGGTTTCAGACATATAAATAAGTATTCCTGTTGATTGGCTTGCTTTAGCCAAGCAACTAAGTACAGTAATACTCATGACATTGAATAAACACTGTTAAACAAGCTTTGCATAAAATAATGTTTTTGTTTACCATTTCTTATTTGCATCTTGCTGCTGAGAATTAGAATCACTTTCGTGTATTAAAAGGAGAAGGAAAAAAGGAAAAAAGAAAAAAGAAAAAAGAAAAAAGAAAAAAAAAGTCCAAACCCTCAGCTGGTGGAAATCAAAACAGCCCCACATGTCCCTCATTTGCACTTTGGCAGGTTGATTTCAGGTTGATATCCAGTTTATATTAATGAGGATTCAGTCCAAAATATGTGATATAATAAGTAAAAGAATCAGTTGCCATTTCTAAACTAAGACTTTCACAAACAATAACAAGAACTAAATAGGTATAACATATATTTAGATATTCCTTTCCAACATCCAGTTTTAGACTCAGATTCCTGAATTCCACACAAATGTGGCTGTACCACACTTTTATTTTTGACAACCATTTACATCAGAAATAAAGAATCATAATTTTGAGGTTACAGCAAGACTTATTTATACTACAGGACTGGATTCCACCACATTTTAAATTTACTGGATGAATAGTTTTTGTGTGTCCCTCATTTTGCGTCTTTGTCACACACTGCATCCCACATTCAGGCTTTGGCATGCAAGAGTTATGCATCCCGAAGACATTTTCCTCATAAAACTGGCTGTTTACTTTTTGTACAGCAATACCACAAAGCTAATGCTCTTTCTTTTTAAGAGGGTCAGGGTCCTTGGGTCTATTTTAAAATGAAAAATGAAGTAGTGCAGATCAACTAAACTTCAGAACATAAATCAAACCTCAAATAATGGAATGGGCAGCCTCTAATTTCTTACCCAGAATATGTGAAGATGGATAAACAGCCTGTTAATTTGCCTTCTTGTTTTAATCTTTATCTCATATGTGATTCTAATACACAGGAACAGAACAGACATGAGTTTGTGGAGTAACTTGGCTGCCAAAAATAAGTTCTGGCTTGCAAGCAAGAAGGCATCATATTGCCAGTTAAGGACACAATAGTCTCTTTCTACAACTATACCTTTGCTAATAAATTAACCAGTGCCAGAGAATATTCTGGTCACTGCAACTTGATCACTTAGATGGTTAAATTATAAGAATGGCCCTTAGCATGGTTTTGTTCAAATCACCTAGCATTTCCCAAACAATTCCCTGGCACAGTGCAGAAGTTAATATGGGAGAATGACCACTCAGAACAGGCAGTTTGAAATAGTGCCCGTTTTGGAAATAAAGAAAGCTTAATAATACATAAAAGTTAAGACAATGCCAGCTGGCCCCATGGTCAGAGAACAGGCGCTGGCACTATTTGCTTTGTTAGTATAAACCTAGTCTGTACGAGTAAGACACCTCAGCACAGAAACGCTGTCTTTCTGGATGCATCATCCCAGAGGCCCTACCAAGTCAAAGGAAATCTATGAAACAAAAGAGCAACAGAAATGTCTGGGGTTTCCCCCCACATAAGGCTTCATATTTTGTAGCTGACTGGGGGATAATGGTAACACTGAGAGTACCAAGACCTTGTGCATATATTCCTGACTGTAAATAATAGTTGACCTGTAGTCATCATATGGCTTCTTCACAAATATACTTCCGTGTTGCATAATTATTTTAGGTACTTCAGCCCAACTCAAGATACCTCCAAGAGTTTCCAAACCTATTGCAGACCCTCTGTCTAGGGCACACGTTGGCTGAGCAGTGGAGCAAAGTGCAGAACCCCCTGCGAGGTGCACACACACTGCATAGGGCAGCGCTGCGGAAAGCAAAGAGCAAAGCCATGATGGCATTTGTCAGACTTTTAAACCTTGCTTTCAGTTCAGGGACTACTGATGACTTTGCTTTCCAGGTCTTCCCTACTCTGTGCTAATTCTTCTCTGGGTACAGACGCCATTTGCCCGTGCTGGGCTCCTCTGCCTATCTCACCAGCAATGCCAAGGGCAGCAGATATTCCTAGCCCATCCCTAAGACCACAATAAGGACTAATAAAAAGTGGTCTTCCCTCTAGCCATTTCCCAAACAGTAAGAGCAGCTCTCCAGGTTTCCTCTCAGGTTAGTGTATCTTTGAGGGCTGATCTCCACCCACCTTCTCTGTTGTTCAACCTCCCCCAAGAGAAACTGCAGCTGTAGACCAATGCTGAGGGCACTTGCCTGGAACCTTATTCCACTGAAGAAGTAGGCTTTGGTTTTGCCAAAGGAAACAGGGATATCTTAACTAACCCACAAAGTTATTCACCTGGACCATTTGTAGCACATGTGGGTCTGGAGCACCTCAGGCAGAAATGAGAAAAGAATGTTTGGGGTATGCATTTTCCATATAAAAGGTAAGATGCATCTCATGCAAGGGAAGCAAGTTTAACATCTGAATAACAATTTTCCTTCCCCGTGTAACCCTTCCTCTAGATTGCTCAACATGTAACCTACCAGAACAAAGTTGATATGCAAATCACCTACACTTACCTCCCAGAAGCTGCTGGTCTCGGGACTGATTATATCTTCAGCAGGGTGGCTACTGCCACTACAGCGCCTAACATGGACCAAGCAAGGAAGGCCTGCACTTCGCCATAAATTCAACCACACTCAGCCCATTGTAGTTCATCAGGGGCTTCTGAACACTTTATTAAGCAGAGGGCATAAGACCGTAATCAGTAAGGAAAGAATGTAAGAGAATTCAAGTGGAGAACCTCAAAAAGAAAACTTCACAACAGCAAGTGCTTTAGAGTGTTTTTCAATTCATGTTTTATTTTTTCTTCTTTTTTTGAGGCAGAGTAAATTACTAGGAAAAAAATCTAATGGGGAATGGTTCTATTTTGAAAATAAAGAACAATAGAGAACCTGTCAGATCTTTGGAATATTTGTTGTCCCTTATTTTATGAACAAAATGGGAGCGATACACTGTTGAGGACAGCTAAAGAAGGGGACTGAGTGGGTATGTTACTTGACTTGAACCTTCCTGTTAACAAAACTCTCCACCGTCAAAAACCTGTCAAGGGAATTCCTGTATTCAAACGGACAGCAAATTAAACATATCACTAACCTCAGGGAACCTAGGAATACCAAAACAAGGGATATTTTTAGCCTATTTAGCTACTTGGGGGTGGTAAGTGTCTGCTCTCATTAAAATCTTACAACTGTTTCTCCCAAATGTCAAAATTGTAAAGCTGTTGACTGATGCAGCTGAGATAACCCGGGCAATGAAATCCCACTGCTTTAGGTGACAGTGGTCTCCCCGTGCTAGGGAGCTAATTTAGCTTTAAGGGAAATTAAAATTCCTTCCAAGTTGGATTAGGATACCTTCATGATCCAACTCGTGTCTTGGGTTGCTCTTGAGCTTCAAGAAGGGAGTATGCACAGCGGGTGATGAAATCTACCAGCCCAGTCTGGAAGCTCTGCTTTTGTCTTCACTTCGTGAACCTGCTCTTTGCTTCATGAGTTTCAGGGCTGTGGAAAAACCAATGTTAGGATTTCTGGCTGAGTAAAAGCTCATGTTATGCAAATCAGAAGAAGAAAGAAATAAAAAGAGAAATGGCTCAGCCCAAAGCAGCAGTTCAAAAATACATTCACCATGGGCAGGAAGCCAACAGTCATGTTAGAAAATACAGAACAGAGTATGTACAAAACCAGCTCTGTCGTTGTGGAAATGCATATCAGAACATGAAGAAAATCTGTGTCTGTGTTACAAAAAATAAGGTCAGATGTGCATGTGCATGGAAAGAGGAATTTCATTCCTTCCCTGAGAAAAGAACTTTTCTACTTCCAATATCATGATTTTTCATTGCTTGCTTAGGAATAGGAAGATAAAACTATACTCTGGGCTCAATACCTTCCTACCTCTGTGTGCTAGTTTTGGCTGGGGTAGAGTTAATTTGCTTCATAGTAGATAGTACAGGGCCACGTTTTGGATTTGTACTGGAAGCAGCGTTGATAATTCAGGGATGTTTTAGTTACTGCTGAGCAGTGCTTACGCAGAGTCAAGGCCTTTTCTGCTCCTCACCCCACCCCACCAGTGAGTGGGCTGGGGGTGCACAAGAAGTTGGGAGGGGACACAGCCAGGACAGCTGACCCCAACTCACCAAAGGGATATTCCATACCATATGACATAATCCTCAGCATATAAAGCTGGGGGAAGAAAAAGGAAGGAGGGGACATTTGGAGTGATGGCATTTGCCTTCCCAAGTAACCCTTACACGTGATGGAGCCCTGCTTTCCTGGAGGTGGCTGAACACCTGCCTGCCCATGGGAAGTAGCAAATTAATTCCTTGTTTTGCTTTGCTTGTGTGCGTGGCCTTTGCTTTACCTATTAAACTGCCTTTGTCTGAACCCATGAGTTTTCTCACTTTTACTCTTCCAATTCTCTCCCCCATCCCACTGTGGGGGAGTGAGCGAGTGGCTGTGTGGGGCTTAGTTGCCGGCTGGGACTAAACCATGACACTCTGTCTCTCTAATGGCTCCTCTGAGTTGATGAGGAAGAACCTTTCACAAGTTCATCCACTATTTTAAGCTCCTTTGCATTCTGGGGCATCAACCAACTGCACGGGTATTATAGGCCACAGGAGCTGTTGTTGCTTCAGGTCCAGCCATTTTCAAAGCTCAAAGAAAAACTGAAGGTGTCTGGACCATGAGGAGAAGACAGTAAGCTGAGAAGTCTATTTAGGGTAGTCATACAGGAAGATATTTGAGAAAGGAATTTCTTAGCAATGGGGCATTCTTGCACACATGGGGTTGAGAGGATGGGTGTGGAAAGAACATGTGCACTTGTCCATCTTCTGTTCAACTAATCTGAATAATGTCTGGCAGAGCTAAGCGTGCACAGTCCACAGCAACCAGAGCTGGCACTTTGTCAGCCTTGCCCAGAACATAAACCTGAAGGGTTTGGGGTTCAGTTCAGAGTCTCAAAACCGCCACGTGTGAGGAGGCTCAGAATGCACAGCTAGGCTGCACTTACATAAGACTATTAAATTAATTAGTCTTGCAGCACAGTACGAAATGTAATTCAATCCTGGTGATAGGTTGGTAGATTAATCACAATTTACAGCCTTGTAAAGGTAGATATAAAGCAAAAAAAAAAAAAGTATATAAAAAGAAAGGAAAAGAAAAATATTCCAGTACTCAAAGACTTTAGCTTCCAGTGACAATGAAATATATTGATGATATTTTCGAAAGAGAAACTATTTCTCCCTTTTTCTCAGTTTTCCAACTGAATATAAAACTGGGTTTGACTGCTTTCAGTTTCAAAAAAAAAAAAAAAAAAAAAGGAAAACCAAAAGCAGACAATTTGGGTTTTTCTTTTTGAAAAGAAACTTTGGTTTCTAAAAACATTTTTTATTTCCTGGCTTCTTTTTGAACAATTAGAAATGTTGATGAAAGTGATTTTTCCTTGAAAAAATCTTCAACTAAATAACTCAGCAACCCCTAGTGCTAATCCCGGACTAACATGTTCTTCCCCCTTTCTTCTAAATGACACATGAATTTTCTTATACTGGTTTATTTTTAAAGGATCAGAAAAATAACTTGAATTTCAAGAAAGTGAAAGTCCATTATAGCCTTAAGAACCCACAAAAACCTTTGTAGGGCATTTCAGAAGTGAAAAGCACCATTTTGGGCCTTAAGCCTTGCACATCCCATTCAACAGCCAACACAAAGACGCTTCACTGATAAAACCCCAATATTATCTAACCTGCATATGTTACGTGAAAAACACGTGCATGACTTTAAGAGTGAATTTATGTGTTAGTACTTCTTACAGCAAAGGTGTGGGCTCAGCACATTCCCTGAAATCCTTTTCATTGTAGAGGGTATCTCTAATTTTAAATTTTTTTGCTGTTTCACAATAATGTGCTATTTCTTCATTTTGGTTGAAAATGATTTACATCAATAATAAGAACAGTGAATTTGAATTCCCAGAGTTGTTTACTCCAGTGGCAGAAATCCCCTGAATGCAATTATCTTGGATGAGGATTTTCATGTCCCTCACTCGGAGCCTTCCTCACACAATGTGTTTTGCCCTCAGTTGACTGAGAGGGCCTGAGTTTCAGAGAATAGGGCTTCAACGCTTCCTGAAAGTGTGACAGCTTCAAAGTATGTCCAATGAGACCCCAGAACCACCAGTCATTTTGGAAAAATGTTGTTGCTGTTTCTCTGATCCATTGTCTTCTTCAGAGTGGCACAACTGTGTTTGCTGTGCACAATTCCCAACAAACTGATTGATGTGGAAGGCAAGCCAGGAAAATCTTTGCTCCACCCCATTTTGCGTGTTCCACGGTCCAAAATGTTCAATAACTGCCCAGATGGTGAATATATTTTTTCCTTTCTGTTCCTGTACATATTCCTTCTGCAATTTGCATTATTATTGGGTAGCTCGCATGCTATTGACTTCATTCTACAGCTTGTAACCCTTTACATAGTCTCTTGCCTACCACATCGCTCTAGAAATGCCGCCAGTGAATTCCTGCCATGAAATGTTCCTGTAAACGGGACAAAGTGAGCAAAAGGATCCTTTGATTAATCCTTGCTACACACCCCCCTTTTTTTATCATCTGAGTGAAATCTGCAAGCAGTCGAAATGCTTGTGTGCAGTCCTGTTCTGTAATGACTTTTGTATTATGTTCTGCTCTCATTGCGGTATTGTATAACCATCATCGCTACAGCTTACGTCTTCATTCCTTCTTAGGTTACATGACCAACACTGAGATTAGTAACAGGTTTTAAAAGATGTCCACATACTGGTAATTTATCACACACACATTACACAAATAAATAAATAATACACACATATATATCAACTTAATTGCTGCACATGTAAGTACCTGATTTCACATAATGAATACTTCAAGAAAGCCTATATCCCAACAGATATTAATTACTGTGTCTGAACCAGAGGCCCCACTTTTCTCCTAAACATGCTACATTTGGTGCACTATTGGATTTATGCTGCTGCTTGTCACCGTGGTGCCTAAACACTTTCTTTGCTAAATCAAAAGGAAGAATGAAATCCCCAAAAGAAAGGATTTTTTTTTTTTTTTGGCAGGGGTTGGGAAAGGTAGGGTGGTTTTGGAGTAAGACCCAAAGAAAATTACCTTTGCAGGTTTTATTGATATTGTTTTATTTGTATTGCTTTAATGTCAAGGGATAAAAGTATTGCAAGTACTATCTTTGGAGCAAAAAATCCTTCTGCCCAGGTATAACTTGCATAACTCTTAGTTTACACCAGTGTAACTAAGAGCTGCTGATGATTTTTTTTTTTCTGGTAGTGGGTTTGTACCGTCCCTAAGAGCTGGGTTTCTCCCCAGGAGCAGGCCCTCCTGGCCAGGTTGGCCCACGCAGCACCGGTAACAGCACAGGTACTGACGCTTCCTCCCAGGAGGAAATTCCAGCTTGTACGGGGCCACCCTCAAATTCAGAGGAATTTCGTATGATTTAGGACGACTACAAATTTCTGGTCATGACCACAGTAAGTCTGAAGAGGATGCTGTCTTGCAGTCTGAAGGTGCATTAGGTATAATAGCCCCACTTGTGTTTTACTCTGTTAAAAGGACACCATTATACTAAGTCCCTAGTAATTGCTAAACTGTTACACTTCAGCAAATTTCCATGAAAGATATACAAGTCCCCAGAGATGTTCTGGCACAGGAGTGTTAAGTGCAGCATCCTTATTTTTTAAGTAGGTGATTCTCTGCTACATAAATGTCCCAGCCTGCTGCAAGCACAAAGGTAAGATGACCCTCTGGAGATATTAACAGGCTTTTTACCCCCTCTGTGCCTTATTCACAGGCAGCCAGCATCCTACCTCCCCACTCCAGCCCTGCTTTGCTTATTTGTGTTTATGGTACACAAGGCGGTAGATAAACAAAAAGGAGTTTTAGACACTTTCTGTTCTTAGCTAAACCTTTTAGTTACACATTAGGGAACAGAAGTGTGGTACGACCCTCTGTTTATTTGTGGTTCTTTTAAGTGATGTCCAGAGACCTACATTTCATGGTTGTTTGAAAGTTTATATAACAGTGGGAAGCTGTTAAACAGCCGTTTACCTTCACTTTTTTCTTTTTTTTCTTCACCATGTAAAGGTTTTGAAATTAACACTCATCCTACCATATTATTTTAGTTATTACTCAACATTCCCCAGGTTTTCTTTTCCCCTAGAATTTATGTTTCCTGTAAGTAATGATAAGAGCATTCATGTCAACAAATTTAAAATCTATTTAGTAACTATGTACTTTAAAATAGCCCTTGAAACTTTCAAAATTAACTGCTGTTCAGCTGTCAGAAAAAAAAATAATTTGTTATTAAAAAGAAAAACCTGTATTCTTCACTTTAGACCTATATACAAGGCAAAAAGTACTTCCAAAAAGAAATCTTTTCTTTTTATTTCCTTACATTCTATTGAGTAATACGTGATTCAATCTTTTAAATTAACTGGATATGCTTTTTGAAGTGTTCACAATGTTCTTGCATGCCTCCCAGTTCTTAAAGCTTTGTCATGTTCAAACACCCTTAGGATCTCTGTAATACTACACTGTATTCAGGATATAAGCTTTTCTTTCATATAAAAATCTCCCATTTTTTCTCTGTATAATTTGACCCTATCTTTTTTCCTTAAGAGTCAACAGTACTTTTGCTTTGCTGTAGGATCTGCTCCTTTTACTGCTTTATATAGCTGCAGCTCCTTCCAAGAGAGTACACTTCTTTCACTAAAAAAAAAATTAAAAAAAAAATTCATAATAAATATATACTCTATTTACAAGCCAGGTCTTAATGAAGAGTCTCTTTGAGATATTGGATATGTTGTTTTGCTTCAAATCATCTTAAATCTTCAAGCTAAGAAACACAAAACAACTTTAATGTAAATAATTTAGCATATAAATTTGACTTTGACTAAAAAATAACTGTACAAAAACTGCCAAAATTTTGATGCAAACTATGCATTATCTTGGCTTCTTATATTAAGATGAAAGAAAACCCACTTTTTAATTATAATTTTAAGTGTTTGGAAAACAATTTTAAACTTCAGTCTGAAAGACAAGCCAGTTTTGTTGTTTTTGAAATTATTTGTGTCCAGGAATTTTTCTGCGAGAACATAGATGGAATTCATAGTAAAATAAATTTAATATAATTCCATCATTTTTTTGGAAAGCTCACATGACACAGTCATATCCCATTAATTTACAGTGATCACTAGAAGGCCAGCTGAAAACTACAGAATAATACAAGCTAAAGCCAAAAAATTTAAACGGTTCACTACACAAGACCTCACTTATTTTAGGTTTAAAAAAAAAAAGACATATTGTCTTCCCCTTGTTAACTTTGTGCAATAACTGTAATTTAAATGACCGCATTTTATAAAAACAATTACGTTTTAGGGTTATGAATTCTCACGGTATAACGTTATGTGTTTATATTTTTTTCTGGAACACTTCTGGATGCAGATTCAGACTCTGCTACAAACATGTAAAATATTCTGCACTGCAAGGCAATGACCGAAACAAAATTTCTCTTCTAAAGTTGCTGAAAACTCCAGAGTTCCCAAAGACAAATTTGTCTTATTAGCATTATTAATATTTATTAAGCTATTCCTTCTATTCTCTAACTCTTCCTAAAAAAAAAACCTTGGTGAGTGACAGAACTGCAAATCCCATCAAATACCGTGAAAATTGGCCGTAACAAACTTTGCTATAGTGAAACCCCACTTAGGGTGCAGCAAAATGAAAATCACAGAGCACATTTGTGCTTTTTGAATGTGCACATAACATTTGCAGAGCCACTTGAAACTGCTGACAGCCAAGGTTTTTAGAGGGGAAAAGAGCCACACTGAATGTCTTAATAGGTAATAAGAATAATAATAGGGATTTCTGAGGATGAACACCGGTACAGCTCTCGATAGAAAGTAAGCAGAGGGACTAACTGCAACGTTTGCATATTTAACCTAAGTTCGGCTCGTAGTTAAAAGACAGATGTGGTGTGAAAGCTCTAATTCAAAGTTAATAACTTCCCCCTCCTCAAACATACACAACTGGAAAAAAAAAAAAATAGATTAAAAAGATATAAAGCCCTGTTTAGGCCAACAAGTTGTTAAATTTCTCGAGCAAGGACAATTTTCTAAGTACAATCATTTCCTCCGACAAGGTAACTCGTGTAAACACCATCAGGGTCGTATTGTTTGTTCTGCGCTGCCAGATGGGGGATATAAACCATGCAGAAACAATTTCAGATTTCCACGCTGATTAGTTCATCTTGAATATTTTCACAGTGTGAATCTGGAAGTCAGAGGTTTACATAATGGTTATAAATTAGGGAGAAATCCTGCTGCCAAGAAAGTCACACTCAGGCAAACAAACTGTCTCCTTCCTAACATGTTTTAGGTGTTGCTTATCAAACACATTCTCAGCTGTAGGTGGAAAAAGAGCTTCAACTCCTCATCGTTTTTTGGATGACTGCTTTCCCATCGCAGGCTGTTCGGTCCAAGCGGTGATTTACCCGGCCAGGAGCTGACGCCGCTCGGCACGGTCCCCATCCATGCCCTCCGAGTCCGCCAGCCCGGCACGGGGAAGGTGTGCGACAGCCCACAGCTCCCCCCGTGGGTCAGCGGAAAGCCCACAGCCTCGCGAAAACCTTCCAGGAGCTCTGAACCCCATCCTCGGCCAGTGAGAAACTTCACTGGGCAAAAAATCCACACACAGACCCCCCCGAGTCCTTCACACCAAAGAGCTTTGCTACCAGGCAGTCTAAGGAATGACCGGGTCCTGCACCCCCTGAACTCCTCGCGTCCCGGCGAGCAGCCTTGGTGCAGGACACCGTTTAGCTCGATGAGCTTTTTCAGAGCACGGCTTTTGCTGGTTTTTACAGTCATCCCAAAACATAAGCCTTAACAACAGTATTATCTTACAAAATCTCAACATAATGCCAGTTCTTATTAGAATCGATGGTTGCTGTAGTTTAAAAGAAAGTAAAAATCACAGTGTAGCTGTAGATAACAAATACCCAAGTAAGGTTTATGCAAAGGCAACTCTCGAGGCACAGGCAGATGGAGTAGGCAAAAGGTAAAGTCCACACATTCCTTCCAATTGGCTTGGCTGAGTGATAAAGCCAGCAAAGCGCTTGCTTTTATTCAGCAAGTGTTTCGATTTAAAGTTCTTCATGTGCCAGTTATGTAATTGAAATTTTTGGTTATTATAAGTACAGGGGTAAATTCTGCCCTCTGATATATGCACAAGTTCAACTTTCCTTTAGGATCATCTGGGTTAATGTACATACATGTCAGGGCAGAGTTTATTGTCTCCATGGAACAGGAACAATGTTAGGTCAAACAAGCCGGTTTCATTTAGTACTAAGCATGTTTAAGAAGAAATGTCAGAGTTCAGTTCCGCAGGCTTATGATGTAAATCAGGAATCACCACAGCCAGACACCTATCCTGAGCTTATACCCAATTTGCGCTAGGATTACGCCACTGAAATAAATCAGTTCTTTACCAGGAAACCATCCTACTGACATATGAGCAGTTCATAAACTTTAGGCAAACAAGGAAATCATGCTATGCAGGTGAGTAAATTTATTTGTGTGGTTTAACTACTTGCTACAGTTACTTTTTTGTTGCTGCTGCTGAAGCATTTTCAGCTGAATATGACTTTACTTTTTAAAGGACACTTTTGCAGGAAATACCTTCTTTTTCTTTTCTTTTCTTTTCTTTTCTTTTCTTTTCTTTTCTTTTCTTTTCTTTTCTTTTCTTTTCTTTTCTTTTCTTTTCTTTTCTTTTCTTTTCTTTTCTCCTTTCCTCTTCCCTCCTCTTTCCCTTTTCCTTCATCTTTCTCTTCTTTTATTCTTTTTTCTCTTCCCCTATTTTCTTTTTTCCTTTTTCTTTTCTTTTATTTTTTTTCTTTTTCTTCTTCTCTCCTCTGTCCTTCCCTTCCCCTCCCTGACACATGTCTAAAGACCATATGGATGAAAAAAGTCCTCAAACATATTTTTCAAAATTTTCTAACCACACGACAGGTTTTGTCTTTTTAGTGAAAAATCTACATTTTTTTTAATGAGAAGGAAAATGAATGTTTCCCAGTTAACTCATTTACCTTCAGAAGCAGAGAAAGGTTTTTTCAGGAGGCAGAAGAGCAGATCGAGCCCTAGAGCGCAGCGGACAGAATCCCACCCCAGTTCACCCGTGGCGTATATGGTTGCATTTTGCCAGATCTGTGTTAACATCTCCCCTTAACATTTATTCTGCAAAATTACCCCCTATGCTAAAGGACCTCGAATGCTAAAAACATATGTTAGGGAGCGTATGCTATACTTTCAGATGAGTTTCCCACGTTCATGGTCAATACGTTGCTGACTTTTTTTAATCCTCCGCCGAGCTGGGGACAACAGCAGATGTCCCACACGCCGCCTTTCCCCGCCGAGCGGAGCGGGCGGTTTCGGGGGGCTGAGGGGTGCGCCGCGCTGCCGCAGGGTTCAGGCTCCTCCGCGGCCACAGCCTGGGGGCGGCAGCGTTTGGAGCTGGCAGACGTTTGCTCCTTCGAGCTGGTGGCGGTGACCGGAGCGTGCGAGCGCCCGAAAGGGCTGCGGCTCCGGCGCGGTGCTGCTCTGGGCCGGGAGGTCCCGGCAGGAGCTCCGCTGCTGCCGGCGCCCCTCGCCTCCGCTCGCCTCTTTGCACCTTCCCCTTCACAAGCTGTTAAATGGCGCCTCCTGCCTACCGGCAAAAGAAAATGGCCTTTGAAAGCTTTTCCCCATTACTCCACTGTGGTTTTGCCCGTTACCCCGCTGAGCTTTTGCCCATCACACCGCTGAGTCTTTGCGGAGGTTTCAGCGCGCCCCCTGAGATGCCCAGGCAGGCAGTGTCCCCTCACCCTGGAAGGGGACAGCGGGGTGGCCAGGGTGCTCCGGGGCAGGGGACCACACCTTGCTCCGTGCGCCAGCAGCGGCCAAGGTCTCCCTGCCCCACACCAGGTGTGTGGCCCCTAAGAGCCCCACCTGAGCTCCTGCCAGGCCATGGGTGGGGACAGACAGGCACCATCAGAACCCATCAGAGCTCACTCTTCAGCAGACACCTCACAGACCAGAGGAATCGCACCCCACAAGTGCCTGTTTTCCCCACTGAGTAGCTCGAGAACATTGCAGAGGTCCAAAGTCCAACGGAGCTGCAAGGTGAGCTGAACCCCATTTGCAGACCCAAGCTATAGCAGATGCTGTCTGCAAGGGCCTTGCCTCCTCTTGGGTTACCAGTTTCCCCCATTCCCTGCCTGCAAACCAAGGAAAACGCTAGCCACGCTTAACAGCTGTCACCTAGGTCACTGTCCTTGACTAACACCTCCTAAGTTTTGAGCCACAGCACTGTTTGCTGCCATGGTGCATAGAGAAGTCCTCACGTTGGGGCAAGACAGCATTTTGCATAGATGTCGGCTGCAAAAATAGAAAGGGAAACCCAGAAAATGCTGATGCCTTTCACGTCTGTTCTGATTCTGTTGCACACAGGTTCAGTGCTGTAGAAATTAAATGAGTTTAGAACCAGCAGCTTTTCAGAGGATAATGGAGTAGCCAGGCTTCTCTAGAATATATGTTAATACAAGTTATTTGTTAACATGTGTAGGGGAATCTGCCTTCATGTATAACTCCAATGGCCTCAGTTTTTTTCACTGTGTATCAATGTGCCTTGACCAAAACTCAGGTCAAAAAGGACAGGCAATATTAAGCCTCCGGACTTTGGTCTGCCGTAGTTAACTGTGTAAATTTCTGATTTTCACATTGTCAAATGGGGTTTTTTGTCTAATGCACCCAGTAAGCATTATATGCATATATTGCAAATATAATTAGGACTTCTATAGACTATTTTAAACATAAGGCATAAGTTGCTGACCCAGATTTCCTCACATCATTTCTCTCATATATGGCAATACACTCAAGTGGATATGGAAATCTATTCCAGTAACATTGAAAAGGACATATTTTAGTGCTCACATCTAAATGTACTCCCCCTGAGCTTTCTGCCCATAATGTATAGAGTGCACCACCTGGACGCTTCAGCCCTGAAGAAGACGACAGTACTCCAGCCTTTTCAAAACATCTCTGAACTATGTCAAGAAACAGTCCTGGCTCTGCTCAGCTATGTTTTTCAGTCATGTGGTTGATATCTAGCTGGTCTACGAATGCCAATGAAACCGAAATGTGTAGTATGTACCATAATTGCAGGCGTTTGGATCAGCATATAAAATAACTGTTCTCAGAATATCTCCAAGACTCACACTCTGCAAAGCACTGCCTTTCTCTTATAAACACAACTAACTCAAGGAAGAATGTATAAACTCTCCCATCACTCAGCTTTGCCCTTCTTCTCGCTTTAGTAAAGGAAGAATCTTAGCTTAATGCAGTTATATCTTTGGTGACTACACATCTGCAGCCTTTCAAGAGACAGTTGTTCTCCCTCAGGCTCTTCTTTTAGGTCCTAAAAAACCACAGATCATGGCCAAACATTATCTAAATGCAAGCTTTCCTATCCAGGTGGAAAAAGGTATTCACCTCATTCCCAGCAAGGATATCTCTATAACCCGTCTCTCATGCTAGGAACATCATGCTTCTGCCACCATACAGTCTCAAAGTCACCGCAATGCATGCTGAGCATTTGTCACATCTTATTTCTGGATTTCCTGGAGGCTGTCTGTCAGAATTACCCAGGTGTGCAGTCAGCCTGTGCATAGGCATATGCATTACAGATAATGTTCATCTCTCCTTCTTACTACTTTTTTCTTCCTTTCTCTTCATTCAGGAAAGTCCCATGCTGCAAAAGAAAATGTGTGGGCTACATGCAGACTACGACTGCTTAGGACTTTTAATGTATTTGCCACTGACATGACCAAAAATTGAAAAGGGGAAGATTTTTTGAGTTGTCATTAAAATCTCAGAAGTGCCCTGTTTCTTTTTTGTTTATAAGCCATTTTGTTAAAAAAAAAAAAAAAAAAAAAATTGTTGCATGTGCAGGTATATTGTCTCATCTGCACAACAGGGAGACCAAATCTTATTTACTTTTGCATTTCTTCACCCTTTTTTTTTTCAATTATGCATTTAAATTCATTTAAAGGGAAAAAGAGAGTAGAGAAGTGAAGGGGAGAAGAATCACTTTGTTTGATAATTTCTCCATTTAAACCTTCAAAAGGTTTTGACATGAGCTGGAGAATGGAAGGGTAGGTGGAAACTATTCCCAGGACTACTACTTGCTGGAATCAATTTTCTACAAGACTGGTTTCATAGTGCCACATCACATCAGATTATGTTTTGATTATTATATCTTTTTGACATTAAGAAAGAAAAGCATTTTGCTAATTTTTTAAAGTGTAATTTGCAAAAATATAACAGAATTCAGCAGGCACATTGCTGAAAACCATAAAACCACAAGAACCAGGAATGTGTTCATAAGTGTGTTTCAATACGACAGTCACTTCTCTGCCAGCTATCTCAAAGTTATTCATGTGCTTATTGGTCAGGTAAGAGCTAAATGGACTCTCCAAAAATCAGAGGTAGCTACTGAAGAGAAAACCTCAGTACAGCTTTATCTATAGGCAGGAAAACACTGTTAAAATTCTCAGCCATCACCACTGGCTTATGATGCCTTGTCAGGGTGGCTCAAAAAATATCTTCTTTCTTTTCCTAAAAAAAATAAATCTTAAAATATTTTGAACTCAAAGCAAAACAAAAAAAAAGTCTTAAGCTGAAACTGAAGGACATTTCTGTCCCGCATGCACAAAAAAGTAAATTTGTAAAGGGCTTGTTTTTCACATTGAATATGCAACATTACAACACATAAGGAAATCTTTTCTGAAAGTCAGAAACATCTGTAACTACAATTACAATGCCTATGGTGCATTACAATACCCAAGTTTAATTGGGAAACTTACTGTACAAGACACTTAAAACAGAATCATAACAGGCTTCTTTAATCAGCGACATCTATTTGAATCCTCTTAATCAATAACAACGTGGGCAACTCCCTGGCTGACAGCAGTGGGACCAGGTTTGTAGCCAAAAAGCCACAAGACTTGCCATAAAACACCAGAGGAGTGGGCTCTGGTCTAATCAGATGTTAATTCTTGACTCTGAGGAGGCAGAGATGCCGTCTTGAGAGACATCGTTTCTGTGGTTGCAGCTGGGACTGGGGGGGGGCAGGTAATTTTAGCTCGTTTAACAGCTCCATCTCTGTAATTGCTTGTGGGGGTGACTCAAGAGCATCAAGGTCTGCTCAAACTCAACATTCCTCACCGACACCCTCCAACTGCCAAGCGTGGAAGATGGGAGAGGGACCACACATCGCCACAGCTCCTGCCTGTTAACAATTAAAATACGCTTGAAAAAAATTAACAATGAAAACTCTTAGCTATGTCATATTCATTCCCTCACACATGAATTATGAGGTGAGCCCTTGCTTACACACATATTTTCGATATCACACTTCCCACACTGTAATATAGTCTCCTTTTTGTATTCATTCAATGTAGGCTGGCTGGCAGCAAATGATACACTTTGGGTTTTCATGAATACATTATATGTACATAAATAGGGTATGGTGGGAGGAAGAGAGCCCATGGGTCAAGCACATGAGTAACTAAGAAATAGAAACAAGTAACAGCCGTTATATCATTTTTGTCTTCTCACAGCATGCGGAAAAGACAGTTGGCTGAATCACCTGTACCTTGTAGCTGCTTACATATGTAGATGCTGCAAACGGAAATTCAATCAATAGCTATGGGCAGCCTTTAGGACTTGGGCAGTAGCTCCTTAGATTTCCCTGTATTGTGGTTTAACCCCAGCCAGTAACTAAGCCCCAAACAGCCACTCACTCACTCCCCCACAGTGGGATGGAGGAGGGAATCAGAAGAGTAAAAGTGAGAAAACTCATGGGTTCAGACAAAGGCAGTTTAATAGGTAAAGTAAAAGCTGCGCATGCAAGCAAAGCAAAACAAGGAATTCATTCGCTACTTCCCATGGGCAGGCAGGTGTTCAGCCATCTCCAGGAAAGCAGGGCTCCATCATGCATAACGGTTACTTGGGAAGGCAAACGCCATCACTCCGAATGTCCCCTCCTTCCTTCTTCTTCCCCCAGCTTTATATGTGAGCATGACATCACATGGTATGGAATATCCCTTTGGTGAGTTGGGGTCAGCTGTCCCGGCTGTGTCCCCTCCCAACTTCTTGTGCACCCCCAGTCTACTCACTGGCAGGGTGGAGTGAGAAGCAGAAAAGGCCTTGACTCTGTGTAAGCACTGCTCAGCAGTAACTAAAACATCCCTGAATTATCAACACTGCTTCCAGCACAAATCCAAAACGTGGCCCCGTACTAGCTACTTTGAAGCAAATTAACTCTACCCCAGCCAAAATCAGCACACCCTGCATCTGTTCTCAAAGTGAAGAATTGTCTGCACTTCATGCCTATGATATGTCGGACAAAAAAATTTCACGGAGTAGGAAACAGCAGCAAGAGCAAAGTCTTGCAAGTAGAGACTAAAGCAGAGGTTCCCAGAGCCAGCTATCAGGCCCACGTCAGCATAGTTCAGGGTGGTGCAAGGTAACGGCATCCATCAGGCTCCGGGCAGCCACCTGCGGTCTGAGGGTTTGCAGCAGAACTGGTTGCCCTGTGCTCCCTGCCTGCTCAGTGGGTGCCAGTGGGTCCTTCTAGGGTACGATGTGGCTCTTTTGACAAGTAGACATAAAAATGGGTCGGGTTGTTCCCATCGTAACTGCTCCTATTTTATCTCCACTGGCTATAAAGGAGACCCAGAATGGCTGCCTCAGATCTAAGTTCCTACATGGTAAACAGAAAGTTAGGAGAGATTAGTTCCACCCAAACTAGGAAATGCAAACTAGGAAATGAGATTGGTTTTTTTTACAATGTCCCAATAATACCTCCTTCTACTTACTTTTTTTTTCAAAACCACAGGCATTAAAAATGCAGATAGTATACACTGTGGTGCGCTGACATGTTTGCAAAAATAACAAGGGTTCTGTTTTTGATGTGGAAGAGCCATTTAGAGGAATTTCTGCATTGTTTGGAAGTTTCATGAAACGGAAGGGAAGAAAAGAACCAGAATAAAAATATGGAGGAAAAGTAAACTGAGTCACAAATAGCTGTAACTAGGAACCTTCCAGATGCCCGACGATGTAGGTTAGATCATCAGCTGTCATTTATTGGTAGAGTTTCTTGAGTTCCGCGGTAACGCAAGAGTTGGCTCCAGCTGAGCCCCGGGCGCGCCGGCTCCCGGGGCAGCGCCTCCCAGGGCAGCGGTGGCAGCGGCGCAGCAGCCACCACCAGGCGGCGCTGTTACAGCTGCTGCCGCGCAGCGTCCGCGGGCTCGGGCGGGGCTGTCCCGAGTGGCAGAAAGATCGAGTTCAGCCTTAGGGTATTCATCGTACTGAGCATATAGGATTTGGGCTTCCTGATTGTGGGGTTTTTTCCCTTTCTTCTTGGTCCTAGGAGTCCCACATTGATGTTTGAGCTGAAATTCTCGACGGCAAAGATTTGTGGCGGTGCTATTTGCGACAAGCTCCCGTCAAGACTGATTTATACCATAAAATTAAACAAGCAATATTAAAAATAAACCCTGATGTGCCTTGCTAATTTCTTCTGTGTAAGAAATGATGTATTAAGGCCTAAAAGCTGCTGACTCTCAACAGACGGGCCACATTATCACAGTGCTCTCTTGTCAATAGATTTATGAACTTTTGTGGATTTGGAAACAGCCATTTCCAAGCTATATATATACATATATATATATATATATAAAAATACGGGGGAAAAAATATGGCTTCTCTTTAAGTGGATAAAGATTGGAGAACAGTCAGAAGATTAAAAGGCTTAATACTGTTTGGAAAGTCACCTCAGATTTTAGAAGCTTGTGACTGAATCTGTGACATCAGACTGCATATCTTGTGACAGCAGCTTTTGTTGGGAAATCTTTGGGTATTTTCTCCTTCTGGTCATGGTTCAGTATGTTGAAGAAAACTCTGCTGCATACCATCTTAACCAGAATGAGGAGTACAGAGGAAAGAAAGAAAAAAATTACTAAATCATTTTTAAAAATGAAATGCTTTCAAGCTAAAGGTTTCCTGTAAATTTTCTAAAGGTCAAAGTATTTAAGCCCCTTTCTACATTTTCAAATATAAATCTGGAAAGAAATGAACTACATCTCTGGAGGCAAAAATGGTTTTGCTGCATTTTCAACCACCACAGTAGTATGTATTATGTTGTTTGTTTATACCAAGTCGGCCATGTAACTCTCAGGTACAGTATCCAGATGCTCCCATCTGCATTTCTAGACTTCTGCTCCGGTTCTTATGTCACCTGCTGAAAGAAAACGATCAGACTGTCTGAGGATTGAGCAGCCACTTCTTTGAAGCAGTTACCAGCGCAGCTTCTGACTCCAGTCCTCTGCCAGCACGCGTTCAACCAGCCTGCAGACATCAGTAGCTGGCTTTCCCCCACTCTGAGGCTTCAAATTAAATTGCTGTTGAGACTCCATGACATAAATTAAGAACAGAAAAACCAGTTTTAAGCTTATGGCTCTGAAGAAATCACCAAACAAGTTCTATTTTGGCAGCCTGCTGCTCACAACTCAGAAAATACGACAGCAAAGCAAATCACATGTCCAGTGTGTGTTTTATAACCCTGCGCAGACTAAGCCATCTTGTAGGCACATGCTTGACTATTTTTAGTGGCTGTGCTCCTGCAAATATGGCAAAGTCCTTTAGCATTGGCGAGTCACTAGGGGCTACTTGAAAAGTAGCAAGAGATGTCAGTTGCTGGAATAATACTTGGATTTCAGATTTGCTGCACAGATTTGCCAAAGTGCAAATGAAGTCAGCTCTGGCAAAGTGGCGATTCACTGATTACTGCCTCCAGCCATGAAAGCACAGGATCTGACTGTATTTTATTTTCATCACTATTGCTACAGCATTGTTTTAAAGGTACATGATTGCTCGTGGGAATGTCAGTTTTCCAGGGTGTCCATCTGGGAATCAAACATTTCTTCTTCAGTTCCAAACAGGCACTGTGGCATATCCAGAGGACCTATAACTGACACGGCCCATTAGTCATAGAAACATCCCACTAAAATTAGCGGCAGCTTTTCATCTTTATGGGCCTCATGCCTCAGTCCATATGTAGAACATACAAAATGGATTTTTCTTTTCTTGGCATGTAACCCCGTCTTTCCGGTACTTTGGTTCCAGACCTTCATGAGCAATGCAGGTGGCTTTTGTTGCTCCACAGCTCATATTCTTGACAGTTACTGCATCTACACAATACTTCTGGATTCAGCCAGGCTGAAACATTCTCACAAACAGTTACTTAAGATTACCAGCATTAGCACATAAATATAATAGTAATTAATAACACTTTGGCTTCTTGAAGATCCCCTGTGCTGCTCTGTTGGCTCTATTTCAACAGCACCTAAAAAACCAGCAGCTAGGGCTTCCCCCACCCCCATCTTGTTTTTAAACTTCACATGGTTTGTTTTTAAGGTGTGCAACAGAGGCACGGGGATAAGCTACTGTGATTTTCACTTTCAGAGCCCAAGGTTTTCACGACTGACTCGTATTTGGGACTGTATCTATTAATTCATATGTTGGGTCCCAGCTGGAGATGGTTCAGACCTGATTTTCAGAGGTGTTGGTCAATTAACAGCTTCCATGAAAGCCAAGGGGAACTGTGACCATGCAGTACTGTGCTGGATGTGGCTTCTAGTTTTTTGAAGAGAACATGCTGTACAAGAAGCCATTTTGATGGTGTTTACCTCGCGTCTTCATTCTGAGTCTAAATTTATAGCAAATAGGGACTTGAATTACTTCTGTGTCATTTATAGCCTTTATGAAATGCGTAAAGGATCCAAACAGATATTTTACATCATTAATATTTATCAAAAAGAAAATCCAAGACATCTCAACCCTACCCTGCTACTTGAGTTTATTGCTTGCTGCCTTAACATAGAGGACAAACACTGAATAAGGCTCTCCTTTTCTCATTAGATAGTTACTCTGAAGCAGGGTTGGGGTTGTCAGTGAGACTCTTGCAACACCATTGCTTTACCCAGCACACAGGATTTTATTTTCCAGTGCTGCCAATATATGTGTCTTCCAAAGCATTCTACCTGCTTAGAAAAGATAACAGTATGCCAGGTTGCCCTATTTGAAGTCCCCAAGCCAGTATTTCCCATTTTGTAAAAAATAAAAAATAAATGAGTGAACTGCCTGGATAAAACTCGGAATACTCAGAGCTGACTAATAGCACGGGTAGCACTTCTGTACCATACTGTGCAATGTATTGCAATGCAAACAATGGTTGTTCCAGTCCAGAAATAGAAAAGGTGATTCATTTTGGTTTGGAATGAAACAGCAGTGTGTCTTGGTGTTGCTAATAAAAGCCTTTAGGGTTTTGCTCCCTGCAGGCTTCATTGCAGTAATCAGCAGTGCTTCTGTTAGCTCATTATCAGCATTGCTGGCAGCGCAGGAGGGAGAATTGGTTACACGTTCAGATTATTGTTGTCATTGTAACACTTTATATTAAGACTGCTTTAACAAAGGATTTACAAGCCACATTAGAGAGAGTGCATCAACAGAAGCTGTTATAGAATCGTACTGTTACTATAAGGATTGATTAGCCTTTTATTGACACCCTGTGAAAAATTTACTAACAACCCATTAACTGTTTGCAAATGGGGCTGGAGTATTCAGACATACTTTTGAAGAACATGAGGGACCGTTCTGAGGATTTAATCTGGCTCCCCACAGACTGCAGGTCACAGCATCTTGCCAGAGGAGTCCTGCAGTGAGCCAGCAGTTTCTGGATGAACTACTGCATCTTTCCTAGAAAACCATCCATTTTGGACCTGAAGTTCTCAAGAATCCTTAATTACTCAATACTTCAACTTGTAAAAAACAGTATTCATGCAGTTCCAGATTTCAGTTATTGAATAGCCTGTTACAGTAAAGTTCCTTCCACTACTGCAACCTTCCCCCGCTTCTCTCTCACTTTCTTTCACTTGATCTACGTTCTATGTTCTATGTAAAGTAAAAATCATTACTTAATATTTAGGTTTTGGTAGGATCTGAGCTCCATCCAAGCTAGGGATCCATCATGCTCATGTTATATGAGCAAATGCTAACACATCCTTCCAGAAATTACATAGGCAACACCTAAAGGATAAAAAATTTAATGGCTTGGAGGCTGGCCACAGAGAATGGAGTAAAGGAGTAATAGGACACAGGCAACTCTTAGCCACTTACATTCCACTGTGAGATGTGTCCCCAGAGCTGCACCTGCAGGGGTATACACCTTTGGAGAGCCCTCTGGAACAGGTCTCCCTCTCCCAGAGGGACATGGTGGCCAGGATGCCTCTTACAGGTTATTTGAGATAGTGAATTAAAAACAAAACTAAGCTAAAATAACAAAAAACAAAGACAAATTCTCCCCATACCATGTTACAGCATGCACAGAATCACTGTACATTAATGGTGTCGCAGACAATAAGAAGTATGTGCTCTGTGCATATCACTGGTGTTCCTGTATCATAGCCTACATTTCTTATGAGACCTCTCTGCCTTCGCACTCTCTCCTAAGCTTCCTTTAGCAAACTACCTTTGCTGAGCTTTTCAGAGCACACAGAGTGACCCGGTGTAGAAACCCCAGGGTCTTCTTCAGGTTTTCTCATAAAAGAACTTGGATCTCCTCCTCTTGTTTTTCTTGAATAAATGCAACACATTCTGCTTATTTTTTTGCCAAGGTGTTTAGAAACGGTAAAGCTGGGAACTGAAGAGTGCTGGCAGGCCAGGTCAAGGCTGTGTGCTTACTGCAGAGATATTCTCCCACCAGCTGGTTCTGCTTCCCTGTAATTTGTTCAGGATTTGCGTCAGGGCCTCTAAGTTCACCTTCTGCAAAATATTTAATTTTTTTTTTTCTCTGTCTGAGAGAAGTCTTCTCCTCCCTCTTTTTTAGAAGAGAATAATTTGCCACTGGATTACAAACAAATTAGTACCATGTTGGCACGGCAGGTCTGCCTGTTTCCCAGGCCCATTCTTTGTATTTGCTAATTCTTTTCATCATGAAAACGGCAGAAAAGCAGAGGTGAAATCATATGTATTCAAGGAACTCCTTTAATAGAGGTAGATCTAAAAAGAAGTGAGGATTCATCCTCACAGTTATAAATGTGTTCTATTCTCACTGGCTACACTCCAGACATCATAAGGTTGGTGACTTCTTGGAGGATCCACAATTTAAACCACCATTGACAGGTTGTTTAAAATAATCTTCTTAACTGAAAGATACTGTTAGGTCCTTGTCTCTTACAAACCTTAGGCTATTTAACCCTGTCATTAGATTTAATTTTTATGATGTCCCTAGGACATCAAGAGGTTCTAAAAGACTTTCCTGATGTAGGAAAGCTGAGGTATAAGGCTAACAATTGATGCAAATCACAGATAAACCTGTTGTTGAAACCAGAACTGCACACATTATTTTCACCCCTTCTTAGAAAAACAAAGTTCAGATTTTTCACTTTAACACATTTTGAGAGTAAGCTTACCTAAATCTAATGTAAAATTTAAATGAAGAAAAAAATCCCTAAGCTAAATGAAGTATTTTAAGTCAAGCAGTGTGTTTAATTTGATCAGAATGGAAATATCTTTTCTTTCATTTTCATTTTGGCAAAAACAACAAAAAAGTCATTTTGGGTTGACACGAAACTATTTTTTTTTCTTAGTTTAGCTAGAGACTGGAAAGATTAGTTATTTAGACAGCACTACTCCTAAACTCAAATGCTGTGCCATTTCCAGCAGGCTATTCTTCCTGCCTTAAATGAGCTCTTCATCCTTATATATACGTTTATAACAACTGATGAGAGAAATATTGAGTAATCACATAGATCGCAGTCAAAGTTTCAAAATTCCTTTAACTATTTGACCTTCCTTTCTTGGAAGGGGATCCTATGTGTGTGTAACTTATTCATCATTCCAGTTTATAATGAGATCTTTTTGTTGTTGATTATGGCCATTCATTGTTGTTTTAAAAATAAAAACTTTCCATATTAATTTGTTCCATCTCTTGCTTTGTGGGACATAATTTACAGTGATGTGTCTGGCCCTAAATGAATGCAGGTTAGCTTACAGTAGGAAGAACTGTTGGAAAAAGTACAATGAGTTGTCCCCAAAATAAACAAACTTTACTTTTCAATTTTGGTTCTGCCAATGGCTGTGTGACACTGAATATACAGGAGTAGGATGTTTGATGACCATCCTACAGATGTCTAACATTTCAGTCATGTCGAATGAATCACTTTTGCTCTGTTGGCTCACAGAGAAGTAAATAGTCTTTTCCTGATTCATCTTCTAAAAAGATATTACTTTGGAGAAGCTATTTATGAACCTGAGTGCACTGAGCACTCTGTTCTTTTTAATTCCTTCCCCATTTTTCTACTTATAACACCTTTTCTGACATAAGCATGTGCAACATAAACTTTGTGTCATGTGTTATAGGGTAGAAAATCTAAAATGCTAAACACACTAGTGCTCTTTGGGTAACACCTACAATCATAATGAAGTGTTTCCTGGCATGCTGCACGCTGTACCTTAAATCACTTTTATATTGAGCTCCATACGTATTCGGTCTCTTCCCAGTTTCACCTCAACATTAGTGCCTGAGGAAAGGAAGCCAGGCCATGGTAGGCAGCCCCTTCCTGGAGCAGTGGGGCTGGTGGAGGTGGTTGCCACCATCAGCTTCAGCAGTTTGTGGTGTTGGGCTGAACTGTTCCCACAGGTGCTGCCTGATGTCGGGACAGGAGCATCAGCTCTGCCAGCGAAGGTGCAGAGATGGGACCCTCCTGGCCGGAGCCAAGGAAAGAAGGGTCAGGAGAGCTGATAGCAGAAATGTCTTTTATCAGCAGAGTAGGCTCCAAGAAGAAGGGATTTGTCTAGACCTTAGCACTAAAACCCCGGTTCAGCACCATACGTAAGTGTGTGCCCTGCTCCAAGCATGTAAGGCACTCCTTTAACATCAGTAGGATTTCTCACATTGTTAAAATGGGTATGCACTTCAGAGGCTAACTGGGAAGATTTGCAATTTTTTTAAGGACAGAGAGAGACCTGATAGAATAAAAGACAAGAAAATTGGGAATAAAACCCGTAACACAGGGAAGTAAATCATACAAATGTGGATAATTAATGAAGGATTCAATAATTCTGACAGAAACCTGGGAACGATAATGCACATTAGATATAACATGAGCTTGAATTGTATTGGAAACACTGTAAGTGTCTAAAATATGTTAAAAACACCTCAGTTGGGAAGATAATACTCTTTTTCCTTGATTATGTTGGAATTAAATGTGACAGCTGTGTATTTTAATTGGCCGTGATGATCTTCATTTTCAAACTTTTTACATTTGCTGACTGCTAAACATTTTCCTAAACAGCCTGGCCACCTGATAGCCCTGACCACCTACAGGACATAGCTCCTATTCAAACTAGATTACGGGCAATCTTGTCTTTGCCTGAAAATTTCCAAATTACAGGAAAGATACTGGCCTTAAGAGAAAGACAGAAAGACCTAAACTTGCATTGCAAGGCTGTATGAGGGGCGGAGATATTATTAGATAATATGATAGGTGTTATCAAGGTTGCTTTTCATAGACACATGATGGCGCATTTATCAACAATTAAATGTATCTGCCATTTTATTACCATTAAACTGTTACTATCATTATCGATTTAGTTGAGTGCAACTCTTTGCAGACAGTATTCATTTTTGCTGCTCTGAATAATTCAGTAATGCTGGAAAAGGTTGTTTCACTAATGTAACTCCAGGAGCTACTTGTCTCTTCCTCCTCAACCTCATGATTTAAAACAAATGGACTTTAGTGTCAGGGTTTCACAACAAAGCAACAGCAAACTAGCAAGAGCTATAGGTGAATGAGGCTCACAGCCCCCTGTGCTGGGGACACAAAGCAAGTCTACAAGATTTCTCAAGAATGTACGTGAAGAAAGGGACCATCCATCCAGAGAAAAAAAGTGTATAGTGGGGTGCATAGGAAATAGAAATTCTTTAATTGCTATTAAATATTAATTATTAAATATTGTTATTAAATTAAAAGAAAAAACAAGCTATGGCTAGGAGCAAAGTTATATGAGTTTAAAATAGTTTTTAAAGACTGTGAATTAAGCAGTATACACAAAGATTTGATTCCTTCTTTTGATTTCAGTGGCTTCCATTCATTTCTTACAGAAATGGGCTCAAGTCATTGGTGTAAGCTGTAGTGAGGTGAGCTAGGGTGTGGATTTCTGGCAGATCAACTATTACACACATGGGTGCCCTTGTTCCACAGCTAACACAAGTAACTTAATTGACCTTGGCTGTCTTATAATTTCTTAAGAAGGAAGTCTTAAAGGCGCAGGAGCAGGCAGTCCCCATGTGCTGTAAGAAGAGCCGGCGGGGAAGACGACCGGCCTGGCTGAACAAGGAGCTTTTGCTGGGACGCAGGAAAAAAAAAGAGAGTTTATCACCTTTGGAAGAAGGGGCAGGCAACTGAAGAAGAATACAGGGACCTCCTTAGGTCATGCAGAGAGGGAATGAGAAAGGCAAAAGCCGAGCTAGAGCTCAATCTGGCCACGGTCGTAAGGAATAACAAAAAATCTTTTTACAAATACACTAACAACAAAGGCATTGTGGGACATGGTTTAGTGGGCATGGTGGTGTTGGTTGATGGTTGGACTTGATGATCTTACAAATCTTTTCCAACCTTAGTGATTCTGTGAGTCTGTGATCTAGGCTGGATGTTTGTATATGCCAGCTGAAATGAATGAAAATCCAGGTCTACAGCTAAAAAAAGCAGTTGCACATGATCTGAAATTATTAGATTACTTCTGTTTATATTTACTGCAGATGCTACATTTTTGGGTAAACAAGCCCTTAGGATTAAGCTCAAAAAAGGTCCCTCACTGATAAAAAGATTCTATAGACTTATTTATGGAATAGTCTTTGAAATAACATCCATCATTTTGTACACTTCTTTGGAACCTTTAACTTCATAAAAACCGAAATAGTAAGAGGCTAATCTGTGGAGAAAAATCCAGCACAGGCCAGAAGATACACTAGATAGAGTGGTATTTTTCTGTTCTTTGTATCTGCCGTGACTATGCGTGAACCACTGAATATATCCTTCATTTGCTTAATTTAAGAATGTGTCTCTCTTTTTTAAAGACTAATTCTAAAGCGAACCTTTCTCATTCTGCACATCTTCTAATTTATACTCATCTAAACCAGGAACATTCTCAGACAGCTTGGCACAGATAACCAAATATTATTTAGTTATTTATTATCACTGTGGCTTCAGTTTTTTCTCTGAAATGGTTCGGATTTTTTTCCTGAAAAATGATCTTTTCTCACCTTATCTGTTATCCACTCATAGTTCTTCTGTGAGCTCCAGTGAGGGCATATATATTTCTTTTTTCCAAAAGCTCCAGCTGAAGAATCCTGTAACTGGAGTTATTTTTATTACCTTAACACTCTCTTCTTCAAGCTGTATCTCTCCAAAGAAAAGCCTAAGGCCATTCTGACAAACCAGAAGATCCTGACCCTTTAAAAATCACCTCTGATCTTGGAGCAGAGCTTCCATGTTTCACAAGAATACAGCCTTCTCTCCCAATCTATTTTGGATTTTTTTACAATCCCCATGTTAGCCAGGAAGTCTCTGAAGCTCAGTTCCTACCAGAACAGTTTTATACCTTATACCTTTGACAGGAATTGCTGGCATTCGCCTGCAGGAAGCTGACATGTGATTTAGGAGGGGATAAAACATGTACATGTTTGTTACTTGAATTTTACAGCTCTGCAGGGAATGAAAATCTTTTTCACAAAGGATTTAAAACCTTGGCTTTGTTCCCTACTTGAAAATTTCAAAAATTCTCTGAAGGGAAATTGCAAGATGAAATTAATTTGGGGTCAATTGAAAGGCTTCAGTTTGACCAAAACCAAAATCCTTTTAATTTTTATTTTCATATTTATTTTTTTACATTACATTATAATATACTGAACAGCATAAAATATGAGATGCTAGTCCTAATACTTTAAAGAAAGTCTTGAACATATGGCCCAAATGTAACTGATATGTTGATGTCTAGCTGAGTTTATGGAAACCCTAAAACAACAACTGTGGGAGACGTGAAATGAGCTATTCATCCTGACCTGTGTCCAGGAGTGATATTTAATAGCATAAATATATAAAATAGTTTATCAAAGAGCATGAGAAAAAGAATAGGAGAAAAGCGTATGATACAGGAAGAACCAGGTATTGTAAAAGACAGCTTTTTTTGGTGCCAAGAACAAACTATATTTGCTAAAAATATATTTTTGTAATTATAAATGTTCTTATATCCTTACACCCTTATAGTCTTTCCAAGTCAAGAAGAATCAAACCTTCAGCAGTGATGAAGCTCTGCTAAGGAGAAGTAAAGTCACAGGAGCTGAACTATTTGGAATTACCAAAACCAGCACTGGTTTAATGCACAGTCATACTTAAGCATTTGCACCGAGTGGTAAAATATTTTGGTGTATGATTTCACTGAAACCTATTCCATCAGAGGAACTTCCCATCCCTTCCACCACTACCACATTACCACTGCTTCCATAAGCATGAAGGACAGGAAGGTAATCGGGAACAGTCAACATCAGCAGATCACACTCCACCAGCCCAACTGCTTTTGATGAAGAAATGAATGTCTGTGCACATAATGTGTAATACACTCTGACTTCTGTAAAGCTGTTGACACCATCCCCCACAGTATTTTCATATGTAGGCTGAGGAAATCTGGACTGGACGATCCGTCTGCAAGATGGGTTGAAAACTGGCCAAAGCACCTCCTTCTAATTAGTGGCTCAGCATCAAACTGGCAGCCAGCAACAAGCAGAGCAGCCCAGAAGCTGACACTAGGACTGGCACTGTTCAGTACCTTTATCGATGACCTGGGTAATGAGACAGAATCCACCCTTGTCAAATTTGTGGACAATACTTAATTAAACAGAGAAGGCAGGGTTTCATACACTCTACAAGAGTAGAGTTTCAAACCAAAGCGACCCCAAGAAACTTGAGGATTAGGCTGACAGGAGTCTCATGAAGTTCAGCAAGGAGAAACGCAAAGGTTTGTACCTGGAGCAGAGTAAACACAAGTCAGGGAGTCAATTGTCTGAACAGCAGCCTTGTTGAAAAAGACCTTGGGCATCTAGGGAACACCAGTTAGACTAACAGCAACCATGGTGCTCTTATCGCACATACAGGAAACTGCGTAAAGGGTTACGTTAAGAGTATGGCCAGAGGAAGGAGGAAGTTACCCCTCCGTTCAGCAGTGATGTGGAGGCAAAGGGGTGATTTAACAGCAGCTTACAACTATTTGAAGGATAGTTATAAAGACAACGGGGCCAAACTATTCTCAGAAGTAGCAGACGATTTAACGAAGGGCAAGAGCAAAGTGTTGCAGCTTGGGAGGTTCACCTTGGACATAAGGAGAAAATCCTTCAAAAGGAGACTAATGCAACACTGGAACCCACATCCAGGTGGAAGGTCTGTCTTCAGAGGGTTTTAAGATTTAGCTAGGCTTAGCCTCAGCTGGTCTGATCTACTTGTTATAGTCCTGCTTAAATCAGGATATTGTTCCAGATGACCTCCAGAGATCCCTTCTATTTTCCATGTTTGCTTGATTCAGTGATTTACTGTTTTCCCTTCTCTTCTCTTCCCTCCCCTCCCCTCCCCTCTCCTTCAACATCTTAGAAAGGTCAAATTAAAGTTCAGAAAAATTCCTCTCACAATATAAAGCTATGTAAAAATGACCTCAGTATACTCCTTAAAATAGGCAAGGACCTTTGAAAGTGTAATTTGAAAATAGCAGGACTACGCAGGACTGTGTAGTTAACGGCCACGCTAATGTGACTTGCAAAACCTTTATTGCTTAAGACAATACAGAGCAGACAATGGATTTCACTCGATTGGTATATCCTACATCCTTTACAGCAATGACAATGAACAGTTTAGATCCCTCCCTCTCTCGTTCGTTCGTTCGTTCGTTCGTTCGTTCGTTCCTTCCTTCCTTCCTTCCTTCCATCTGATGTAGATTCAGTAAAATAATGAAAAGGACACAGCCTGTGGGGTGCTCTTTCCTGGGCAAGGTCTTTACTCATCAGTCCAGTATGCAAAGAATGGGAATCACCATGACTAATTGGGAATGAATTCAGCAAACTGAAGGCCCTCAGGAACTCTCTGGCTTGTGAAAGAAGGTAGTGGAGTACACAGTCTGGCCACAATCTGGAATTTAGTTGCCAACTTAATCCCAATTTATACAGAATTTGGGCATGAATACAGACAGAATACACTGCCCTTTTCTCTGATTATAGATGCATTTAAATTCTCCGTTAAGAAACAAAAGAGAAAAAGAAAAAAAAAGTGATGACAATCCTGCTGAGATAACATCCTATCATCTCAATTCAATTAACTTCTAGTAAAACTCCACTGATTGGACAAATGTGATCAAGACATTTACCCAGAATTCAGTAACTTCCCAGAAACACAACTTCATACAACCTTGTATCTCAGACTCAGGGAGCAGTTCAGCATTATTTTTTTAAGACACATATAAGATAAAATTAATGTGGTGGGAAACACTACCTACATACGATTTCCCAAGTAGACAGATAATAAACAATATAGTGAAACACGAACCACCAGAGAAGTTTGCTCAAACAGGGAATTGGAAGCTGTTAACACAGAGATTCTGAAAATGGGCAGTTCTGGCCTCTGGAGAGACTTTTTTCAGTCTGTGTGGCCCTTGGAATATTTTCATCCAAGAGGAGTTCCCTTGGATGAGATCCTTGGAAAATATTTCCCTTTGATCTCTGGTGTATTACTCCTCTTTTGCAGCCAGCCAAAGTTTAAAACTGACTTGACTCCCCTTTGACTGATACAACTTCTACAGTCAGATACAGAATTAACATAACAGGGATCAGAAAGACCCCGAGAAGCACTGCAAATAATCAAAATGCCACTTGTGTTGGGCAATGGTAAGATGGAAAATTTAGACATGTCCAGAAGAGGCTTGTCTCATCAGCTCCAGATGCTTAGAAAGACATGGGCTAGGGAGAGAACCGACTAGTGGCGAACTCACAGTTGCACAGAAGACAATGTAATCAGATCAACTCATACCACCTGGGAATCTGGGCCCTAAAGACTGAAATCATAACAATAGCTCTAAAAATAAGTTCCCACAAACTGGCCTACTCGTCAGCACTGTTTCTTGCCTTATTGAAGCTGGAGATCTGCTACTAATACAGGCTTCTCTGCCCTAAATCATTTATTTTGGCAGCTCATAAAATATGGAAACTCTAACACTCAATATTCCCCACTCTCTTGTGATTACTGTTCAGGGACAGACTCTTTATATCAAACAGAAACTTAAAGATTGTGGCATGTTATCAAAACCATAATGAAATCTTGTTCAAGCACAGTAATCAGAGAGGGCTATTTGTCAAGACATACTGTAGAGAAAAACAAAATCCCACAGTAGAAACAGGAGTTCTTGCTCTGCCGAGAGATACTGTGAAAATGAAATGAGGCTCTTTTTTTCCTCCTCTTTAATCAAAACTCAGTATGAAAACAAAAACGTTACCAAATAACTTTTGCTGATAAAAAAAAGTTGGCTGGAAAGGAGCAGCGCATAATTTATACAGAAATAACATTAAAAGGGGGATTGTTCACATAGATATTTTTGAGTGTGTGATCAGCAATTTTGGCCCTGGGGGGAGCTCATGTTACTGCCACTACTGGGTTGAGGCTGGATTTGACTCTCTCTGTGAGACGGTCAAAACCTGGGAAGTTGCACAGGGAACGAAGGTGCGGGCAGATCTGATATTACTTAGGAGGTCCCTGGTGAGGGCATGCCTGTGTTTTGACCCCACCTGCTGCTGGAGGTTACTGGTTCTATCCGCAAAATATCTGTAGAGGTTTAAACTTGACTCATTGCTTAACGATGAGAGCACTGGAGGGGGAGTTACATGCTCTGGGATCTCCTTCTGGCTGTGCCATTGATTTGTGAGCCAGAGGCATACTCAGTAAATCAGGGATAACATTATTACGTTACTTAAATGGACTGTTGGGATGTTAATTACCCAGCACATTTGTGGTCAGTTTGCCCTTCTGAAAATTAAGCCACTTTGCTGTCTAAATGATGCTTAACTCCAGGTGCAAAGATCAAACACTTCAGCTTAAATGTCCCCATTCTCAGCTCTACAGGCTTTCATAGTACCATCATATTTTCAAATACCATCCCACTTCTAGAAGAGGAGGGCAACGTTAGGTCAGGATTAAGTTTCAACCAGAGATCTGTAAGGAAGATCTTAAAAGAAACAGTGCTATCTAGTGCTATTGGTTGCACAGTTGCACAAGCATTAAATTACTGAATGTGTATGTAAATACTGATGAGTAAAGGGCAGAAGGGGTGGGTGACTACAGGGGTATAAAAGGATACTTTATTTCAGATCATAAGTACAATCTGTTACGGAGGCAGAGCAGTGCAAGGTTAGTACCTGTCAACAAGACAGCTGGAGGTCTCTTTTTTGCTGATAAATGTTGAGTGCAGCTGTGCTTGGCACATGCTTGTGCTGTAAACAGGAGCCATGGTTTTAAACATCACTCTGACTTTTCCACTCCTGCTAATTGCTGCTTCCACTTCATCAGGGGTGGTGCCCAGGCCACATCCTGAAATCGATTCAAACCCAGAGAACAGATTAGTTCCTAGAGCTGCCTAGCATTGTAGGCACCTGAATTCATTAAGTCATCTGTACCAGATGAAAGAATTATAAGTGCTTAATCTTAATTATGCTTAAACACTCACAACTTGCTTTTATTGGTGGATAACCACAGACAGAGCTAGGCTCTTCTTGTTCTCCACAGTAACACGTAACTTTTGAGCAACGCACACTCAAGTGAGGGAGCGAATATGATGATCGCCTAGGATGGTATGGTGGTCTCATGGTCAAGGCACTTGCCAGAACTGCAGTTTCATTATCTTTAAGCTAAATAGTTCATGACTGCAGGGCTTCTATTTCTTGGGTTTCAGGGTGTTATGGAAAACGTAACAGCTGGAACTAGACCTTCCCAGTTCCAGGAGGTTGCATCATAGAAGAAAGCTATCTCAACTAGAATGAAGTACTTAGCATTTTCTATTTGCAATAGATCCCTGCCCCATGGTATTCCTGCAGTTTTGCCAAGTGTAGGAATAGTCTGAAATATTTATTTGAAAGGAGAAAGATATTAGAATAACATCAACAGAATGTATAACAGAAGGTAGCAGACAGCAGTTTTAGTTCAGAACACTGTGGCCAGCAAATCCATCAACAGAAATGCTCTTCACCTTCACTTACCTATCTCAAAATGTAAAGATTAACAGGTTGCAAAAAGGAGCAGAAGAAAAGGGTAGGAAGGCAAAACCTCCTATATTTATGAGGGTTCACCAGCCTGTTGCCTGCAGGTTAGAGGACTGCAGTGCTATGGCATTTTTCAGGCAAACCACTCTATTACGGGAAGTTCATCTGCACCTTGGCTGTTTCCATAGCACCATATCTTTTTCCAATTGAAAATCTATTACAGTCTCCTTATAATGTGCTCCCAAAATATCTTTGCCAGATCTCCATAATTTTCCATTTCATCTACTTTGAGCTCTTTCTCTCTGACATCCCAAAGACACTTGACTTCCCTACAGAACCTTCAAAGTGAGACAGCTAGGATCATCCCCCTTGCTCATTGTCCCAGATCCATACCTGCTCTCCTTTCCTTGAAAAATCTTTTATTTGTTCTACTTTTCTTCACACTAAACTCTATGACCAGCAATGCTGCTTCTTCATATCAGTTCCTGATTCTACCTTTCTGCCAGTTGTACAAGTCTTCACTGCCATTTTCCATGATTTCTTTTTGTCTCCATCTATCACTCTGGATGCCTTTACCAAAGAGCAATACTGCTTTAAGTCAAAATTCTAAAGACAATTTGTCCACAATGACCAAGTTAGAGACTAGACTGAAAACCAAATAGATCATTACTCATTTTTAAAAGCACGTGGTTTATGTATGTCATATTTATAAAAGCTGTAAGCCTGAGTTATAATGCTCTGCCCATATACTCCAGGGATGCACCTAGGAAGACTTTGAAGTAAGCTGCAAACTCACTCTGTCTGAGACCTATACCAACTCAAATTGAATCAGGTCCAGTTTCAGTGTGCAACCACAACTAACGCTGCTGACTTGGAGCTGACTACTGTTCAGCTGGATTGAATCACAGCCAGAGGCACCCCGTAAGACTTGTTTGACCAATGTAGGTATCTACAGCATAAATGTCAGCATCTGAGCCAGTCATCTAGGCTGTCTTTATAATCAGTGGAGAGATAGAGCTGCTTCTAGGGTGCAGTTCAGCTCATCCTGAAGTTGCCGCCTTAAAAATCAGACTTATTTTACTTAGTTAAGCCTTATGCATGTCTATTTGTCTCCATCAACTACAAAAGGATCCTATGGTAATTTAAGACAGATGCAGATGTCTGAATTATCTGCCTGAAAATTAATACATAGATTCATAGCCTGAACTCAGTTCGAATATGAATCTCTCTTTCGAGATCCTTTCTTTCTTGACTGAATGCATACAAGCCTGTGCAAACCTACGACAAATTTTCCAGGTTCAGATAACAATTTCCTGAATGTGGATATGAATATGTCTGATATCAAATGGTTACACAGCTGGATCTTCATTTACAAACCATTCATTCAGAGAAGTTATCTGTGGTGGTGTACTAGAATAACTTACAAGGATTTTCTTCACCAGGATAACTAGTAAATTTTAAATGTACAGCAAAGCAAAATGGCATGGCTCTTGCTGCAGCTGCAATAGCAAAGTGGCAGTTTCCATCACCTTTGGTGGTTACTGTACATTTTCTAGCAGAACAGTGCACTATTCCTGTTGTGTGGTGACTGGACATTGTATCATCACTTTATCAACAATATGTGATACCTATAAAAATTACTTAATACTTAGACAAATTAAAACTATAACTAAATTTCCATACTATTTAGTAACTCATCAGAGAAACTATTTAAAAAAATGTACAGATTTATCTCTGCAAATAATAAAATTATTTCCTCCAGTGGTGCCCAATGAAATATTACACATAAATCTGGAAGCATTATTTCTTTTAAAATTTTCCTTCGTAGTGTTTTATTGATCTCTTTCTTGTCATTGCACCACTATGAAACATCTGTGTTTTTCCTTCAGCTCACCATCAGTTCCCATTTGAAAAGTCTGTAAATTTTGTGCGCCTCTAAAATCTATAGATAATTGATTCCAGGAGTGTGTGTCCACAGCAAACTGTGTAGCTGCAGTTCCACTTCGTTTAACAATATACAGTTCTTTGTTAGGTAGAGATCAAAGAATATAATTTTATTAAGTTTTATTTGCCAGATTGGAAAAGAATGGGCTTTCTTTATTTAAAATTAAAAAAAAAAAAGTAGGCCAAGCATTTTTCATATAGAATATAGAGTGCAAAGAGAGGTAAACCAAAACCAAAACCAATTCATAAGTATCTTGAAGTAGTTTTCAATCAACAGTCTTAATGTATACTGCATTCAAAATATTTTTACCATTACTATAGAAAAGTGTCATTACCAAACAACAACGAAGAAGAAAAAGTCTTGGGAAATGCAGAAGTAAGCAATTATTTGCTACAATTTGTAGCTCACGAAAAAAGAGTTGGATGGAAAAAAAAGAGAGGTTATGTCTAATTCTGTGTAACGTTTCCATTCTTCTGAACTTTATGCATTTGAACAACTTTGTGTTAACCTATGACTATCAGAACTACCAATTAGCATGTGTAAATGTTTGCAGGATCAGGTCTTGCCTGTGTAGCAGATGGTAATGTTTAAGTGTCACTCCACTATGCCTAGAGTCCTGCAGCAGTGGAATACCTAAGCATATGCCTAAAGCACATAACAGGATGTCACTTTAACAAAAGTATGGTACTCGTATGCCTACGTGAGGGAGGTACCTCAGTGGCATTGGTTTCAGAATGCTCTGAACCATCTAAAGGGCTTCTTTGCTGGCTGAAACGTCCCCTTTTTTTTTTTAAGAAATTAAGAAAAAACACCTCCATGTTGTTTCTGAGTTCAAATTTTTACTGAAAGTGTTTGAAAACCAGTGGCAGAACAATTTCACTTCAAATAAAACAGAAAATGGTGAGAGAGAGGTGAATTAGGCAAGGCAAGGAAGGATGAGGATGCTTCAAATCAGGCTGGAATGAGATGAAGAATAGATGAAATGGAAAAAATCAAAACAGGATGTCCTGGAAAGTAGCTGCCAATAGCAGCAAGATTTTATTTTGGAATGGAGAAGTTCTCATCTTTTCTTTGGTACTTTATTACTTCTGGTTTAGGTTTTGGGATGCCTGTGTATTTGTTTCTGCTTGAAAGCTTGGTGAAGATAGAAAGCAGAGTTCAGCCTTCCTTCACTGTAAATTAAGTGTTTTTGGAATGTGTAATCATCTAAAAAATTTGACAGTGATGGGTACCATGGAACAGCTTAAATAGTTTTGGATGCTTGACTGACATAGATTTGGATGCTCTATTGACAAAGAGAAGTTGTTTATTATTCTGTGTGACAAAACAGCACAGTCACTGATACTTATTTGTTTTATAAGGTCAATTTTGTAGCTTTGGTTTCCTTAAGGTGAGGTTCGTGTTCAGAGTATGTAGAGTTAAAAATGGGACTAATTATTGTACAATGGGGCATTATAATTACAGCAGATTATAGCTGCTTGCCTAAGAGTTTTTAAACCAACAAACAAACAAAAAGCCAAAAAATAAGTCCTGACAAAGTGTAAATGTTTGGAAAACAAATCGGTTTTTGCAATTTTGTGTTAAAAATTCTAAACGATATGAAGAGAGTACACACTTTGAAAGGAAATTTTTTACATTTTACATTTCTTTGTATTGAAATGACTTCTTAAACTATTTTTCAAATAGTTCAAAATTCAAGATCTGAATGTTTTCTCAATTTTATCTAATCCAAAGTGTTCAAAATTAAATATGATTTTTTTTTAAAATCTAAGAAATATTCTCTTTTCAGATGGAAAAAATTGCAAGTAGTGGAATTCCCTTACATTCTTTTCATAAACTTCCAATAACTTGACAAAACTCAAAATAAACATCAAAGGCAACAACAAGAGATTGTCGCACAAAATGAGTCACAAAAATACCCAAACGATGTTAACTTTGTCACTAATAACACTGTGCCAGGATGAAAACTATTACATTTAATGCACGGTGAAAGTAGTTGTTCATTTTTTCCCCTAGGATTATCCAGAAAAGACAGATTTTATTGGGTTTTGTTTATTTTTTTTTTCCAGATTTATTTTTTTTAACCAGGAAGTCAAGATACCTGTTTTTGGAGGCATGTTTAACATCTCCATATAATGCTAGTATTTTCCATGTGCCTCACCTCTATTTTTCTCAATGAAAACGGTAGAAAAATAGGATAATTGTGCCAAAACTGGAGATAATCACACTCTCTTAAATTTAGCTAAGTTCCAGTATGGCTACTTAGTGTAAGGAATCATATTTGACATGGTCCTATTGCAATACGGTTTGAGCGTCTCTCAGGCTAATTTTCACAGTATCCTGGTTTTTTGTGCACAACAGACTGAGAAACAGAAGTCTGGATTAATTCCTCCTCGATTTAGAAATTTAACTCAGGGTGCTTATGGTGTGTATGCTTTAGGATCACAGTTTCCCTGAGTTCCCCCTATAGCCAGAGAAGACAGACAGGAGCAACCAGGGGGAGGTTGAGCCCATAGAAGGTCTGTACCAAAGTATCATTTAAAACAGAAGGCATTTCTGCAAAAGAATAGAGGAGAAAAAAAGAAAAATAAGGAAAAAAGAAAAAAACACAGAAAGTGTCATTATGTCGTGATATAAATCTTTGGTGCATGTGCAGCTTGAACATTGTGTTCTGATGCCCTCATCTCTGAAAGGTTATAGCAACCTAGCAAAAGAGACAGAGGAAGATAAAGATGGTTACTGATGTGGTACTGCTTCCACCAGAGAAACAAGTAATTTGGCTTAGAGTCTTCAGCGTGGGGAAGTGTGGCCACTAACTACAAGAAGGACAGTGAGGTGCTGGAGTGTGTCCAGAGAAGGGCAACGAAGCTGGTGAGGGGTCTGGAGCACAAGTCTGATGAGGAGCGGCTGAGGGAACTGGGGTTGTTCAGTCTGGAGAAGAGGAGGCTGAGGGGAGACCTTATCGCTCTCTACAACTACCTGAAGGGGGGTTGCAGAGAGGTGGGTGTTGGTCTCTTCTCCCAAGTGATGAGTGACAGGACAAGAAGAAATGGCCTCAAGTTGCACCAGGGGAGGTTCAGTCTGGATATTAGGAAAAATTTCTTTTCTGACAGAGTGGTGAAACACTGGAACAGGCTGCCCAGGGAGGTGGTGGAGTCACCATCACTGGACATGTTCAAGGAACGTGTGGACATGGCATTGTGGGACAGGGTTTAGTGGGCATGGTGGGGTTGGTTGATGGTTGGACTTGATGATCTTACAAATCTTTTCCAACCTTAGTGATTCTGTGATTCTGTGAAGATCTTGCATGTATGTACAATTATGTCCCTCAGAGAACTGGAAACAGATGGTCACTGTTTCTCATTTTTTCAAGAGTATGGTTTACCAAATGAGGTAAACCCATGGCAGATTCAAAAGAAATGTGGGTGGTACCTAACTGGGAAATTAAATGGAAGAACTCATCGCCCTGGGATGCAGGAATGGGTTCAAGGAGATCAGGCACATTCATGGCATAAAAGTTATTCAAAGCCTGCTATCAGATATGGGACTCTGGACCATGTGGTTGTTTAGTCTGACCCATTCTTTTGCTCCTTGATTTGTTCTTCTGAAAGGGTCTCTGTAAGCAATCACTGAGGGACATAGGAAGCTTGAACTCTGGCCAGTCATGCCAATAATGTTTCTAAAGGTGATGTGAAGGTCTTAAAGCATTGCCTAGGCTCATTCAGGAAATTTGTGGTGCAGCAGGGCAACTCAACTCAATTCTACAGCTAGCAACCAAAGACATCCATCATGTCTAAACATTTTTTTGACTTACGTGGCTTTTCCCTGCAGTTCAAACAATTATTCACAGTCTGAAAAGAGGGCATCTGCAGTCATTTGTAGGATTTGGTCTCCTGCATGGCCAAACGAGACACTTCAGTTGACTTGTGGGCACAAATATAATTTCTGAATTGCATGTGTATGTTATCATATTCTTTCACTGTGAAAGCAGTAACTACTGTATGTGGTAAAATGATATATTGTTGTCCGCAAAATGTCTTTGGCAACAGGATGTTCACTAGCCTTGGAATTTTGCCTTGTAGAAATATTTTTAATCTACTCCATGTAGGCATATTTTGGCTGCAAAATAAAGGGTTTTGGAGATTAATATATCCAGGCTCAGTTCTGCTTATACATCCTACATACATCAAGGTTTTATTGAACTCTGCATCTAGAAACTTTGCGTAGCAGCTGTTTTGGGTTTTTTTTTTTTTCTTTTGCCTGCTTTACTCAAAGGAGGATTATGACTATATCCTATTTTTATACTCTACAAATGTAGTAATTTAATCTACAGATACATTTTCATTCTTCAGAAGTAACCTATATAAAGCATGTTCAAATTTATGGTCATTGCTTTTCCTGTAAAGATTATTATTGGCCTCTTTTCAAATGTCCACATTTTCCCAAGGAATGTCCAAATAGCTATTTATCAATGAATAACGAATATAACAATTATTTGACAGTATCAAGTACCTTTCAGCTGAGCATCTCCAAGCTCTTTCAACTATTTATTAATCCTTACTATGCCCTTGGGAGATATCTTTCACTAGTCGGTTTTATTGGCACAGCAACTGGGTCTCAGAGAAGTTGCATGCCTGGTTTCACGTCTGAGAGTGAATCATTCACAACCAAAAGCACAGCCTAGAGCTTCTGCCCCACCACTGCTCAGTGGAGCAGTAGGCTCTCTTGCTTGTTAAAACTTCTGCAAGACAAAGTTTAAAGGAAGGTTGAGATGGTTATTCTGCCCAGGTGTACTTTGCCATCTCTTTTCCAAGAGAAAATTATACATATACATAAGTATACACATATATATCATGTAATCATTTAACCAAGTTTTGTAGGTTATATTTCTGCCACACTGAGTGTGATTGCTGGTTTTCCCAGATTGTCAATCTCATGGTGGAGAAGGCGACAGGTAATGAGAGGGTCCCCCCACACCTCAGCCCTTGCTGCCTGAGCACAGGCAGCCCAAAAGAGGGGTTTGCTACAGGGAAACAAAATTGCTGCTGGTGGACGGGTGAAACAACATACCGAAAAGAGGGGGTGTTTCTCTAATTCAAGTATCAACAGTTCTGCTGTGAATACAAGAATAGCTTTCAGATGGATCATGGACATTCACATCTTTGTCCAATTTCTGCCTCAATCTGGATGTGATAAGAGGTCTGCAAATGCCAGTTCAAAATACAATTTAGCAACTGTCTGAAGTGCCTTTAGTTTAAGTCAAACTCCATTTGAGCAAAAAAGGTGTTTCCCGCTTCTTACAGAGCTGGAAGTTGTTGCTCGCACCAGTTGTATGTGCTTTTCTTCATGTGGCACTGTATACATTTCATGTGCAATGCAAGTAATATTAATTGAAAGAGACTGTGAGATCTTTTATTTATGCTCGCTACCACATGATATTTTTCAGCACTTTGCTGGGACAATTAGTCTAGTATTCCTGTAAGTTTATATCTCATTACAGAGGACCAGACTGTCCCTCTATAACACAGACACACATATTACCTCTTTAATTTGAAATGAAAGGCTGACACCCACACCAGCCTCTGCACCTTCCAGACCAGCTCAATGGCCTTTGCGATGTGTGAGTGCGAGAATGCAGGGGTGGAGGCGATCCCTCTTCCCTCCAACTCTCCTGCCCCAGAAATCAGCAGAGAAGTGAAAGCACCTACTTCATGCTTTCAGCAAACATTTGGCAGAGGTCAGGGCCATAGGAACAAGAAAGGATGGAGGAGTTGCAACAGTGACTAGACACAGATTTCTAGAAATGCAGTGTAATGCAGAATGAGAAATATGGCAGAGCCGTTGCTTAGCAGCTGATGGTGCAGGTGGAAAATGTAATGGGGACCAAGAAATGCTGCTTTTCAGAGAGGTGAGATAGTACCTGTCCTCAGCTTGACATTGCCATCATGCTGTTGGGCATTATTCAAAATCTGTCACTGGCGACGGATCCATGATCTAATGTACCCACTAACCTGGAAAAAGGATCAAGTATTACCCAGGTCACATTGGAGCAACGGATGTTGTGTTTACACTGTATCTAGAACCTCCAGTGAAAAAAGCCTCACCTAGATACCTTTACCGAACAAATCGTAGACAGTTGTACTGAGCTGGTCATCATTGCTGCAAAGTTTCTTCTTCTGTTCTGTCTGAATGTGGAAAACAATTCACTGCTTTCCTTTCTGAAACATGGATTACAGACAGGAATACTGCATCGTACACTGCATTTTTTTCCTCTGCTAGAGAAAATAAACTCAATTCTTTCAACTTTTCTTCAGAAATCACATTTTTTAAATCTTCTCTCACTGTGTTTAACTTTCTCTATCTCCAGCATACCCATGTTCTCCCTGAAACCCAGACCTCCTCACACTACTTTATCTGAGTCCTCACCACTTCCAACTACATTACCTACCATGTCTTATGTATGAGTTTCTGCTTAACTTCTCCTAGAGTGAGACTTGCAAAAGCATCAGGCTGTTGACTGACAAGAAGCATGAGATTCACCCTAACCCCAGAGTTACCTTCTGCTGTACTGCTGTAATGCAGAATCATGAGGCTTTTTTGGATTTTGGACCCTACAGCAGTCTTGCAGGTATACCAATTCTCAGGTTCAAATGATCTGTTTGTTTATGGGCCAGAGAAATATTATCTCCTCTTAAGGAATGATCTTGAAAATTTTCCCATTCCCCAGAGACTGCCCCTTCTCTTCCTGCGTGGTTTCCCACAAGAAGGGAGTGATCTGGCCCATGAAATGGATGCTATTTTATGAATAGTTAGCTTCATGTGTTTACAATGTGTTAATGATAGTAAAGCATAGGAAGTCTTTAACCTAATGCTATTGCAGACTGAGCCACTGTATACACAGAGACTTTTTTCTTCTTGCCACTGCTTTTTTAAAAAGCAATTTTCCCTCTAACTCATTTCTACCTTAACTTCACCATCAATAAGAGCAAACTGCAGGCCTCGCCAACAGACATGGACCATTTCCAAACACAGAGACCCGTTTCTAGCAAAAGCAATTTCCAAGTCTTGCCACAGAATAGCTTCTCTTCCCAAAAGAGAGGTTATAACAATATCATATAACCTCATGTGACCACTGTTGGCTTTTTAACAATGGCCGCTCTTACGCACTGGAGACATGGAAAGTGTTGGTGGTAGCTCTCGTCCTTGATCTCCATGTCCTTATTCCTCCCCACCTCTATTTTACCACCAGAGATGGTGGAACTAATGCCCTCACACTCCCTCGGTGTGCTAATCTGAACTGAAAATCCTTGGTCTTGCCTCACAGGCCTTTCTGGATACATTCCTCCTTAGCTTGACTTCACTTACTTCACCCTTCAGGATAACATTTGATCTTCCACAGTTTTATTTATTATGTGACAGGGCTGGCTTTGCTCCTTTGGCTGCACAGGATACACATTTTGCGTCCCAGGAGTCACCAGGGATCGTGTGAATGTCCCAGTAACAGAGAATGCAAAAAGTCCAAGATGTAAGTACAAAAATGGGGATTAAACTCTTAAGAGCCTGATTTATACTCAGAATCCTCCAGCTAATGTACCAGTGCCCCTGGCTGGAGTCTAGCAGTAAAAAGTTCTGGTATATTGTTCAACAGGAAAGATTCAGAATAATACTGTCTTTCTGGATATCCATGTGTAATTGAACAGTGCATATTTCTGTGGTTTAGGTAGTCATGTTTGACATGATCTGTAATAATTAGCAAAGCCTTGTTGACCTATAGCACTCTTCGCTGCAAAGCAGAGTGTGTGAATTGCTCCTTGAGGAAAATTCACCCTTAATGTAATTCCATTAACTTCGTGCCCTTGAGATTTATACTGATATCTACCACTAACATCAAAGGGTCTGGCTAATTAAAGTGGAGAATAAAAATTACCCTTTTCCATCCCTTAAAATTCCACCCAGGCCAGAAGGGAAATCCCCTGTGGTTTTTATTGTCCCTTCCCATAAGGATAAACAACCTTCTCTGAGAGCTCTTGTCTTTACCCACTGTGACAGTTAAATGGACACTGCTGGGTTGAAAGTAATGCTCCCAATACTGACTCTTATTTGCACTAGTATAAATCACTAGTAGCTCCACTGCAGGAAAAGGAATTACAGTGGTAAAAAGATCAGTATAGGTGGGAAGAAAAACAGACCCTCATATTTACAGCAAGTGAAACAGCACTATCTATCTGTTATCTATAACCTGTCAGACTCCCAGAACTGTACTTGTTCTTAAAATCCAATTTACTTATCAGTCTTTATGTTCTTTAACTCAGTGTTTCCATAAAGTTGCAGAGTTTACATGCTTCAATTATATTTTGTTTTCACCACATACAATAAAAAATATTTTCCACCAGTTCTATAGTATAATAAATAACACTTTTGTAAACAGTAATATCAGGTAAGTTTTCTACTATGACATTAAGTATTCTGCTACTTTGTACAGTGGAAAAGTACATATCCCAGTCCCACATAACATGTTGGTGTCAAAATCTGAGGAGCATATGTGGAATTTTGGAAAATCCATGTGTACCATCTCAGTAACATTCCTACGCCATCAACTATGTAAGTTGAGATTTTTCTTTCATGGGAAAATACCTTTACTTAAAAAAATCATAAACCACAACACTGCTTTTTGGTAAACTAGAAATATCAAAATGCCCCATGGAAAAGAAAATCCATGCAAAAAAGTTGTTTTGTCATAATGGAAATACTGTTCTGAAATTTTCGTAATTAAGTAATTCTTGGAAGCTCACTCCAAACCTTAGCCAAGGTTTCCATACCATCCAGCCCCACCAGCACTAGAGAGGGTCAGGACCTGTGGAGGCTGGGGCAGCCCTATCAATATGAACCTTAGAAGAAGAAATTTCTGGTTCAAAGACAACCCGTACGTGGGTTGGCAGGAACATGGTAGACTTCCAGCAGGACCCTGTTTGTATTTCATCAAAACTTCATCAGACCTGACACATTCCTATGAAATACTTCTGTTTCCCCACACTGGCATTTTCCAACAGAAGAAGTGTTTGATTGCTGGCTCCCAACCAACTCTATTCTAAAGCTTTCTGTACAACCTGGCCCATAAACAGTAACAGGTTATTTCCAGCAGTTTACACCTGACTGGCACATACTCAGCTCTCTTTCACTATCCAAACTATTCCTCCAGGCACCATTGTTTACACACATATCCTTTGGATAAGAGCAAAATTTAGACTGACTAAGAAAATATATCAGTGGTCACTGATCAATGTAATATACTTTAGAGACTAAACCAGATTAAAGTGAGCCTATTAATACCAGAAAATACCAATCAATATTTGAACTGTTTATCTATATATACGCTAAAAGTGCATTAGCAAAATAGCAGCTTATATACAAAGCAGCCCATTGTACCCACATTGGTCCATTTTTCTTCAGTCTACAGCTGTGCACGTAGCCCCACTGGTTGTAAAATGCCAAAACACTGCTCCTGACAGATCACACCTGCTTCAAATAACACATCTCACCCCACACTAATCTACAGCTATAGGCTGGTTTTAATGATTTTAAAATGCTGGTATTAACTCTTAATGCTCAACTGTTTTTTATGGAAGCAGCAGAGTCCATTTTGTCTAGTTTTAATACAATCCCAATAAAACAGCTGGGAAATTGCAGTGCCAGGGAAAAGACATTCAAATCCACCATTTCCCCTATTGTAATAATAATCAGCTTGACAAAGTCAGATAGTAAAGCAGATTGTAGCACTTTGGGGCTTTTTATATATATATTTAATTATATTGTTAAGTTCCCCATTTGAAAGCAATTAAAAAAATACTTTCAGTTCAAGATTATAAAACTACCCACTTCTGATTTCAGCCTGACATTTTTATTGGTAATCTGAGTTATAACATGCTCAGGTTCATTCCTCATTGATTGGCTGCTGAGCTTTCTGCCAGAGTTTTATAGCTTTATGGGAAAGTACAGTATTTAAAACTCCTTTAAATTCATGGGCTACTCCTGCTTCTGAAAAAGCTTCTCTTGACTTCTCAGAAATGCATAACAAGAGCCCATGTTTACTTAAAAACATCTGCTTCATCCTTTTTGGTGTAACATAAAAAGTGGGCTGATGTTTTCCATGCTTTCCCTTTACCCTTGTGTCAAACTATGAGATTTCTTTGGGGCCAAACCTGGCTCCCCCTCTATACCAACACAGCTAGTGGAGATGTGTGGCAAGATGGGGTGAAAAACGGGCATCCCAGGGGAAGGGCTCACATACCACCTATACTACATACTACACTCCTGTAGGACTTTGACCTTGCTCTTAGATACATCTTGACAAGGAGAGGATGTGAGCAAACAGTGGCCAGGAGTTCTCATTGCCTGGGCTTGTTGTTGGTTTCCCAGCTGAGAATAAAAGGGGCATAAAGGCCACCGGAAAAATCATAAAAATCAGAAAAGTTCCTTCTGATTTCCCTTCTGAAAGGGAAACTCAGATCAGATACTGCTAATAAGTGCAAAGAGCAGCTCTTTACACCAGAGACAGTGACAAAAAAAGCACATTGAAATGGCTCAACTTTTGCTATACTTACTATTCTGTGGCATTGCAGTTCTTCTAAAATTCTGTTTTGAGCTAATTCCAAATTACAGTTTTTCTTTATTCAGCATCTAGCCAGCTCCCCTTGTCTCTTTGGAGGCAGGGGTTGGTGTGCATGGAGGGGAAAGAGGATGCAGGGCTGGGGACAGGAGACAGTGCCCAAAGGCTCTGGTGGCCATGGAGCAGCTTGGTGGGGAGCCGCCAGCGTGGGCCCAAGGAGCTCCCTGTGTCGTGTCCTGCTCGTACAAGACTTCTTCAGCATCTGCAATGGTTCTCATGAGAGGCTTGAAATTGGGATGGGTGAAGCTTTGGCCCAAGACAGTACAGCCATTCTTACTCTATACCAGAGGATGCCCAGATAATGTTACAGTCATGATAATCTCAGAAGAACAAATCGGGTACCATTTGTACTGAGGGCATCTCACTTTCAGACACTTGGCTCCATGTCTGGTAAATACTGATGACAGATGCTGCTGCAGTTTGGAGAGTAGAGCAAGTGAGTCTTGTAGACGCTAAGCCACTGTCAACAAATGAGGATTGTCATGCTGGACTTTCAAAACATGCTTTTGATGCTTGTTAGCTAGAGGTTGCTACCTCATACTTGCCCACATTGATGCAGGCTGAACCTCGGCAATGGTTTCGATGCTGCATAAATGCAACTTTGTTTTTCCAGAGCCCTTTCTAAGAAAGCAATGATTCGCAGCTAAGTCTCCCCCAAACTTAACACTGTACTTACTGAAGGAACACAGGGTGTATGAAAGCATAACAGTAAGAAGCTGTTTATACCCTTTAATATTATAACTCAGCTTTCGTCATAAATCTCTCTCCTTGATTGCACATACCTCCAGCATGAACTCATGCTCCTTTTGATTTTCCTCTTTATTACCCTTAGCCAACTG